>NC_053393.1:218467282-218773035 GCF_905171765.1 Bufo bufo
TAAAAAAACGAAACTATAAAAAAAGACACATTTTTGATTGTTATAATCTTACCAACCCGTAGAATAAAAGTAACATGTTAATTATGCTGCAAGGTGAATCAAAATATAACATACAAGATCAATGACAGGATTTCTGTTTTTTTCCATTCATCCTAGAAAGAGTTAATACAAGTTAATCAATAAGTTATATCTAATCCAGCATAGTGCTATGGAAAAGTACAAATGATCCTTTAAAAAAACAAAGGCACCATCAAAGGAAAAATAAAGAAGTTATAGATCTCAGGATGCGGCATTGCAAAAATAAAAAAAATTCCTTTGGGCCTTGATTCCAAAGTAGACTTGATCCTTGAAGGGTTAATGAATGTGGTCTGTCCTTGAGGGGATAATGAATGTGGTCCATTGTGTTGGTCATATACATGAATGTCAGATGTAATTTCAGATTTCGACCCCTTCGGCAGATCGCCTTTTAAAATCCTACAACAATGACCATCATCCAACCACTTGCACATCTGGAGATTAGTCATGTTGGATTTTATTTTTTATCTCGTCAACATCTGAAACTATGAGTGTTTGCCATGATGGTCCAATTACCTAGCAAGCGCACATTGGCCCAGATAAGTTTTTTAGTAAATAATGTATCTGATCTGTCAGTTTACTATTCTGTGTTCTTGGTTAGATCATTCGTTTGAACGATTGGATTCATGATTGATCCACTGCTTGGCAATGTTATAAGTATGAACAGCTTTATGGAACAGTGATGACTTCTGCAAACCTATGCCTTTGCATAGCTGTCTAGATCGGCGGGGAGGTCTAATGTATCTTCTAATGAAATCGATCTATTGAGTGATGAAGTTGTAAGGAGCCAAGCTTATAATTCAAAGATAGAGCCATACTAAATATTACTTATAGTGTGATCTCAGGGAAAGTCTGCTTTGCTCCTTGGTGGAAATCTATGGGGGCACAATTATTAAGACCAGCATTTTAGACTACGGTCTTAATAAAGGCCCATAGCTGGCAGTGGTTCCGCCAAAGTTATGTAGAGGTGCCGGCCTCTTCATAACTTCGGCGTATCCAGCGCCAGTTTTAAATGTAAGACAGCTTCCGAGCTGTCTTACATTTAGACAATTTTCTATGCCTAAAACAGGCGTAGAAAATAATGAATGAGATGGACCTACCGGCCAGTCCCCTTCCCCACCCACGACCACAATTTTAGACCTGGCATGAGTGGGGAAAAGTTGCAGATAGCACCATCTGCACCTGAAATATGCCTAATTTAGGCATATTTCAGAATAGTAAATGACCCCCAATATATTTAATAAAACAGGTAAAATCTGTAAAATTCTATATAATTTTAGGCTTAATCCTTCATACTTTACTTGCCCTTGGTCTGTCTGTTCTGAAATAACCTAGCAAGTATTTAAATAAAGTAGAATCAATGATAAGACATTTTTATTGCTTAGGAATTTAACGAACAATGAAAATGAAGAAATTAAGCATTTCTTTGACATTTGACAATAAAAGAATTTAAAGGCATATTGTCTCCTTTGAGGCTGGACCCCATATTTTATTGTGGGTTTTATTATATATACTAACTGTAACTGTGCCAGGTAAAAAATCCTCCTCAAAAAGAGACAAACCATCACCACGCTTAATATTATAAACAATTGTAAGACATCCCAATCTTCAGATCATAGCATATCCTAAGAAAGTTAATTATCATTGCTGGGAATTTCAATGATATATCTGTCCTGTATTTGCAGTTAAAGAAAAGAAAATTGATTTTCAATTATATTTGTTTCTCATTACTAAAGTTATTTTCCAAATATAACTCTACCACCTTAAATCAGTTAAACATACCCAAGTAAAATATGTATTACAGTAACCAATTCTGGCAATTAACCACTTGCCATCTGCCCATAGACTTTAAATAGCCTGGTGGTCAGCATACTTCCTTGTAAAGTTAGCAGATATACACTAATCGTGCAGCTGCGGGAGCTGGCTGTCAGTGACAACTGAGCTCCCCATCAAGAAGGCAGGGACGGTTTTCTACTATTCCTGCCTTCTCCATGACTGTATATGTAGCCACAATGACATTGCTTTCTGCTTCAGTCCTAGCAATTATGTGATCGCTGGAGGCTGGGTATCTGCATCATCTGCTAGATCTTAGCAGGCCCAGATCAGTTCTGCAGAGAGCCTGAACAGCCTTGTATGACATCTGTGGAGGCTGTATTCCTCATGTAACTGGGGATAATATGTAAGCCCCAGTTACAGGAGAAATCAGCAATAGAAAATGTAATTAAATGCCCCCCAAAGGACTCCTGTATGATCTTATGGGGGGGGGGGGCACAAAGGGGACGATTTGCCAGTTTTCAGTAGTAAATCAGTCACAAACTCTGGGTTTGTGATCTTCTACATGACACGCGCAAAAAGAAAAAAATAATTGTACCAGTGCTTTTTCAAAGCTGCATTTGCTACTTTATGAAAAGGGAGAATGGTGTGGATGGGAAATAGGCAGTGCCCTCTACTCCAGCAAATCTATCATCATTTATGCCAATAATGACTGAAACTTACACCATCTATGAATTGGTGTAGATTTCATTTCAAGCACATGGACTGCTTGACTATGCGATTACTTTATGACAAAGCATGCACCTCATCATAAATTAAAGGGGCTGTCCGGCCATATATATTGATGACCTATCCTCAGGATAGGTAATCAATATCTGATTGGCTGGGGTCCGACACCCGGCACCCTCACTGATCAGCTGTTTGAAGAGGAAGCAGTGCATCATGCAAGCGCTGCTTCCTGGTACTTTACACTATGCGTGAGTAGAGTGAGTACTTGTCTTTACACTCACTCCCGAGATGAAGTAATGAAATGAACTGGAAGTGGCGCATGACGCACTGCTTCCTCTTCAAACAGCTGATTAGAGGGGGTGTCAGGTGTCAGACCCCCCTGCCAATCAGATATTAATAACCTATCCTGAGGTTAGGTCATCAATATATTTCGCTGGACAACCACTTTAAACGCATCCTCTGACATTCAGGGGATATCAAGACTAGCCTAGAAAACACTGGTCTTAATAAATCTCATACTAAAGTGTATAATAATAAAAAAGACAAAATTAAAACATTTTAATAAAACATCGACCACCAGATGCTACACTGTAGCTTCTAGGACCGCCACTGACATCCATAAACCAACACATCTCCTATAACAAAACAGATTTTAAGAAAGTTTTAAAAAACTAGTTTACTTGCACTTTGTCAATGAAAAAATGGGAAAGCATTTATTTTTTTTCACATTTTACTGGGTATAAAATTTTTTTAATAAAAAATATACTAAAATAAAAACGACATAAAAGAATAAAGTCTCAAGCATCACCAAAAAAGGCTCAAAAATTATTTATATAACTAACCAATAAAAATTTATGGCTTGAAAGACATATGTATTGAAAAAACAGGAAAAGAGACTGCTAAGAAGAGCAGTAAATCACCCATCTTTAACTTGTTAAAGAGCCGCTTTGGCTAAAGGAATATTCAGAAATCCTAGATTTGGGTACTGGTCATATACGTAAATGCACTATTGCATTATATGATTCTATTAGTCAGTGGGTTAGTTGCTATGCTATAGACTATTCTGAAATATGATTGTTACATTCTAGTGATTATCTATAAAAATGGGCCAAATTAATTTAGGGGCTATATAAACAGGTCACAGATATACATTGTAGACATATTAATTATATGTATATAAAGTTTCTGATTAAGACCAAATGCTGTAGTAATTTAATATTTTATAAAAATAATCAATAATCAAAAAAGCATACAGGATATATATCTATATAGACTGAAAACAGGCAGAATTTATGAAACGTTCTGAAATGAAATTTATATGCTTGAGCCCATAAATGATTAGAAAAAGGTTCATTATGAATAAATATTACTATTTTGCATTGTATGTATATTGTTTACTTAATTTATGCATGTTAGATATGTTAGCTAACACAATGAAAAAGTCTTGGTACCACTGCAGGTCATTATTATCATCCCCAAAACCATTCATCATTAATGACACACCGAAAAACAAATTATAGTAACTATAATAATCTATATTGCCTACAAATCAAACATCATAAAACGAAAATGTTCCAATGGAATGAAGTTACTTACGTTTATCCAGGCTACATCAGATGTAAGGAATATCACCAAAACTTTATCCTTATAGTGATACCAAATTTATATAATTTTCTAATTATGGTTTACTGCTTTAAAAAAATCTAGCACTGGGAATTTTTTACTCAGTGGGTTAGATAAAGTCATATATTAATACTATGTAGATTTTCAAATGCAACAATACCAATTATGTTTATTTTGTATGTTTTTATTTTAATCTGTAAAATTTGTCTTCCACAGCTCATAATTGATATTCTTAATTTGTATTTCCTTATTTATTTATCGAATTTCCTAACTGAATTATTTGGGACAGTATAAATATGTCTGAAATTAAAAAGCTCAACACATGATTTTGTAGTGTCTAGAACAGTGTACAAGGATTTCCATATGTATTCCATGACCATGGTAGAGAGAAAAGTATACAAACCTTCTTTTCAATGGCCATGAGATAGAAAAACTGCACATTTATTTCATAGAAAATATTAGGTCGTGGTCTGTGTGCATACATGTGCCAAGACCATATATTAGCTCTCGGTGATCTATCTATCTATCTATCTATCTATCTATCTATCTATCTATCTATCTATCTATCTAGAGTTTTTGTATATGATTATTTGAGACTATGGTTAATGGTTTTTGACCCACTGTACAAAATTTTAAAATGCATTTAAAAAGTAATAGGATAATCAATAGACTATCCTTTAGAAATGTAATTGTATGCTGATAATGCACTTTGTCAAATTCTGCATGATCAATTAAAATTTGTCGTAATGGTATATTTTAGGGCTCTTCAAATAAAAATGTTCCAAAATTCTTGGAACCTTCCTTTTTAGAGAACAACTTTGAATATGTGGTGTCTCTTTGTTAACATAAGAAAACCAGGTAATAAAGCGCTGAAAAGAGTCGATATGTTAAAAAAAATCTGTATACTGTATAAAAAAAAATAATATATATATATATTTGTGTGTATATATATATATATATATATATATATATATATAGTATATAATGTGTGTGTGTGTGTATATATATATATATATATATATATATATATAATTTTAACCTCTTGTAACCATACATCATAGGTCATTAGGGAGAGTATGGAGGAGCTCCAGGAGCTGAGCAAACACCATATGTGGCTAATGTTTTTTGTGTTATACAGTTGACACCTGCCTTCAGTTTCCAGAATTGGAGACAGCTCTGATCAGGGCCTTATAAACCCACAAATGCCACAGTCAATAGCATGGCATTTGAGCAGTAAATGTCCATCAGTTCCCTGATCACCCCCCCCCACCACCAAAACAATGCATTTGTGGGGTGCTGAGCAGTTGTTATGGTAGTCAGGGGCCTATTGAAGACCCCCAGGCCTCCCATCTTACTGCTGTGCTTCTATTACACTATGCCAGAAGTAAAAGGTAGGACATAATAGGATATTGTTAAAATCACAATACACTGCAATACAGAAGTATTGCAGTGTATTATTGTACAAGTGATCAAATGATCTCAGGTTCAAGTCCCCTAAGGGGAAGAAAAAAGTAAAGCACAGTTTAATAAAAATTTGTAAAACATATATAATAAAACCACAAATTTTACAGATTAAAATATAAAATGAACATAATTGGTATTGTTGCATTTGAAAATCGACATAATATTAATATATGACTTTATCTATCCCACTGAGTAAAAAATTCCCAGTGCTAGATTTTTTTAAAGTAGTAAACCATAATTAGAAAATTATATAAATTTGGTTTTACTGTAAGGATAAAGTTTTGGTGCAAGTTACAGTGCACAATGAATGCCATAAAAACTAAACCTCCCCCCCCCCCCCAAAAAAAAATAAAAAATACAGAATTGCATTTTCTTTTCCATTCCATCCCATTCCATTTTTTTTTACCAGTTTCTCAATAAATCATTTAGAACAATAAATGGTGCCATAAAAAGTACAAAAATACAACTTGTCCCTCAAGAAAACAAGCCATATACAGTACGACTATGATGATGGAAAATTAAAAAGTTACGCTCTCTTGGAAAGGGGGGAACAAAAACCGAAAAAGTTGCCCCCAGTATTGTCTTGGTGCATAAAGGATCCAATTAGAAACTATAGGGGAGATTTATAATTTCCCTGTACCTCTTTTTGGCATAAAAAAATTGTGTTTGTTTAAAAACCTCATGTTTGTGACTTTTTAAACACCACTTGTGATAAATTTTCTGTGCTGCCATGCCACTGTCAGAAAAGGGAGCAAAGCAGGGGTGGGGAGTGGGCAGGGCCAGCGAGTCTATCTTCATTTAAATCTGTTTTCGGGTACAAATGAAGACAGAAATCTATGGCAGGTCTGAGCCACTGTACATTTCATTCTGCCACTCAGGCAGCCTGAGTATATGCCTAATCTATGAAGAGGCCTGTGCATCCTTCGGCAGCGCAGGAGATTTCAGAGTCTACCATAAAATGCAGGTTGATAAATCTCTGGTTGGTAAATCTACTCCTATGCATGTAAAAGAGACTCATGAGCCTCATAGAAAACTAGGTTTACACAATGTACCGATAATTTTTATGAACTGCTGAAATACTAAATGTTGTAGGTGAGATAGGATGCGAGACAGTCTTACGTTTTTCTACTTGACTGAAAATTAAACAAGATAGGATATATAAAGACATAACATGATATATATATATTATATATATATATATATATATATGTACTAGTATCCTGAGGCAAATCACCTATAGCTAATCTGTAGAAAGTGCAGTTGTACTGAAACTGTCTCAACCTATTGCATTATGATTAAGTATTGCTGGCATACAGTAAACCAAGACTATAATAAGAAAAACAGAAGGAACTGAAATCTTGTCCCCCAGTAGATGGAACCTTGTAACAAGGCTTATGATGGAATAAGAATAACACTGGGTATGGAAATACGCATCGGGTGACAGCTGCAATTAGTGTTGAGAGAAGTATTGAAAAATTTGATTTGGCTGCTTCGCCGAATCTTACAAAAAAATTACTTCATCACGAAGCACATCTCTTTGTAAGTAGTGGGTGCAATGACAGGGAGCAGTGATCGCGCCGCCCCTCAGATGCCGCGTTCATAGCTGATCACGGCATCTGATAACACAGCGTAAACTTTAAAAAAAAACTAAAAAATCATACCTCATCTATTTGCTCACAACAGGCTGGCCGCTGCCATCTTCGATTGAAGATCTGGCGCGAAATCTCGTGCGTCTCGAGATGACATCATCACGTCAGTCGGTGTGGTGATGTCATACGTCACCATGCACTGGATTTCGTGTGAGATCTTCAAGCAAGAAGGCGGCCGCCGGCCTGTCAGGTGTAAATGGATGAGGTAAGTACTATATTTTTTACACTATTTCAGGTTAAATCGATTCACTACCACAAAGCACAAGGAAATTCGGCTTTACAGCAAATCAAATTTATCCTGAAATTCAAATCGAAGTCCACTTTGTGGACTTCAATTCGCTCAACACTAGCTGCAATATATATAATTATGTCATAAAGAAACTTCAGCCCATTTATAATTCAATTCCAAATAAGTAACAGCAAGAAGCTTCAACATACAGAAAAAAAAACATATGAATCATGAAGCCCTACAAGGCAGTTCTGTACGTAATTATAAATGTTCGTAGCACTAGCACTTCTACAGCGTATGTCTTTATTAGCTTCAATGAAGTGGCCAAAACACCGGACTAAACCCATTGAAATGTTCTGGCTGGTTAAACCTCTTATTTTGTTTCTTCTTGAGGGTTCTGCCTCATTTATTGAATGAATGTCAAGTTCTTTATAGCAGAGAGGGGGTTAACACAAAGCTTTGACTGCCAACCTGATCTCTGGCTTTCTGCTTCCTCAGCACGGGCCCACAATCAATAGCTTCCTTTTTATAAGATAAATGCTAACTGTAACTTATGATAAATTTGCCTGAATCCATGTTTTTCTATAAAGGGATATATTTAGTTAAAAAATGCAAGATTAAAACGTTGCAGATATTTCTTTTCATAACATAAATAGTAATTATTAGGGGTGAGGGGCACCATATACAGGCACCTGTGTATATACATAGTACAAATGTAGCCATTAATACTATACATATAGTTATATGTATGCGATAGATAGATAGATATTAAATATATCAATCCATTTACACTAGATTTGTTTTTGAATTTGCCAATATTTTATATAGCATAAATATAACTATATTAACCCATGAAAATTCAATATTTCATCATGTGTTTTTGAGTGATTTTTTTTACTTTTTTTTCAAATATTTTTAATACTATAGAATACACCTACATGGCTACACCTGGAGATGTATTCTATTTATTGATTTATTTATTTTTTGGACATGATAATTGCCATAGTTCTTTGTTTTTATGATATCCATAACTTACTTTTTGTCCGTTACGTTTCAGTCTTGAAGCATCGGCTTTATTTTGCACTCCTGCATTTCCGGAAGCTAAACTTTAAATTTATTACACCTTAAAAATGTAGTATAGGAATCACAAACCATCCACTAAACCAGTATATATAGTATTTTTGCATATTTATTGTTCTGTTTCTTGAACTCCTATATACATTTTTCCCTTTTATCTCATTATTGTTTTCTTTTTAGATAGTCTTTTTTTTTCTTCTATGGATTGCATCCTACTGTGTCGGTGTAACACAAAGGATGATCACATGCACCCACATTAAATGGAGCTTATCCCCAGTCTAATTCTTAAGCTATGGGAACATATACAGCGACTTAGAGGAATGTTCACACTTTGACTTATCAATTTATCAGTACGGTGTAGGCCCCTTGCAAAACCTTTTCACTGTTTGGCTTTCTTCCAATAGAAAAAAGAAAAAGGCCTGCCATCTGTACCTTTTTTCAAGAGATTCAGATCTTTTTTTCCATCTGCCAACGTGAATTGGTATGGTTTATACCATTTTTTGCCTTTTGTTTATTACTACCATTTTTAATAAAGCTAATGATAAACATGTTTCACTATGCAATTTCTAGATATTACTGCAAACATTATTAATTGTAGTATCCAGGATCTATTATCAACCTATACAATTACTAATGAAAAGTTTTTTTTTTTTATATATATTACTTTTAATGTAAATACAATTTTTTTTTTACAAATCTATGTGTAAAAATTTAGTGAGAGGTCGATTTACTTTCTAAGAAAAGGCATTTGTGTCTTATTTTATTATTATTATTTTTTATTAATTATGATTTATGAATTTTTAGCTATTAAACAACTAAAATTCAGGTGTGAGTTTATGACAAATTATAATATCTTTAATGATTTCTCATATTTTTTCTTTAATTTCTTTTCTAAATAAAATAAGACTGATAAAATAGGACATTGAATGTATTATTTTATAAAAAAAAAATTTGTTAATATTACCTACATATTCTTTGCTTTAAGTTAAAATCATTGGTTTCATTCACCCTAGGTAAAAGCTGGATTTGCTTTGTAATTTGCTTTACTGACAACATCTCAGAGATAGAGGGGAAAAAAAGATCTTGGGTATTGAAAAGGAGTGATAGTAAAGGCAAATATTCACACTTTCTTACTTTTCACAAGGCTCCCTGCAGAGGACGGGGACGCTAGTGAAATGAAGGGCACAGATGAGAAGCTTTATTTCTCCATTCTGTGCCTGAAGATTGGCCGATGGACACGGACATGGTTTGTCAGTCTTCATCTTCAACTTTAAAGCTTGAAATAATCCCTTTTTTATCTATTTAACAAAATGTTTGTATATGCAGAAATCACTTGTTTGCTTGTGAGTCTGTGTGTATGGATAGCTATATTCACTGATATATACGTATTTAGAGAGTATCTATTATCTATCTACCGTATCTATCTACCGTATCTATCTATTTATCTGTCTATCTACCTATCTTTCCATCTATCTCATATCTATCCATCTCATATCTATCTCATATCTACCTATCTCATATATATCTACAATCTTTTTCTTTCTTTCTTTCCATTTGCAACAGTAATTATGTAGAAAAATGCTGTAGGTGTGAAATGCAACCAAGTTATTTCTGGTCATTGCTTATAGATTTTGTGTTAATATAATGGGTATTATGTAACAATATATAACAGAAGGAAGTAGATAAACTTTATTATTTTATTACTGAATTTTTCCACGATCATTTATTGATCTGTAGCAACTGTATGGGTAAGTTTCATTTTTTTTGTAAATTTTTCTCAAATGACCATTTAGTATATGGACAAATCTATCTGTCTGTCTATCTATCTATCTATCTATCTATCTATCTTCTATCTAGTGATGTCTTTATATTAAGCAGATTATGTCTATATTACTAAAATCATAGGCGTGGGACTGGGTGTATATGTGTATATCTATCTATCTATCTTTCTGTTTTCAACTCTCTATCAACCATCTATCTGTCTATCTATCTATCTATCTATTGACTATCTATCTTTATCACTTTTCTTCGTGTAGTTGTGTTTATTATAGTAATCCATAGTATTTTATTAGATAACTTAAAGTTATATTTTAGCATTGTGGGTAACTTGTGGGAGATGTTGTAGGAAGCCATGCCTTTACCTTCAGTTTAAGTGCTCTTATATCGCTGTACCCTAATGTATGGCTTTATTATCCACTGTATATGAGTCTAGTTGTGTGGAATCCAATATTAGTAGTAACAGGATTAAGAATAGGATAATATGTTGCTTTTTAAGATTGGGTTACATTATGAGATACAGCCTGTGTCATAAGTTGTAGTAATGGAAGCTGTGCATTGGAAACAAACACCCAAAGCATATTAGATGTTTAGAAGAAAAAATGGTGAATTTATGGAGGCCTTGGGAGTTCACCAAAACCACACAGTGTTTTATATAAGAAATAGTAAAGATACATAGGTAGGATAAATAAAAGGGTTAAAATTTGACAAGGACATCTCCAACACAGTTAATCCATACAAAGCTCTAGGATTTCTCTGCAGTCATCTTTGTGGTATTCATTAGCATTTTTCCCTTCTTTTGTGAAATCTTTTCTTCTTTCGCTTTACCCTTGCGCTCTGGCAGAAATTAGCATATTATACCAGGAGTAGAAGATGTAAGAAGCCGACCCCCTGCTGTTCAGTGGATTGTGCAATCTGCAGGCGGCATCAATTTTTCAGCAGTTTGCTCATTGCTCATTACAGTCAGAGCACCAAGTGGCTATCAAACCGGCACTATTCCCCCTTGGTCTACTACCGAGCATATGGGCTGTCTATAGCTATATCAATACTGTTGTTGCATTAATATGATTACCTATACTTGTCCCTGAATTAATCATACTATGTATGACTTAGTTCAAAAGTCCAACAAATGGTTTTCAATCACACGCTGCTATTACATAGCCCAAAGCTTCATTGGAGATAATTGACAGTAATTTTTTGAGCTTTACACTTGGCACCTAGCGTTTTAGTCAGTTCTCCGCAGCTACAGAGAGAAGTTAGAGTACACATTTCTTAAGAATAATATGCCAACTAGGTTTATTTATTGTTCACCTGTTTCCCTATGTCTACATACAACCGGTTCCATTGTCTCTTGATAGAGCTGCTCTATGGTTGTCATGGTAATGAAAATTAAGGGCCAAGATTCTTAAGCCTCACTTATTAATATTTCAGCTGATGGAATAATAAAGGGTAATGAGATTTTAAGAAATGCCAGAACTGTTTTTTGAGTTTTTCATAATATAACTGATATATAGTGAACATGGAATATGGCTATAGAAAGAATACCTATATACGGTAAATGCCACTGATGTAATTTAATTCCGCCTGATGATGTATGCACCATATAAAAACTTATACAGTTCTTTAGAGTTTCAATAATTATTCTTCCAGCTCCAAAATAAATTTCCTATGGTCAATGTCAATTTTACATCACGGCATTGGGATATATAGTAACTTGCATGGTTTCGAGCGGATTTGTTATTTTTCCTTCATGCAGCTTGGTAACAGCAGCCATAAATGACACATAATAGGCCGCATGATTTATTTGTTATTGTTTTTCCAATGAAATTTTAGCTTTTAATGACCGGTAAGAGAATGGGGTTGAATGAACTGGCCTGACAAAGTTACTAAAGAAAAATAATTTCACCTATAGCGAATATGACATATAGCAAAATGACTCATTAGCAACCGCAAGGAAAGAATTGTGCAAAGCTACAGCAGAGGGCACTCTTGTGATAGTGGAGCGTTGGACCGTAATGCATGATTTCTATGACAGCGCTTGTTAGGAGAGGCACAATAGTCATTAAATAATTTATTTACTTGTCTTGCAGCAATGCTGATCCAAGGTTAAAAGGCGATGCGTTTTTTCGATCCACTAGAAGCATACGAGTTAAGAGTTAGAAAGAGAGTATAAATTCTTTGCATGATGACTAAGGGTAACAGCTGACAACTCAAGGTGGTTTGTTTTCGAGAATTTTCCAAACCTCCTTAATTAAAACATTTCTGGAATGAATATTAATTTTTCCCCCTTTTCCATCGTGGTTTTACTGGATGGATCTACCAGGATTTGCTGAGCTTGATTGATAAAAAGTGACACGCGATTGATTAATAATTTTACCATTTCTATTGATCTAAACCATTATTAAGTTGCAATGTATTCACTGTGCACAACCTTACGGATTAATGTTTTTATTTCCTTTTCCTAGTGAAACCGGATTACTCCCGGTTCATTGTTTGGTCATACAAATTCATGTGTTGTCCTTCTTTAGCGCCGCTTTGTTTAGCTTCTTTGTTCTTTGTGGTATGTATTTGACTTATTCCTTATAAAGCCTTATAGTCTTTGAGCCTCATTGCAAGTTACGGAATTGTTCATTTGGCAGCTTTGACTTAAGTGACAAGTCCTTAAAATCTGACAAGTCTGATGCTTATACTCCGCAACATACAAGTGATAGACAGTTACTTGCTCCACACTACAATGTACAGGAAATCATTGTTGTCAATATGCATGGGGTTCACATTGATTTTTTTTCCTTATCGAGCCAATGGTACGAGAATAAAGACCAAAAGGCATCATCTATATTTACTCAATAGTGTGCCATATTGAAAAAAATGGATTTTTCTTTTCTCTTTTTTTGGTGCTTTAACTAAGGTCTATGGGGGAAGACACATCAACATTGCTTATATTTATCCAGTAGATTTAACTCTTTGAAGGAACTCATTAGGACATTTTGGGTGCTCAGTGTTGGACCCACTGTAATAGAGAGAAAGGAGAATTAATAAATAATACATTTATACATATTACTAACATTGACATTATGATAGCTTCGTATCCATTAACAATCCCATTGAATATTGGCAGATAAAAGACAAAACAAACATCCAACCTTTTCACAGATTCATTGAGTTACTGCCATCATTACAAGCTTTGGTTGAAAATGATGAAGCCTAATTACTGTGAAAATGATAAAACATCATCTTCTGTTGATGTCATTGCTCTTGGTGTATCATGTTAACGGATTCATGTCATGTCCTTTAAATTGTATTTACAACCAAAATAGACCTTTTTACTCGCAGATGAAAATAAACTATATAAAAGAAAATTTATAATATGAAGTAAGATGGTAAATTATATATATATATATATATATATATATATATATATATATATACATATATATATATATAAAAGAAAAAAAGGGAATGGCAGCACCGTCACAATGAAGTTGGAAGGAAAGGGTGCACAGGCCCAGATGTGGATATAAGACAATCCAACAAACACAAAAAATGGAAAAAAGGGCAGCACTCCACTGGATAAAAATAAAATAAACTTTATTTACCCATAGGCAACAGCGACGTTTCGGCTCATACACAGGAGCCTTCCTCAAGCAGTGAGGACGTACATATATCCTGACCCATGCATTTTAATGGACCTGTGTACTGTTTTTCACGCATCATCTTCACATTCAGGAAAAAATTGCAGCATGTTCTATATTGTGCGTTTGTCCCACAGCCCTGGCTCCATAGAAGTGAATGGGGCTTACATGAAAAAATGGAATCATCCGGTTGCAATGCATTTTCACTTATGGTTGCTAGGAGATGTAGATTGTTATGCTTCCATTTTTTTCACGTGTTAAAAAAAATGTATGCAATCCAGATACAATCTGGACAGAAATTACACAAACACTGAACACAATTGCAGAAAAAAAAATGCAATAAACTTGCGTGCAAAACTTTAATTTTTTTCCTAAACAGATCTTGACATAATCCGTATCGTTTGTATGAAAGAGGTCTGGAAGACTATGGGCATCTTATGAGCATTACAAACATTTTTGCAATTGGTCTTTTCAGCAGTTTTTGTGATACGGAGGTTTTGTGATACGGGGGTTTTTGTGATACAGAGTTAAATTTAAGTCTATATGTGGACTGTAACTTTGTCTTTACTCTGAGTCCCATCAGATGATGGCTCATGTATAGCTCTTATCTCTAATTTCCTGACCTCATAAACACTCATTATTGTTATCAGGCTGATAAGAATAATGCTTAAATGAGTGCGTATGAGGTCAGGAGATCAGAAATAAGAGCTATACATGAGCCGTGATCAGGAGCGTAGCTAAAGGCTCATGGGAGCTGGTGCAAGAGTCAGCTTGGACCCCCCCCCCCCCCCTTCCCTCAGTGCTTTGTGGCAGGGGTGCTCCTAGCATTTCTGCTGCCTGAGGCAAAAATTTGAATGGCACCCCTCATGCCAAATTCTCAACCTAACCCCTCCCCTCTAGCCTTACTGTTAAAGAAATACTTGGAAAACATTACATACAGTGCTACAAAACATACAGTGTAATACAGTGCTACATACCTCTTACATCCAGTGATGTTTCCTCTGATGTAGATATTCTCTTTCCTCATATTCTTCTTTGAGACCAGACCACCATAATGATTTATTTCAGTCGCATCTCGTCTCTGCAGAGTTTTACAAACAGACATCTTAGTTTCCTACTTCCATCATGCTCCCCACCTTCTCAACACCCCATCCTGCCACCCCCAATACTGTGGCCACTGTTCCCCCCAACACTATACTGCAGAAACAGTCCCCCTGAAAATACTGGTTCCACGCAGATAGTGCCCCCTTCAATAATTATTGGCATACAGTGTCCTAAAAAATAACTGCACCCAGCAAAAAAAGCTCCTCAAATTCCCACCCAGAAATAATTATCTGCCAGAGTGCATAGTGTTAACAATGCCCCAATAGTAATAATGCCCCCACTGTGCCAATATTAGTAATCATGTTCCCTGTAGTCACCCAGTAGTAATAAATCTCCTTATAATGTGTGCCAGTAAAAATGTCCCCCTAATGCGTGCCAGCACAAAAAATACCCCCTTATAATGTGTACCTTTACAAAAAATACCCTCTTACCTTTCAGATCAGACCCCCGTATCAGATTCTCCGATCAGACCCCCATATCTGATCTCAAATCAGACCCTCATATCAGATACTCAGATCAGACCCCCATATCAGACCTCAAATCAGACCGCCATATCAGATGGTCAAATCAGACCCCCAAATCAGACCCCCATATCAGATTTTAGAACAGACCCTCATATCAGATCTTCAGACCCCCTTATCAGATCCTCAGACCCCATATCAGATCTTCAGACCCCCTTATCAGATCCTCAGACCCCCATATCAGATCCTCAGACCCCCATATCAATCCTCTCCTGCAGACCCCGCTTGCTGGTCTTCTATGGCCCATGCTGCACTGTCACTTCACTGCATACAGCATCAGGTCAGTGTGTGCTGTATATCCTTACGCTGTACGCAGTCAGGACAGTGCAGCGTGGACCTGGAGACCAGAGAGGAAGGGTGAGTGCAGAGCTTGCAGTGCTTTACTCCCTGCACCTCATGCATACTTGTGCGCACTTCCATAATGGAAGTTCTCACTAGTATTTACTTTATAAGATGCACCGCATAGATACCGTAATTGGCAATGCGCTTCTGGCACGGGGGACCCTGCGCAAGTCATGCTATTCTTAGTAGGCTTTAGTAGTAATGCATTAATGAGCTAGAATATACAGTTAGTTGCTTGTTATCCTCTTTATAATAATAACTGGCAAACTGAGCAAAAACTGCAAACCAAGGAGATATTATCTTAAAGTAACCGGTAAAATTGGCTTACCAAAAAAGAACACAAACAAGCAATAGAGAAACTTATAAAAAATATCAGCATAGCTCTCCAATATGTGAAGGAAACAGTACCGCAATTAAAAAAATTAAGTAAAAATCTGACTACGTTTGTTGTTGATTATATCCCTTGCTTTTAGTTGTAAATGTCAATGGAAAACCATTTGTGTCTAAAATCTGAATGATCCATTACTTAAAAGTAGTAATAATGTCAGTTCTTGCTGCTCAAGTAGAAAAATATTTGGGAGATCCCATAAACCCCCTCTTTCACACTTCCAATTTTTCTCCCGAAGATATCAAATCTTATTTTTTAATATTGCCACAGAGGCCATTTCAATTGCTGTATAGACAGACTGAAGGTTCCTAAAGATTGAGAATTATAGTAATAATAGAAATCTACTGTATTATTGGAGTATTTCAGTTTATTAGGGTTAACAGATGTTTAGGGTCACATCCCCTCCAGACTCTTGCTATCGGGTTGTAGCTTAAATTAGATATACAGTAGGTCAAGATATGGTGGCAATGGCTCAAGCTTCAACAAGTATATTGAACAGTCTTTTCTATTATTACTCTCACCTTCACTATGACTCTCTGACCTGACCCAGCCCTGGCCATATGTCGTCTTAGGGCTTAGACTTTCCGACTTCATGTCAGAGGAGTTATAAAACATATATTAGTTTCTAATCACAATAGCTAAATCGAGGAGAAGTTCGGTAATCCCTTTATTGTCAGAGGTCACCAGTCTTGTCAACCAATCTTCCTCCTGGGAGATGATGTATGTAGGAAGGACTCACAATCCCAACACATTTCTCCAATCATGAACAACCTAAATGATTTTTTCAGCTATTTGTACTCTTCATACCCACACGAAGGTGGACCCTTGCTCTACCTCTACACTTGGATTTTGATTCCTATTCTTCTTTGATTTTTATTATTTCCACAACCCACATCATCAGTATATTTATTTAACTGTATAGTAATTCCCTGGGTTTACATCAAATTTTTTTGTTGATTGTTATTGTGGATGTCTCATCATTTGTTCAAATTACCCTTGTTGAAATATTTTTGAATGCACCCCACCCCCTTTCATTTTCAGGATTTTTTTAATTTCTTCTTTTGGCATTGTTGATTGCTATACTTTTCATATGCATCATCATTCTCATGGTATCAAATTGTGTGTATGTTAATTTCTGGTTGATGTTACCTGCTGTATTACTGTTTGTTTTATATTTTATTTAAATGTTTTCATAGAAACAATTTTTACCAATGTTATATTTAAAAAAAATGTAATTCATACTTAACCTACTGTAAGAGTAAACTGATTTTTGAATAACCTTTGCAGTTATGATTTAGTGAATATAACCATTTTATTTTATTTGCCTGCCTTCTTCTCTAGTATTAATCTAATGCTTTGTTTAGAGTTGAATGGCATGATCCAGGGATGATCCTCCATTGGGTCATTTCATACCTTAATAACCATTAGATTAAGATAACTGGCAACCTAAAACAACACTTATCTTTCAGGGATCATGTTTTTGAGTGACAGCAGCTTCTAGATACACACATGCTCAGAATGGGCACTGTATGCATACAACATCTTCTTGTCTGGAAATTTGTATCACTTTTTGCTAATAACTGTTATGTACCTTTGACTTCTAACTTGACTTTGAATAAGCTTCATGCTTATATTAAGAAACTATAAATGTAGCTTTCATTGGCCTAGTGTTGAATACACCAGGTACTCAAATTTAGTGTAAATATATAAAAAGCCTTTATTAGTCCAAGATAACATTCACATGCTGTGCTTTTCAAATAAAATAAAAAAATACAAACATCTACTTTTTACGTTTAGGAAAATACAATTTAGGAAAATAAGAGACATTTGTTCCTCAGACTCTCAAAATACAATCATAGACTAAAATTTCTAAAAATGATAACCTTATAAACTAAAATCAATGTGCAAAAAGTCCTTTTGCACATTATTCTGAAAAATACTGTGGAATTTATAAAATTATATTACATGGATTTGGGATCGGGATCCTATACACTGGCACCTTATTTTATTATTTTAAAAGCAGTACTGCCTCCTGTTTTATATATATATATATATAAATATATTTTTATATATATAAAACATTATTTATGCATTCATGTTATTTTGGATTAATAAGGACTATTTTTCACAACCCCATATTCCCTTAATTCTTATATGTTAATCTACAATTCTTTGGAAATCTTAAATAGAAAATTCTCTTATGTGACTCTTCTGTGCCATACATTTTGTGAAAGGGCATAAAAAAATTTAATTTTATAAAGCCACAGTAATAGCCACTGCTTAATGTAGATAATCCATAACCTTTATTTTATTTAGTTAAAATCTGTTAATCATATCAGATAAAACAGTTGCTCAATCGAAAGCACAGTCTTGCTATGGATGGAATTTTACTATGAGGATTGAAGGTTATATTTTATTTTATCTCTAGCATTCTGATTTATTGGGGGTAATGTACTCTTCTAAATGTAAACTGTGATAACAGCGATTGGGAGGCATTTCTTGCTATATTTAGTAGTGAATAGTTTAGCTCGCTTCTAAAATAAATCTTTTAAATTCTTATTCTACATTCTAAAGATAAACTTGAAACATCTATGCCATAGAGGTTATACTGGTTTGTGGGAGGATTATATTTAACTTTTTCCATCCATTTTTTTCACTGTGTTTTTTCTAGGCAAGTATTTAGTGAATTGGGGTACACAAAAATCTGCCATAACATTTAAACCAATAAAGTCAATGACAATAACATTGATGATATT
Organism: Bufo bufo; assembly: GCF_905171765.1. Classification (NCBI taxonomy): domain Eukaryota; kingdom Metazoa; phylum Chordata; class Amphibia; order Anura; family Bufonidae; genus Bufo; species Bufo bufo. The sequence goes on from NC_053393.1 coordinate 218,486,421, forward strand.
AGAATGACCTCTGTCAAGGGGTGGAATATATTAGACAGCAAGTGAACAGTGAGATGAAGAAGATGTGTTGTAAGCTGGACGAATGGGCAAGCGTAAAGGTCTGAGTGACTATATCAAGGACCAAATTGTGATGGCTATATGACTGGATCAGATTATCAGATTTGGATTATCTCCAAAATGACAAGCCTTGGGAGGTTTTCGCTGTATGCACAGTTTAGTACATACCAAACATGGTCTAATAAATGACATCTGGTCCTCTGGCAACAGGGTTTTGGGTACCCAAGGTTCATTGATTCTTGAGGGGGCCAAGGCGCATCTGGTCTGATCTCACAGAAAGACTATTCTAGCACAAACTTAAAAAGTTGCATGCTGTGAATGAATAGTGTCAGAAAACACAGTACATTACAGCCTTCTCTCTGTGGAGCTGCATAGCCACATACTGGTCATGCTGATCCATGTCCACTTGCTAAAGTTCTTATGGTGGGCAAATGTTCATCAGAACTGAACCATGAGGCAATCGAAGAAGGTGACCTGGTCTGATGAATCATGTGTTATTTAGCATTTTATGGAAGGCCAAGTGTATGAGTGTCACTTACCTGTGGAAGAGACAGCAGTAGGATGCACTGTGGGGGAAAAAAAGCTAATTGGTAGAGGCAGTGTGATGCTCTTGGCAATGTTCTGCTGAGAAACCTTGGGCCCTGGAATTCATATGGATGCGTACATGCCAGTGGTGTTCCAAAAGTGGCCACTTTTCACAGGATAATGTGCTTTGTCACACTGAAAAAATAATCAGGAATTGTCTGAGGACCATGACAAAAGTCCAACAGATGGAGGCCGCACCTCACAACTAATAGTTGTTTTCTGCTGCTAATGTTCTGGTGCCATATACCACAAGATACCTTCTGAGGAGTGTTGTGGAGTCCATGCCTAAAGAGATCAGAGCTGTTTTGGTGGCACAAAGGGAAATCACACAATATTAGGCAGTTGGTTTTAATTTTATGGCTAATCAGTATTAGAGTACAGGTAGATTTGTGTGTGTGTATATATACACTGCTCAAAAAAATAAAGGGAACACAAAAATAACACATCCTAGATCTGTATTAATTAAATATTCTTCTGAAATACTTTGTTCTTTACATAGTTGAATGTGCTGACAACACAATCACACAAAAATTAAAAAATGGAAATCAAATTTTTCAACCCATGGAGGTCTGGATTTGGAGTCACACTCAAAATTAAAGTGGAAAAACACACTACAGGCTGATCCAACTTTGATGTAATGTCCTTAAAACAAGTCAAAATGAGGCTCAGTAGTGTGTGTGGCCTCCACGTGCCTGTATGACCTCCCTACAACGCCTGTGCATGCTCCTGATGAGGTGGCGGACGGTCTCCTGAGGGATCTCCTCCCAGCCCTGGACTAAAGCATCTGCCAACTCCTGGACAGTCTGTGGTGCAACGTGACGTTGGTGGATAGAGTGAGACATGATGTCCCAGATGTGCTCAATTGCCTTCGTCTTGCAGGAACTGCTGACACACTCCAGCCACATGAGGTCTAGCATTGTCTTGCATTAGGAAGAACCCAGGGCCAACCGCACCAGCATATGGTCTCACAAGGGGTCTGAGGATCTCATCTCGGTACCTAATGGCAGTCAGGCTACCTCTGGCGAGCACATGGAGGGCTGTGCGGCCCTCCAAAGAAATGCCACCCCACACCATTACTGACCCAATGCCAAACCGGTCATGCTGGATGATGTTGCAGGCAGCAGAACGTTCTTCACGGCGTCTCAAGACTCTGTCACGTCTGTCACATGTGCTCAGTGTGAACCTGCTTTCATCTGTGAAGAGCACAGGGCGCCAGTGGCGAATTTGCCAATCTTGGAGTTCTCTGGCAAATGCCAAACGTCCTGCACGGTGTTGGGCTGTAAGCACAACCCCCACCTGTGGACGTCAGGCTTTCATATCACCCTCATGGAGTCTGTTTCTGACCGTTTGAGCAGACACATGCACATTTGTGGCCTACTGGAGGTCATTTTGCAGGGCTCTGGCAGTGCTCCTCCTGTTCCTCCTTGCACAAAGGCGGAGGTAGCGGTCCTGCTGCTGGGTTGTTGCCCTCCTATGGCCTCCTCCACGTCTCCTGATGTACTGGCCTGTCTCCTGGTAGCGCCTCCATGTTCTGGACACTACGCTGACAGATACAGCAAACCTTCTTGCCACAGCTCGCATTGATGTGCCATCCTGGATAAGCCTCACTACCTGAGCCACTGTGTGTGTGGGTTGTAGACTCCGTCTCATGCTACCACTAGAGTGAAAGCACTGCCAGCATTCAAAAGTGATCAAAACATCAGCCAGGAAGCATAGGAACTGAGAAGTGGTCTGTGGTCACCACCTGCAGAACCAGTCCTTTATTGGGGATGTCTTGCTAATTGCCTATAATTTCCACCTGTTGTCTATCCCATTTGCACAACAGCATGTGAAATTGATTGTCACTCAGTGTTGCTTCCTAAGTGGACAGTTTGATTTCACAGAAGTGTGATTGACTTGGAGTTACATTGTGTTGTTTAAGTGTTCCCTTCATTTTTTTGAGCAGTGTATATATATATATATATATATATTCTGACCACTTCCTACTTTCAACTTTGGCAGTGTGTAGCTCATGAAGGAAGTAATGGGTTGTGAGCTGGCTTGGTGGATATACAGGGTATAAGTTGTGTGATAGGCTATCTGCACACAGATCCCTCGGTGCTGTCATGGGTATTATGGGCAAGTTGCAAAAAGGCATGATTATTAGCTTTGGGTCCAAGGATGAACTATTTCTGAAATTGTGCAGTTTGTGAACTGTTCATGTGCTGCTGTGATGAAAGTGTATTGTGAGTGGACAAACAGCACCATTGCAAATACCGTATTTTTCGCCCTATAAGACGCACCGGCCCATAAGACGCACCTAGGTTTTTGGGGAGGAAAATAAGGAAAAATTTTTTTTTAACCAAAAGGTGTGCTCTTGGTGGGTTTGAAACTAATGGTGGTCTGTGGATGGCACTATTACTGGGGATCTGTGGATGGCACTGTTATGGGGGGATCTGTGAAGGACACTGTTATGGGGGGATCTGGGGATGACGCACTGTAATGGGGGGATCTGTGGATGACGCACTGTTATGGGGGGATCTGTGGATGACGCACTGTTATGGGGGATCTGTTGATGACGCACTGTTATGGGGGGATCTGTGGATGATGCACTGTTATGGGGGGATCTGTGGCTGACACTGTTACAGGGGGGATCTGTGGCTGACACTGTTACAGGGGGGATCTGTGGCTGGCACTGTTACAGGGGGATCTGTGGCTGGCACTGTTACAGGAGGGATCTGTGGATGGCACTGTTACAGGGGGATCTGTGGATGGCACTGTTACATGGGGGATCTGTGGGTGGCACTGTTATGGGGGATCTGTGGGTGTTACTGTTATATATGTGCCATCCACAGACCCCCACCCCATAACAGTGCCATCCACAGACCCCCCACCCCTTAAATGTGCCACCCACAGATAATCCCCAGAAAACTGTCATCCACAGATCCCCCCCGCCGCTGCAGTGCTGCAGTATACAAATATAAAATGTCTCATTCAATTAAAAGTGATTAAACATGCCCCCTCACTCCTAATATTACCGTACATCCTAACAGCTTCTGTCCAATGCAGGCAGGCCGGGCGGCCGGCGCGTCACTCACTGACGTCACTTGCCTGCACCGCCTGCTTCATTAATAAAGTAGGCGGCGCAGGCACATGACATCAGAGAGTTACGCTGCCGCCCGCCCGGCCTGCATTCTACAGAAGCTGTTAGGGTGTACGGTAATATTAAAAGTGGGGGGGCATGTTTAATCACTTTTAATTGAATGAGACATTTTATATTTGTATAGTGCAGCACTGGAGCGGCGGGGCCGGACTACAGTGACTGCACCGCCCCGCCGCAATTGCCGGCCCCCAGCTCCTCCTCCCAGTCCGTCCCCGCTCGCATATACATCGCAGCCTGCGATGTAAAAATGTCAGGATTCGCCCCATAAGACGCAGGGGCATTTTCCCCCCATTTTAGGGAGGGGGAGTGCGTCTTATGGGGCGAAAAATACAGGAAGCTATATGGAAACTGTGGAGCACCACATGCCATTGATATAAGAGTTGAATGTCGGCTGTGAAGGTGTGTTAGAGCAGACAGACATGCTGCTACAGTGGACCAGCTCACTGACAAAATGAATCAGGGGCTACCAGATGTGTGTCTAAAACAGTTCAGTGAACCCTGCTACATATGGTCACTGCACCTCTGCTAATGAAGTTACATTGGCATAAAAGGCTTACATTTTTGCAGCAGTATCAGAATTAGACCTCCGCTGATTGGAAAAAGATTGCCTTTGCCGATGAGTCACATTTTCTGCTTTATTGAATGAATGGACGTTGGCGTGTCAGGCGAGAAACATCAGAGAACAAAACACCCTGCAACCATTACTGGAAGAACACAAGCTGGTGGTGGCAGCATTATGGTCCAGGGAATATTTTTGTAGCATTCTTTGGGACCACTCATCCATGTATAAGGCACTCTCAACTGATTTGGGTATGAATCTATCCTTGCAGGTCATGTACACCCACACATGCTGATTGTCCTCCCTGGAGTGGATGAGATCTTCCAGCAAGACAATGTGACATGTCACGTAGCAAGAAATGTCCAACATTGATTGGGAGAGCATGACCAAGACTTCCAAATACTATCCTGACACCCTAATTCCCCAGACTTGAACCCAATTGAGCATCTGTGGGACCACCTCAATCGTCGTGTTTGCTATTTGGATCCTCCGTCACGTACACTCTCCAGCAACTGTTAGATGCACTGCAGTCAGCATGGCTCCAGATACCTGTGACAACATAAGTTATGTAAAAAAAAATTACAGCAAATTAAACTATAAATATGTATTAAGCTTTATTGAAACATAAGAAATCTAAAAAGTAAGCATAGTGTAAGAATCACACTGACAGTGCTTTATTAAGACAGAAGCCTCTGCTCACAATAGCAATATTGTTCCACATAATTCATTTCTAGGGCAAAGCAGAAAAATAGATATTTTTGTTTATAAATACAAAAATTCAATAATATACAATATAATCAATACTAAAACAAATAGCTCTCCAATGAAAATAATAACCATACGCTGAATCTTACACAAAAGTAGAAATGTTTCAAACTTAGGGCTCTTTCACACTTGCGTTATTGTCTTCCGGCATAGAGTTCCGTCGTCGGGGCTCTATGCCGGAAGAATCCTGATCAGGATTATCCTAATGCATTCTGAATGGAGAGAAATCCGTTCAGGATGCATCAGGATGTCTTCAGTTCCGGAACGGAACGTTTGTTGGCCGGAGAAAATACCGCAGCATGCTGCGCTTTTTGCTCCGGCCAAAAATCCGGAACACTTGCCGCAAGGCCGGATCCGGAATTAATGCCCATTGGAAGGCATTGATCCGGATCCGGCCTTAAGCTAAACGTCGTTTCGGCGCATTGCCGGAGCCGACATTTAGCTTTTTCAGAGTGGTTACCATGGCTGCCGGGACGCTAAAGTCCTGGCAGCCATGGTAAAGTGTAGTGGGGAGCGGGGGAGCAGTATACTTACCGTCCGTGCGGCTCCCCGGGCGCTCCAGAGTGACGTCAGGGCGCCCCAAGCGCATGGATCACGTGATCGCATGGATCACGTCATCCATGCGCATGGGGTGCTCTGACGTCATTCTGGAGCGCCCCGGGAGCCGCACAGACGGTAAGTATACTGCTCCCCCGCTCCCCGCTCCTACTATGGCAACCAGGACTTTAATAGCGTCCTGGGTGCCATAGTAACACTGAAAGCATTTGGAAGACGGTTCTGTCTTCAAATGCTTTCAGTACACTTGCGTTTTTCCGGATCCGGCGGGCACCTCCGGCAACGGAAGTGCATGCCGGATCCCAACAACGCAAGTGTGAAAGAGGCCTTAGTGACTGATGGACTGCTGTGTATGCACGTACATAGAATCCATCAATTACTGGTGGGGGGTTGCCAACATACTGAGTACCATATTAAAGTTGATATACTGTACTATAGGTAGGGAATACAGTAGTGACAAAACCTCTAAGAAATAGTATATGCAAATGGATAACTTGTACACCAGGTAATTTGACGTTTTTATGCTTCACATAAAACCGTCTATGCCTTATTTGGTGATGCCTTGGATTCTTCTTGATAGTATCAAGAAAGTTAGTTATAGCACTGTACCTATAACCTCCATGCCATGGACCACTTGGCCCTTTTGTCTACAGGGAGTAGAAGATGAAGCCCATATCAACTGCAGATTTGTCCATGCTTTGTATTGATCTCAGTTGTTTTTGAAAAGTCATATACTGAATTGACTCTCACAAAAGTATTACGTTATTTGATGTCACTAAGGATTTAAAGGCAATCTCTTATATTTTTCCATTTGTGTTCAACTATGAGTATTTGTAAGGGAGAAAGGGCAAGAAGCTGTAAATAATAATAATAACAACATCATTGAGGTTAAATAAACCAAAAAACCATTGCAATTAGTGAAACTACTTCATACAGCCCTGAAGTAGTCATTTAAAAACAGTACTTAAAGGGGTTCTCCGAGACCAGGAACCCATTTTCATATTTACAAATACGGGTTTAGCCCCTTAATGACCAATGATGTACTGTGTACGTAATGATGTGGCTGTTAGTTACCGCATCTTGACATACACAGTACGTCATGAGATCAAAGTGTCACCGCAAGTACACTTGCAGTGACACCGGCATGTAAACGGGTGTCACGGACAGCACCTGGCAGGGACCAATCAGCGTGGTCCCTGCCTTTGAATCACTGCGATTGGTTAGTATCACGGTCGGCGTGACTATCACATACGTGACACAGAGGGAGGGAACAAGGAAGGCCCTGCCCAAGTGAGAGGGAAGGTGGTGACCCCTGACTCACCTAGCGGCTGGCACCTGGCTGCCCTGATGTCCCTAGACGGGTTCCTCACCCGTACGCCGATCACGTGCCTAAAGCCCTGGCTTTCCCTAAGCTGAGCCCTAGATAGTGAACAGGGCGGTGGGAACACTAGTCCGCACCACTAGCTCTAAAGGAAAACACCAAGGGAAGGACAGACAATACAAACTCAACATATAATCCCAGGTGGGCGACAACAGGAGACAACAAGAAGCCCAACAGGGATCCGGAGGGTAGCACTCTGTAACGACAACCAGGATTCACAACTCCAGTGGGTCAGTATAGATGTCCAGGCAGGAAGCTCTATAACTGGCAACTAGAGGAGAGTGAGGGGAGAATATAAGGAGGTTGGGAGTGGCAGACAAGAAACAGCTGAGGAGGAGAAGCTATGGATCCCTGATTGAGACAAAAAGGATAGCAAGGCAAACACAGAAAACAATCACTAAGAAACAACGCTTCGACCTCCTGACCCCGGGTATAACGGAGTCAGACGTGGCTCTTGATACCCTCGTGACAGTACCCCCCCCTTTCACGAGGGGCCTCCGGACACTCAGGACCAGGTCTCTCCGGATGAGAGGCATGGAAAGCCTGAATTAACCTGTTGGCGTTTACCTCTGACGCTGGAACCCACATTCTTTCCTCGGGACCGTAACCCCTCCAATGCACCAGATACTGAAGAGAGCGGCGGACCCGACGAGAATCAACAATTCTGGCTATTTGAAACTCCAGATTACCATCCACAATAACAGGAGGAGGTGGCAGCGGTGATGGTTCTAGAGGTGGAACATACTTCTTGAGTAACGATTTATGGAAGACGTTATGGATCTTAAAAGTCTGAGGAAGCTCCAGGCGAAAAGCCACAGGGTTAATGACGGCTACTATTTTATAAGGACCAATGAACCTAGGGCCCAGTTTCCAAGAGGGAACCTTCAACTTAATATTCCTAGTAGACAACCACACATAGTCATTCACCCCTAGGTCCGGACCTGGCGACCGTTTCTTATCGGCCATGCATTTATATTTACCACTCATCTTTTTCAAGTTAACTTGCACCTTCTGCCATACCGAAGAAAGAGATGAAGAAAACCTTTCCTCTTCGGGAACCCCAGAAGACCCCCCCTCTTTGAAAGTACAAAATTGGGGATGAAAACCGTATGCACCAAGGAATGGTGACTTGCCAGTGGACTCCTGATAATGATTATTTATGGCAAACTCAGCTAACGGTAAATATGATGACCACAACTCTTGGTTTTCAGACACAAAACACCTTAAATATGTTTCTAGGTTTTGGTTGGTACGCTCAGTCTGTCCATTCGACTGAGGATGGAAAGCTGAGGAAAAGGACAAGTGTACCCCAAAACGGGAACAAAAAGCTTTCCAAAACTTAGAAATAAACTGGGTTCCCCGATCCGAAACCACATCGGAAGGGACCCCGTGAAGCTTCACGATTTCACTGATAAACACCTGAGCAAGAGTTTTAGCATTAGGAAGTGCGGGTAGCGCAATAAAGTGTACCATTTTGCTAAACCTGTCTACTACTACCAAAATAACTGTTTTACCCGCAGACAACGGTAAGTCAGTGATGAAATCCATTGACAGATGTGTCCATGGCCTATTGGGAATAAAAAGAGGCAATAAAGACCCTGCTGGACGTGTATGAGAGACTTTCGCGCGTGCACAAGTAGAGCAAGTAGACACGAAATCCATTACATCCTGACGCAACCTTGGCCACCAAAAACGACGAGATAATAGCTCCAAGGTTGCTTTACTACCCGGGTGCCCAGCAAGTGCCGAATTATGATGTTCTTTTAATATTTCAAGACGCAGGTTTAACGGTACAAACAATTTCTCTGAGGGGCAAGAGGCCGGGGCGTCCCCCTGGGCCTCTAACACCTTTCCCTCTAGAACAGAGTGTACAGCTGAGACAACCACTCCTCTTTGTAAAATAGGTACCGGATCACTAGCATTACCCCCTCCAGGGAAACTACGAGATACCGCGTCTGCCTTGGTATTTTTTGCCCCAGGACGATAGGTGATTACAAAGTTAAATCTGGTAAAGAATAGCGACCACCTAGCTTGTCTAGGGGTGAGACGCTTAGCCGATTCTAGGTACAGAAGGTTTTTGTGATCCGTAATCACCGTGACGGGGTGGATTGCTCCCTCTAAGAAGTGACGCCACTCTTCAAGCGCCAGCTTAATCGCCAACAGTTCCCTATTTCCAACATCATAGTTCTTCTCTGCAGAAGATAATTTTTTGGAAAAGAAAGCGCAAGGGCGCCATTTGCCAGGAGACGGACCCTGAGACAATACAGCCCCCACTCCCACCTCTGACGCATCTACCTCAACAATAAAAGGCTGGGAGACATCAGGTTGAATTAGAACAGGTGCCGAGGTAAACCTCTCTTTTAGAGAGGAAAATGCATTTTTAGCGGCGTCAGACCATTTTGAAAAATCAGTCCCCTTCCTAGTCATGTCGGTAAGGGGTTTAACGATCACTGAATAATTTTTAATGAACTTTCTATAGAAATTTGCGAAACCCAAAAACCGTTGTAGGGCTTTAAGGTTCTCAGGAAGATCCCAATCTAAAATTGCCTGGACCTTCCCAGGATCCATACGGAAACCTGAAGCAGATAATAGATATCCCAGGAACTGTATTTCCTGAACGGCGAAGACACATTTTTCAATTTTCGCATATAATTTATTCGTCCGTAGGACCTGCAGTACTTGCCTGACATGCACCTCATGTGTTTTCAGATCAGCCGAATAAATTAAGATATCATCTAGGTATATGACTACAAACCTGCCGATGAGATGACTAAAAATATCATTAACGAAATGTTGGAAGACAGCGGGGGCATTGGTCAGACCGAAAGGCATAACTAGATTTTCATAATGCCCCTCAGGGGTGTTAAAAGCTGTCTTCCACTCATCCCCTTCCCTGATACGAATCAGATTGTAGGCCCCCCTAAGATCAAGTTTGGAGAACCACCTAGCACCCGCAATCTGATTAAAAAGGTCAGGAATGAGAGGAAGAGGGTATGGGTCTCGGATGGTTATCTGGTTTAGCTCCCGGAAATCTAGGCAAGGACGCAGGCCCCCATCTTTCTTTTTAACAAAGAAAAACCCTGCAGCCACGGGTGAAGAAGAGGGTCTGATGTGTCCCTTAGCCAGACTCTCGGAGATATAATCTTTCATGGCTTGTCTCTCGGGACCCGAAAGATTATACAACCTGGACTTGGGTAATTTTGCACCGGGAATCAGGTTAACCGGGCAATCATAAGGACGATGAGGTGGTAGCTTCTGACAACCCTTTTCAGAAAAAATGTCCTCAAAGTCCGAAATAAATGTAGGTAGGGAAGCTATGGAGGCGATTAAGCAATTGTTATTTAAGCAATTCTCTCTGCAATGCTCACTCCACTCCAATATCTCCCTGGCCTGCCAATCCACCACTGGATTGTGCGCTACCAACCAGGGAAGGCCCAATACCACAGGAGAGGGAAGGCCCTCCAGAACGTAACATGAAAGACACTCATTATGGTGGTCCCCTACCCGAAGGTGTAAATTATGAACAATGTGGGTGAGGTTTCTCTGAGACAGAGGAGCCGAATCTATAGCGAATACGGGAATAGGTCTCTGCAGCGTACAGAGAGACAAACCCATAGTGCGGGCAAAATGGGCATCTATCAAATTTACCCCTGCTCCACTGTCTAGAAAAAAAGAAATAGACTCCGTCTTAACACCAAAAACAATAACCGCTGGTAACACAAATTGAGATGTTCGTATGGAGGAAACGTATACCCCCCGGCTGACATCCTCCGCACAGCCTGGGGTTAGTAGTTTTCCGACGGTCTTTTGTTTTTGAGAAAGGAGGGACAGACATTAATGAAATGACCCTTCCCCCCACAGAAAAAACAAGCCCCCCCCCTACGGCGAACCTCAGGAGGACGGACCTGACGAGAAGTTCCGCCTAGCTGCATAGGCTCATCTAAGTCAGTACAGACTAATTGTTGCTTGAGAGAGGTAACCAATTGCCCAGGAATTTTCGATCTCTCCCTAAGACGCCTATCTATTCTGATAGAGAGGGACATAACAGCATCAAGGGAAAGGGGGGTCTCATACAGCGCCAGTGCATCCTTAACCCTTTCAGATAACCCAGAGCAGAACTGACTCCTGAGAGCCGGGTCGTTCCACTGAGTATCCGTAGCCCACCTACGGAACTCTGAGCAATATTCCTCTGCTGACCGATCTCCCTGTAGGAGTCTCCGTAACTTCGACTCAGCCAGGGCGACTCGGTCAGGGTCATCATATATGAGACCCAAAGCCCCAAAAAATCCCTCCACTGACCGGAGAGCCTGGGAACCAGGGGGTAACGAGAACGCCCAGGATTGTGGGTCCCCCTGAAGCAGGGAAATGACAATCCCAACCCGCTGTTCTTCATTACCTGAGGAGTAAGGGCACAACTTAAAGTATAATTTGCAGGCCTCACGGAACGTCGCAAATTTGTCCCTTCCCCCAGAAAATCTGTCAGGAAGAACAACCTTGGGTTCTGTAACAATCTGGTTACCCATAGCAACCGCTGGGGGTGCGGTCTGCTGTATTTGCTGCTGTTGTTGGAGGACAGACGCCTTCAATCCTGCCACCTCCAAAGACAGGCCTTGAAGCTGTTTTGCCAAGACAGCAATAGGATCCATATTGGATTCCAAGTAGAGTAAAAAAAACAACAAAAAGAACATTTTTCTTTTTTTTTTTTTCTCAAAAAGTAAAGGCCAGTTATAATATCACGGTCGGCGTGACTATCACATACGTGACACAGAGGGAGGGAACAAGGAAGGCCCTGCCCAAGTGAGAGGGAAGGTGGTGACCCCTGACTCACCTAGCGGCTGGCACCTGGCTGCCCTGACGTCCCTAGACGGGTTCCTCACCCGTACGCCGATCACGTGCCTAAAGCCCTGGCTTTCCCTAAGCTGAGCCCTAGATAGTGAACAGGGCGGTGGGAACACTAGTCCGCACCACTAGCTCTAAAGGAAAACACCAAGGGAAGGACAGACAATAAAAACTCAACATATAATCCCAGGTGGGCGACAACAGGAGACAACAAGAAGCCCAACAGGGATCCGGAGGGTAGCACTCTGGAACGACAACCAGGATTCACAACTCCAGTGGGTCAGTATAGATGTCCAGGCAGGAAGCTCTATAACTGGCAACTAGAGGAGAGTGAGGGGAGAATATAAGGAGGTTGGGAGTGGCAGACAAGAAACAGCTGAGGAGGAGAAGCTACGGATCCCTGATTGAGACAAAAAGGATAGCAAGGCAAACACAGAAAACAATCACTAAGAAACAACGTGATCTTTAGATATAGAGCGCGTAGCCACCCGCTGCGACCTCCTGACCCCGGGTATAACGGAGTCAGACGTGGCTCTTGATACCCTCGTGACAGTTAGTCAGATTTGACTAACCAATCTCAGCTTTTAGCAGCGCAGCTCCGATCTCCTCAGTGAGTGTTGAGGAAATCCGGGCTGTGCTGCTGTGATGATCACCCTCTTCCACCCTCCCATTGGGCCGCTGCTCTGCTGTGGCAGCATCCCGATGGTTACCTTGGCAACCAGGTGCCTTACAAAGGCACCCAGGCTTGCCATGGTATGTAAGCCTGACAGGGTCCTGCCAGAGTGTCACGGCTGTGTCATGGTCTGGTGTAGTTGACCATGACACTTTTGCCGTGCATGCTTGTTGCTGGTGGCAACATGTTGTTTTGCATGTTTTGACACTTCCCCTTTAAGTTGTGTGTCCCTTCCCATCCTGGTGTGTTTGGGGTTAAGATGTGTGCTTGGTGGAGCTGGGTGTGGACTCTGGCTCTTCTTATACAGTGTTGTGAGCCTGAAGGTCTGTTGGTTGTTTGCCTGTATATGTGTAGGAGCTCTGCTCCTTTCTGGATGTGTCATCTTACCTGTGTGAGGGCACCCTAGTTGGACATCATTTGTCTCCCTTTGTCTTTATTCCCCTCCTCACCTGTTATGTTGTTTGGTGTGGTTTATGTTGGGGTTTAGTTGTTTATGTCATGTCTGGTGTTCCATGTCAGGTTGTTTGGTGTTGTGATCTGCATGGATGATTGATATTTTCCCCTGTCTGTTGTTAACTCCGAAAGGGGGTCCCATTGGTTTCCCGGAGGGGTGAACCTAAAAGATATTTTTGGTGTCCGCATGGGGTTCCAGGTTGTTTTGGTGGTTTTCCATCTTTGCTGCGGCAGGTAAGTGTTTGATTTTCTGGTGTGCTGTTGTTTCTCCAGGTGCTTACCTGCCATTCAGTTGCAGCTGATTCTATCTTTTCCCTTCTGTTACTAGGCCGCTGGAGACTCCGGTTTGTCTGTTTCCTTGAGGAACCGGTTGTCTCCTATCCCTGACCTCTATGCAAGGGACCGTTAGGGTCAGTAGGATCCAGGTTCGAGTGTATGAGCCCTCCCACCTTTAGGGGGCGCTCATACGGTCAGGAGATCAGGGTCAGGATTAGGGCGGCTGTAGGAGGTGACCTGCTCCCTATCCCTTTTTTCGGGCTTAGTAACAGCTCAAATTATACGTGGGGGTTTCCCCCACTCCCCACCGTGTCAGTTTGTCCAACTGAGCCTCTCCGCTTGGTGCCTTCGAAAGAGGGCTCAGCATGTGTCGCCTGCCATTTTCTGGAGCACATGCTTATCCTCCGGAGAGAGGGTGAAAGGGGAGTTACTGTTAACGGCGCGGTTCTGGATAACAGGTGTTGCCATTGTTGCTGAACCGTTGCTTGTGTTGGTGTGTCCCCTCGTTCTGTTCTCAGTTGTTCCTTGCTCTTGGGCTGGTTGCTGGTAGCATTGCTTTTGTGTACTGGCTGTGTGCTGGTTGGGAATGCTTGCTGATAGCCGCCTAGAGTGTGAACTGTGTCTGAGATGGACGCAGTGTTCAGTATGGTTTCTCCTTACTGCTTATTGGCTGGCTGCCAGGGGCCTAGTTGGTGGTCCTGGCATGCTGGCGGCAGTTTTGAGGGATGTGCTGACACAGAATCTCCACTTTTTTTTATTATTTTTTATTATTCCCCGTTATTTTTTGGGGAGGGCTTTGAGGGGAGGGAGTGTCACGGCTGTGTCATGCTCTGGTGTATTGGACCATGACACTTTTGCGTGCATGCTGGTTGCTGGTGGCAACATGTTGTTTTGCATGTTTTGACACTTCCCCTTTAAGTTGTGGGTCCCTTCCCATCCTGGTGTGTTCGGGGTTAAGATGTGTGCTTGGTGGAGCTGGGTGTGGCCTCTGGTTCTTCTTATACAGTGTTGTGAGCCTGAAGGTCTGTTGGTTGTTTGCCTGTATATGTGTAGGAGCTCTGCTCCTTTCTGGATGTGTCATCTTACCTGTGTGAGGGCATCCTAGTTGGACATCGTTTGTCTCCCTTTGTCTTCTTTCCCCTCCTCACCTGTTATGTTGTTTGGTGTGGTTTATGTTGGGGTTTAGTTGTTTATGTCATGTCTGGTGTTCCATGTCAGGTCGGTTTGGTGTGATCTGCATGGATGATTGATATTTTCCCCTGTCTGTTGTTAACTCCGAAAGGGGGTCCCATTGGTTTCCCGGAGTGGTGAACCTAAAAGATTTTTGCAGCCTTGCCTGGAGCCACCTTGCATCGTTGTCCGCATGGGTGTCCAGGTTGTTTTGGTGTTTTTCCATCTTTGCTGTGGCAGGTAAGTGTTTTATTTTCTGGTGTGCTGTTGTTTCTCCAGGTGCTTACCTGCCATTCAGTTGCTGCTGATTCTATCTTTTCCCTTCTGTTACTAGGCCGCTGGAGACTCCGGTTTGTCTGTTTCCTTGAGGAACCAGTTGTCTCCTATCCCTGACCTCTATGCAAGGGACCGTTAGGGTCAGTAGGATCCAGGTTTGAGTGTATGAGCCCTCCCACCTTTAAGGGGCGCTCATACGGTCAGGAGATCAGGGTCAGGATTAGGGCGGCTGTAGGAGGTGACCTGCTCCCTATCCCTGTTTTCGGGCTTAGTAACAGCTCTAATTATACGGTGGGAGTTTCCACCATTCCCCACCGTGACACTGAGGCAGGAGCCTGATCAGGCTTACTATAAATGAAAATACACTGCAGTACACTATACAGTGTATTACAGTGTATTGTAAAGCCATCAGATCCACTGGATCTTCAAGAACCAAGTGGGTCTGAGTAAAAAAAGTGTAAAAAAACTTGAAAAAAAGTAACACAAAAATCTAACATTTTCCCATATATGCACATTTATAATTGGGTAAAAATGAAGAAAAGAAAATACCCTAAACATCTTTGGAATCGCCGCGTCCGTAACAATCTGCTCTATAAAAATATCACATGAGGTAACCCCTCAGGTGAACACCGTAAAAAAAATAATAATAATAAAGACAATCAGCCAAAAAATAAAAAAGCTCTGGCTCTCAGACTATGGAGACACTAAAACATTATGTTTTGGGTTTCAAATATGGTATTATTGTGTAAAGCTCAAATAAATAAGAAGAAGTATACATATTAGGTATTGCCACATCCGTAACGACCTGCTTTATAAAAATATCACATGACCTAACCCCTCAGGTGAACTCCGTAAAAAAAAAAAAAAAGAAAAAGTGCCAAAATTACAATTTTTTTGGTCACCTTGCCCCAAAAAGTGTAATAATGAATGATCAAAAAATCATATGTACCCAAAAATGGTACCAATGAAAATGTCAACTCTTTCTGCAAAAAAAATATGGCGTTCAGAAAATGGAGATACAAAACATAATTTTTTTCAAAAATGCTTTATTATGTAAAACTGAATCAAACAAACAAAGTAGACATATTTGATATCATCGCATCCGTAACAATCTGCTCTATAAAAATAGCACATGATCTAACCTGTCAGATGAACGTTGTAAAAAACAAAAAATAAAAACGGTGCAAAAACATTCATTCTTTGGTTACCTTGCCTCACAAAAAAATAATATAGAGCAATTACAAATCATATGTACCCCAAAATAGTACCAATAAAACTGTCACCTTATCCCCTAGTTTACAAAATGGGATCACTTTTGGATTGTTTCTACTGTAGGGTGCATCTGGGGGGCTTCAATTGGGACATGGTGTCTAAAAACCAGTCCAGCAAAATCTGCCTTCCAAAAACAATACGACGCTCCTTTTCTTCTAGTGCCCTGTCATGCGCCCATATAGCAGTTTACCACCACATGTGGGGTGTTTCTGTAAATCGCAGAATCAGGGTAATAAATATTGAGCTTTGTTTGGCTGTTAACCCTCAATGTGTTAAAGAAAAAATGGATTGAAATGGAAAATTTGCCAAAAAAGTGAAATTTAATCTCCATTTTCTTTAATTCTCGTGGAACATTTAAAGGGTTAACAAAGTTTGTAAAAACAGCTTTGAGTAACTTGAGGGTGTAGTTTCCAAAATAGGAGCATTTATGAGGGATTTCTACTATGTAAGCCTCACAAAGTGACTCCAGACCTGAACTGGTCCTTAAAAAGTGGGTTTTTGAAATTTTCTTAAAAATTGCTTCTAAAATTCTAAGCCTTCTAACGTCCCAAAAAATACAATGGCATTCACAAAATGATGCCAACATAAAGTGGACATATGATAATGTTAAGTAATAAATATTTTATGAGGTATCACTTTCTGTTTTAAAAGCAGAGAAATTGAAATTTTTGGTACATTTGGGATTTTTTCATAAATAAATGTAAAATATATTGACTCAAATTTTTGACTGTCATTAAGTACAATGTGTCACAAGAAAACAATCTCAGAATGTCTTGGATAAGTAAACGTGTTCCAAAGTTATTACCACATAAAGTGATGCATGTTAGATTTTCAAAAATAAGCCTGTTCACGAAGGTGCAAAATGGCCTGGACATTAAGGGTTTAAAAAGGAAAGAAAAAGCCTCACCTATCACCAGTTCTCCAATTCCATTGATGAGAGCCCTTCTCCTGCACTTTCATTCCCTGCAGGGACCAGAAGTGTGACATGCACGTATCGTTGCTTGCTAATCAGTAGCCTCACTAGTGACATGTGCAGGTACGGCATGTGATCACTGGCATCGCTGATGCCATAGAATGGCAAGCAGCAATGATGCTCATGTAGATGGCACTTTACTCTCCATTCCAGCGGGAACAGGAAGTGCAGGAGAAGGAAGTTTCGTGCTGGAGTGCCAGAGACAGGTTATTTTTTTTTTAAACTCTGCACCCAGCATGTAAATATGAAAAGGGGTTCCTGGTCTCGGAGTACCATATAAATATACATACTTGTAACTGACGATGCTCAGATATTTTATCTGCTATGCTATTGACTCATTGCTCTCTGTAATCATTTCTGTAATAAAGACTATGACTGGTGATGGACGAACATCGGCCGGGACGGTTCGCGAACGCGATCAAATGTTCGTGAACAACAAGTTCGCGGCGGGCCCCATTCACTTTAATGGCAGGCGAACCTGAAAAACTTTCAGCTCATATTTGCAGCCACCAAATACTTAGTAGAAGTGTACAAATAGTCCCACAACATGGACAATGACATACTAGAGGGGGATCAATGACAACAATTCCAACAAAAAATATGTATCTTAATCAGGGGACATTTTTATGCGTCTTAAAGGGACATTTTCTGAAATTTGCCCTGTTGAAGCCTAGAAAAAAATTATTTTAGGCCACAGGAGTACGAGCCTTAAAAATTAGGCATTCAACTGACAAAAGAAATTCTGATTATGTGGCTCGAGGTCATTATGCAGTCAATGGATAAAAATTGTACTGTAGGCCCCAAACATTAGGCATTTGCAGGACAGAAAAGATCAAGTGATTATGTGGCTGGAGGTATATTAGACTGTCATTGGATATCAATTTTACTGCAGGCCAGTACAAATACATGTCAAATACATATGTTTAACCCCTTAAGGACCAGGCCATTTTTTGCAAATCCGACATGTGTCACTTTATGTGTTGATAACTTTAAAACGCTTTTACTTATCCAGGCCATTCTCGTCACATATTGTACTTCATGACAGTGGTAAAATTTTGTCCAAAAAAGTATTTTTATTTATTAAAAAATGCCAAATTTACCAAAAATTTTAAAACATTTGCAAATTTCCAAATGTCAATTTCTCTGCTTTTATAATAGTAATATCTCCAAAAATAGTTATTACTTTGCATTCCCCATATGTCTACTTCATGTTTGGATCATTTTGTGAATCTCATTTTATTTTTTGGGGGCGTTAGAAGGCTTAGAAGTTTAGAAGCAATTCTTGAAAGTTTTCAGAAAATTTCTAAAACCCTCTTTTTCAGGACCAGTTCAGGTGTGAAGTCACTTTGTAAAGCTTACATAATAGAAACCACTCAAAAATGACCCCATGTTACAAACTTCACCCCTCAAGATATTCAAAACTGATTTTACAAACTTTGTTAACCCTTTAGGTGTTCCACAAGAATTAATATCAAAATTTCACTTTTTTGGCAGATTTTCCATTTGAATCCATTTTTTCCAGTTATAAAGCAAGGGTTAACAGCCAAACAAAACTCAATATTTATGGCCCTGATTCTGTAGTTTACAGAAACACCCCATATGTAGTCGTAAACTGCTGTACGGGCACACAGTATTGCGCTGAAGGAAAGGAACGCCATACGGTTTGTGGAAGGCAGATTTGCTGGACTGTTTTTTTGACACCATGTCCCATTTGAAATCCTCTTGATGCACCCCTAGGGTAGAAACTCAAAAAAAGTGACCCCATTTTGGAAACTAAGGGATAAGGTGGCAGTTTTGTTGGTACTATTTTAGGGTACATATGATTTTTGGTTGCTCTATATTACACTTTTTGTGAGGCAAGGTAACATAAAATAGCTGTTTTGGCATTGTTTTTTTTTTTGTTATTTACAACATTCAGCTGACAAGTTAGATCATGTGGTATTTTTATAGAACAGGTTGTTATGGATGCAACAATACCAAATATGAGTACTTCTTTTGGTTGTTTGTTTCAGTTTTCAATATCAAAGCATTTTTGAAAAAAAAAGATTTTTTTTGTTTTGTTTATTTTTTGGGTGACTGTCTTGTGTGGGGGCAAATTTTTTTTCGTGATGAGATGGCAGTTTGATTGGTACCTAATACCTAATATGTCTCCTTTTTTTATTTATGCAAGTTTTACACAATGATTTAATTTTTGAAGCAAAAAAAATCATGTTTTAGTGTCTCCATAGTCTGAGAGCAATAGTTTTTTCCGTTTTTGGGCGATTATCTTAGATAGGGCATAACTTTTGTGGGATGAGATGACGGTTTGATTGGCACTATTTTGGGGTGCGTATGACTTTTTGATCGCTTGCTATTAAACTTTTTGTCGTGTAAGGTGACAAAAAATAGTTTTTTTCACACCATTTCTTTTTTACGGTATTCACCTGAGGGGTTAGGTCATGTGATATTTTTATAGAGCAGGTTATTACAGACGCAGCGATACCTAATATCTAATATGTCTACTTTTTTTATTTATGTAAGTTTTACACAATGATTTCATTTTTGAAACAAAAAAAAATCATGTTTTAGAGTCTCTATAGTCTGAGAGCCATAGTTTTTTCAGTTTTTGGGCGATTATCTTAGGTAGAGTAAGATTTTTGCGGGATGAGATGACGGTTTGATTGGCACTATTTTGGATTGCATTTGACTTTTTGATCGCTTGCTATTACACTTTTTGGGATGTAAGGTGACAAAAAATGGCTTTGTTTACACCGTTTTTTTTATTACGGTGTTCACCTGAGGGATTAGGTCATGAGATATTTTTATAGAGCAGGTTCTTATGGATGCGACGATACCTAATATGCACATTTTTTTTATTTACTTAAGTTTTACACAATAACAGCATTTTTAAACCCCCCAAAAAAAGATGTTTTAGGGTCCATTCACACGTCCGTTGTTTCTTTCCTGATCTGTTCCGTTTTTTGCTGAACAGATCTGGACCAGACCTGGACCCATTCATTTTCAATGGGTCCTGAAAAAAAATCAGACATTGAGCTGTCCGTTTTTTTTCAGGACCCATTGAAAATGAATGGGTCCAGATCTGGTCCAGATCTGTTCAGCAAAAAACGGAACAGATCAGGAAAGAAACAACGGACGTGTGAATAAGGCCTAAGTCTCTCCATATTCTGAGCCATAGTTTCTCTGGGGCGATTGTCCTAGGTAGGGGCTCATTTTTTGTGGAATGAGGTGACGGTTAGATTGGTATTATTTGGACGGGCATACCCCTTTTTGATCGCTTGGTGTTGTACTTTTAGTGACGTAAGGTGACAAAAAAATTGTTTATTTAGCACAGTTTTTATTTTATTTTCATCTGAGGGGTTAGATCCTGTTATATGTTTATTGAGCCGGTCGATACGGACGCGGCGATACCTACGGTAATATGTATACATTTTTTTCCTATTTTTTACCCAAAAAATTTACTTTATTTCGGGAAAATAAAGTTGTTGTTTTTTTTACTTAAAACTTTTAATTTTTGGGGGGAAAAACTTTATTTCTTCAACTTTTTTTTCACTTTATTTTTTGTCCCACTTTGGGACTTCAACTTTGGGTGTCTGATCCCTTTTATAATGCGTTCCAATAATTCTGTATTGGAATGCATTGGCTGTAAGTGTAATATAGTGTGTATTACACATAGAGCTTCCTGCCTGTGAGATCCAGGGGGCTGGATCTCACAGGCTCTCCCCCGGCAGGCAGCCCCGATGCCTAAGGAAGGCATTGCGCTGCCTTCCCTGCTATCGGGTCCCTGTCACAGAAGCACGGGGACCCGATGGCAGCTCCGATCCCCGCCCGACATCGCACGTGCCACGGTCAGTGCTGACCGCGGCACATCAAGGATTAATGCGCTGGCATCGGTGATTTTACCGATGCTGGCGCATGCAGCAGGGGTCCGGCTATCAGTGACTGCCGGACCCCTGCCGCTGATCGGGCGGGCACAGCTCCTGCACCCGCCTGATCACCATGAAGTACATGTACATCACGGGTCTTTAAGTCCCGAACAGAAATTATGTACATGTACGTCATGGGTCCTTAAGGGGTTAAAAGAATTAAAAATATAAAATTGGATTAAAAACATGGTTAACAAAATCCCTTAATGATAATAGTTGAAATTCGATAACACAAATGCTGCACTACCCAAATGCACTATATAGAAAGTATATTATTGGTATATCACACCCCTGCCTCAATTAGTTTTTTTGGGGGGCAACTAGTATATCACACCAGTAGAAATTATTTGTTCCAATAGCGCTTGTCACTCTGTGTAGCTGCGGTAACGCAGCAGAAGCGCACACAAATGCTGCACTACCCAAATGCACAATATAGAAAGTATATAATTGGTATATAACACCTCTGCTTCCATCTGTTTTTTGGGGGGCAACTGGTATAGTACACCAGTAGAATTTATTTGTTTCAATGTTGTTTGTCACTACCTGTAGCTGAGGTAACGCAGCAAAATTGCAAACCAATGCTGCACTACCCAACTGCACTATATAGAAAGTATATAATTGGGATAGAACACCCCTGCTTCAATCAGTTTTTTCAGGGGGCAACTGGTATATCACACTAGTAGAAATTATTTGTTCCAATGTCATTTGTCACTATCTGTAGCTGAGGTAACGCAGCAAAACCTCAAACAAATGCTGCACTACCCAACAGCACTATATAGAAAGTATATAATTGGTATATAACACCCCTGCTTCAATCAGTTTTTTTGGGGGGCAACTGGTATATCACACCAGTGGAAATTATTTGTTCCAATAGCGTTTGCCACTATCTGTAGCTGAGGCAACGCAGCAAAACCGCAAACCAATGCTGCACTACCCAAATGCATTATATAGAAAGTATATAATTGGCATATAACACCCCTGCTTCAATGACTTTTTTGGGGGGGCAACTGGTATATCACACCAGTAGAAATTATTTATTCCAATGTGGTTTGTCATTATCTGTAGCTGAGGTACGCAGCAAAACCGCAAACAATGCTGCACTACCCAAATGCACTATATAGAAAGTATATAATTGATATATAACACCCCTGCTTCAATCAAAAAAATTTTTTTTGGGGGGGGGGGGGGCAACTGGTATATCACACCAGTATAAATTATTTGTTCCAATGGCATTTGTCACTATCTGTAGCTAAGGTAACGCAGCAAAACTGCAAACAAATGCTGCACTCCCCAAATGCACTATATAGAAAGTATATTCGCTGTCCTGTACCACCTGATGGATGTTTCATGGGTCAAAGTTCTTCACAAAGTAAAAGAATATGGTACTCGCGGACATCGCCCTATGTTCGCCCGTTCGGCGAACCGCGAACGTGCAAAGTTCTCCGCAAAAAAAAACACCGGGCGAACCGCAAGGCCATCTCTAAATATTAACCTGATTTATCATAGACTGGTGGCATATGCCTGTCTATGATAACCTCACATGTTGCCAGAGGTTGCACCTAATTTATAACGAGGCATACACCTTGTTATAAATTAGGTGCAGCGTTCGGTAGTCTGTTTGCCTGAACTGTGCCCCTGAACTAAAATCTATTACAGCCCTTGTATGTTTGCAACTTTTTCAACACCACTTGCACAATTCTCTTGCGCAAGCGGCGTTTCTCCATCGCTTTCACGATTTTGCCAAAAAGGGTCTCGTCACCTTTATCTTCTTTTAAACCAGTTTTCTGACATGGAAGAAGACTGAAATCTATGCCAGCCAGGGACCGGCGTAGATTTCAGTTCAGGCGCACAATCTTTCGAAGGCTGCACCTAATTTGTGAGGAGGTTTATGCCTCTTCATAAATTATCAGCAGCCTCCGGCAGTGCCTGGGTTATCATAGACTGGTGTATGCCGTCGGCCATCATGGCCTTAACTGGAGATGAGTGAATCGACTTCAGATGAAACATCTGAAGTCGATTCGCGTAAAACTTCGTTAGAATACTGTATTAATCGGGAGCTCCGTACAGTATTAGAATGTATTGGCTCCAATAAGCCGAAGTTATTACTTCGTGAAGTCTCGCAAGACTTTGGATAATAACTTCAGAAATAAATTTTTACTGTTAAAAAACTTTTACCGAACTCAGGTTTGGGAACAAGTGGTACCCTGGAACCAAGCCCAAATTCGGTAAAAGGTTTTTAACAGTAGAAATACATTTCTGAAGCTATTACTATGGATAAGCGACTAGACTTTGGATGAAACATCCGAGTCGATTCGTATAAAAAATTTGTTCGAATACTGTACGGAGCAGGAGCTCCGTACAGTATTACAATGTATTGGCTCCGATGAGCCGAAGTTATTGCTTCTAGAAGTCTTGCGAGACTTCGCGTAATAACTTCATACATTTATTTGTACTGTAAAAAAACATTTCCCCAACTCTGGTTCGGTTTCAAGTGGTACCTTGGATCCGGGAAATTGTTTTTTACAGTACAAATAAATTTATGAAGTTGTTATGCGAAGTCTCGTATAGTATTAGAACAAAGTTTTATGCAAATTGACTTCATATGTTTCATCCGAAGTCGATTCGCTCATCCCTAGCCTTAACCCCTTCTCTGGACAGAAGCGAGTGCCATAGCTACTAGGTGCAAAATGTTGGACTGGGCTGTCTAGGGCCCACCATTAAAAATTATTATCGGTGGCCACCATATGGATACATCCAAATATTACCTGCTCACACAGCAGCAGACAGCAGCAAGAGGCTACAAGATGATTGATTACGGGGTCCTAGCAGCAAATTTGAGAATGCAGGTCTCTGGGAAAAGAAAAGGAGTATACTGGATGGCCTGCCTCTGTACCTAGAAATCATCTCAGCCACATGAACATGTCTATAATAATAGACTGGGTAGTTTCTTAAATAGTCTACCCAGTTTTTATATGAACATAGGTTGGTTGAGGTGCTGTACATTGTATATATGTATGTTGTACAGTAAGTCTACTGTGTTATGTGCCACTTGTACAGAGGGTGGAAGACAAGGGGCCAGGGGCCTATTGGCCATAGATCTTTCAGGGAAATTTCCCGGTGGGCCGATGCCAAGGGGGTAGCTTGGGCCATCCTCATGGCTGGCCAGTGGAATTTTTGGGGATGTATTTTGTGCTGCTGGCCGTATTTTACGATGGACTGTGGTATTTGGCTCTGTTAGGAGGGTATAATGCACCACAATATGGTATTGCTGGCCTTGCCTTCCATCAGTTTGGACCCGAATACAAAAAGGGGCCACTTTTAGCATTTTTTCCAGGGCCACTTTGAGTAACCCAGTCCGCCCCTGCAAGGGTCCCACCTTGCTCAGGGCACCCCCTCCAGGGGATTCACCTGTACCCCTGTTGACCAGTCCGAATCCGATAATGCACATTGCAGACATATAACCCCTCAGATGTCGTGGTTTGTTAGTATTAAAACACCAAAAAAACTGTATAAATTTGGTATAGTTGTAATCTTAGTGACCCAGAGAATGAAGGGAACA
The DNA here is from genome assembly GCF_905171765.1 of Bufo bufo. Lineage (NCBI taxonomy): Eukaryota > Metazoa > Chordata > Amphibia > Anura > Bufonidae > Bufo > Bufo bufo. The sequence continues at coordinate 218,510,879 of NC_053393.1, forward strand.
GGTCAATTTTACCATACAGTGAATGCCGAAAAAAACAAAACCCATAAAACTATGGTGGACATTTATTTTTTCAATTCCACCACATTTGGAAGGCAGAGAGTAAAAAATGAAAATGCAAAAATGGAAAATCCCCATGTCAGGAAGGGGTTTAAGTAGTACAAAAAAAGAGCAAGGATTTAACAAGGTAAAAAAATCTCATTTTATTAATTATAAATCACATGGACATTACAGGTGAGACTCAAAAGGGACAGAACATGGAGACTGGGCCACAAAAGGGCTCTGCAATGTGGAGAATCACAATGGGGATAATGTGACCATATACAGCAGGTAACAGACAATTAACAGAAGCTGTGACTATTGGAGTAGTTGCGGGTGCAATTGCTGTCCCCTAGTGTTGAGCAACTACCTAGCTCTTATTCACAGCGTCCCAGCAATGGATGCTGTAGGGTATAATTGGACGGTGCAATACTACTCATAAAGATGGCATATAACAATAACTGTAAATCACTAGTCCCACCCTAATCCAGATACCATGTTACCTACCCATGTTGCTGCTGAAAAATGGTGACACGGTTCCCCCACTGCTTCGACCTCAACACGTGTTTCGCCACGTAGGCTTCGTCAGGAGGTGAGGTTCGGTTTTTGGGTTATTGTAGGCTCTAAAAGGAAGGGGTTTAAGTATACATGTAAATTAGGTTTTCAAAACACATGTAGGCAAAAAACTGATTTCAGGGCATGCTACAGATATCATCAAATCTGTAGAATGCCAATGGATTGTCACAGATGGCACTACAAATGGCCATGAATAAATCTACATGCTTTGCAGATCTCTGTGCTGTGGACCCCCACCAATCAGATATTGATGACCTATCCTCAGGATAGTTCATCAATACTATACTCCTGGAAAAGACCTTTAGCTATTCCCGCATATGGGCGTAACTGTACATCCAGATTGCATGATAGTTTCTGCAATTGGGCGTACAGTTATGCCTGAACTCTTACCGGAAGCTGTGACACTATAAAGTGTCACAGCCCTGGAGTCTCTGTTCTCCCCGACAGATGAGACACGGGAACTGCTTCCCGATGGTTATCATGGCAACTGGATACCTTACAAAGGCATCTGGGCTTGCTATGTAACGAAGCCTCCTTCATCAGGGTGAATGTAAGTGTAAATCTGACAGTGCTATACTCTGCAATATGAGTATTGCAGAGTATAGTACAGCCATCAGCCTTATAGGATCTTCAATGTCCAAGTGAGACTTGATTTAAAAAAAAAAAAGTGTGAAAAAAAGTTTAAAAAAGTAAATTTTTTTTTTTTATTAAAAAATAAATAAATTGCCTTTTCTCATATAAGCTTATTGATAATTGATAAAAAATTTTTAGAAATAAACTACACATAATTGATATCTCAGCATCCATAACGACCTGATCTATAAAAGGATCATGTTACTTATCCCACATGGTAAACGCTATAACATTTTTTAAAAACAATGACGGAATTGCTGTTTATCATTTTACCTCCCAAAAAATTTAATTAAAAACTATTAAAAATCTTATATACCCCAAATTGGTAGCCATAAAAATGACAGCCCATCCCGCAAAAAAACAAGTCCTCAGACAGCTATGTTTGCTGAAAAACAAAAATGTTATGGATGTTAGTATATGGCGATGCAAAATATAACTTATTTTTAATAAAAAAGTGATTTTATGCTGCATCGCCATAACCATATCGACCCATAGAGCAAACGTATCATATCATATATGCCGCATGCGGAAATCCCATAAAAATAAAAAACACTGACAGAATTGCAAATTTTGCCCACCTCACCTCCTAAAAATGGTATAAAATGTGATGAAAAAGACATAGGTACCCAAAAATGGTACCAATAAAAGACTATAAAGACTACCAAATAAAAATAAGCTCTCACAGTTACATTGGTGAAAAAATAAAAATGTTAATGATGTTGGTATACAGTGATGCAAAATATAACTTTTTTCCCCCAAAATTTTTATTAAGGAATAATCATACAAAAAATAAAACCTCCATATAATCATTTCCATTTTCTTATTTCTTAAATCTTACTGCCCAAATCTCTCCCAAACCCCACACCCTCCTCCCTTTTTGCAATGCATCTCCCATTGCCGCCGACAAAGGCGGAACGGGGATAGTAGGAAGGTTGAGGCAGGAGTCATTAAAATTTCCATTCGCCCCATATCTTAAATCTTTTATCCCGAGCATTTCTTTGTTTATATAAGATTTTTTCATAACTTTTAGTCTTATTATTGAGACCTATCCGTGTATCAATACTAGGAGGATTAGATGAAAACCAAGCCCGTGCAATCAAGAGTCTTGCCAAAAACATTCCCTTCAGCAAAAGGATCCTTTTATATATATATGGCAACCCACCTTAGATAAATCACTCAAAATCCAGATCTCTACCATTAATGGAATCGCCACTTTGAATTTTTGAGTAATATGATTGTGTATTGCCCTACAATATTCTTGTAGTTCTCTACAGATCCAAAACAAAATTGAATTAAAAACTATTAAAAATCTTATATACCCCAAATTGGTAGCCATAAAAATGACAGCCCATCCCGCAAAAAAACAAGTCCTCAGACAGCTATGTTTGCTGAAAAACAAAAATGTTATGGATGTTAGTATATGGCGATGCAAAATATAACTTATTTTTAATAAAAAAGGGATTTTATGCTGCATCGCCATAACCATATCGACCCATAGAGCAAACTTATCATATCATATATGCCGCATGCGGAAACCCCATAAAAATAAAAAAACACTGACAGAATTGCAAATTTTGCCCACCTCACCTCCTAAAAATGGTATAAAATGTGATGAAAAAGACATAGGTACCCAAAAATGGTACCAATAAAAGACTATAAAGACTACCAAATAAAAATAAGCTCTCACAGTTACATTGGTGAAAAAATAAAAATGTTAATGATGTTGGTATACAGTGATGCAAAATATAACTTTTTTCCCCCAAAATTTTTATTAAGGAATAATCATACAAAAAATAAAACCTCCATATAATCATTTCCATTCTCTTATTTCTTAAATCTTACTGCCCCAAATCTCTCCCAAACCCCACACCCTCCTCCCTTTTTGCAATGCATCTCCCATTGCCGCCGACAAAGGCGGAACGGGGATAGTAGGAAGGTTGAGGCAGGAGTCATTAAAATTTCCATTCGCCCCATATCTTAAATCTTTTATCCCGAGCATTTCTTTGTTTATATAAGATTTTTTCATAACTTTTAGTCTTATTATTGAGACCTATCCGTGTATCAATACTAGGAGGATTAGATGAAAACCAAGCCCGTGCAATCAAGAGTCTTGCCAAAAACATTCCCTTCAGCAAAAGGATCCTTTTATATATATATGGCAACCCACCTTAGATAAATCACTTAATGGAATCGCCACTTTGAATTTTTGAGTAATATGATTGTGTATTGCCCTACAATATTCTTGTAGTTCTCTACAGATCCAAAACATATGTAGATGATCAGCCTCAGGTGTATCACACTGTGGACAGTTGGAAGTGTTTCTCAAACCCCATTTATTAAGCCAAAAGGGTGTAATATAAATTCTGTGTAGAATATTAAATTGAACCAATGTGTGATTAAAATGCCACATTCCCCAGTATAGTATCCCAATCGGCCAGTTGAATCATTGGGCAGTCCCTTCTCCAAGTTTTTTGCCCAGGGGACTGCAAATTAATAAATCGTGCCTTAAGTAAATATTTATAACAGTGAGAAATCTTAATCCTCTGTGTCGGGTTTACTATCAAATCATGCAAAAATGTAGAAGTGTCAAACAGTGATTTTTCTTTTATACTAAAAAGTGGGGAATGTAACTGAAAATATCAAAACCAAGATAAGTTAGAAATATTTTCTCTTTGTGCTAACTCCAGGAAAGAAAGAATACATCCATTTCCAACCACCTGTGTGAGATACCGAATGTTATTCTTTTGCCAATATTGATCCCCAACAAGTTTGTTTTGGGCCTGTAGATGATAATTATGCCAGAGTGGCGTACAACAAAGAGATCCTTTTATCCCAAGACAATCTCTGATAGTACTCCAGGACTTAATAAGTAGCTTCGAGGTGACTATATAGTCCTATTGAGAATTGATTAGTTGACCAGATTCCAGTAAGGCAAAGATATTATCATGTAACGACCTCTTCACCAAAATTCTACATAGTGGACTTTTATCCCGTTCATGGTAAAACCATAGCTGTGATGCTATAACAAGTAGGGGAGATTTAATCCTCCCTGTACAATTGGCTTGTAAAAATGCTCCAATTTAAGCCTGACTTGCTTCCTTCCCTAAAGTAGGTTATTGATATTTCTCTTAATTAACTTGAAAAACTTATTCTCAATCCACACTGGGGAATTCCTGAAGATGTACAATAATTGGGGGTAATATCACCATCTTCACCAACGATATTCTATCGGCTCTAGATAGCGGAAGTCGGAGCCAAATCTTTATTTTAGATCTCAATTTGGTTATCAATGGGATCAAGTTCAACTGTAAAAAATCTTGAATCTTAGCAGAGATAGTAATACCCAAATATTCAAATGAGTCGGAAATCATTAACTTACTAAGCAACTTATCAGTAAAAGGTTGTAGTTTATCCAGGGACATAAGAATAGTTTTAGACCAGTTAATATCAAGACCAGAAACCTCACCAAAAGAATTAGTAACTTGAATTTACCTCAAAAGTGTAGTGTTAGTATGCTGTATATAAAATAAAACATCATCAGCATATATGGAAGTACGATCTTCTATTCCCATTTTATCAAAGCCTTCAATCATAGGGTCTTGCCTGACTCTAGCAGCAAGGGGCTCAATATAAATATCAAAAATTAATGGAGATAGTGGACATCCTTGACATGTGCCCCTCCCCAAAAAGATACTGTCACGGATGAAGTTGCAGATAGCTGGAACGTATAAATAAACGACCGACTGGCTTGATCCCAAACTAAGGAGAATATAGGCGAGCCCTTTAAAACCCTAAGAGCTCTCCCTGACTGATATGCACATGCAAGGGTCTCAATGGTAGACGATTGCATGCCCACGTACCTAAGACTGTGTGACACCTGAAAACCCTATAATAGTGAGGGGACACGACCACCGTCTCCCTGCACTTAATACGGACGGAGTCAGAGTCACCTAGAATCAAGCCAGCAACAAAACACAATAAAGGAAAAGACTTATCTGAGCAAACAGCAGCAGCAGCCTCCATCAGTGAACACTTCATCCAGGAAGTAGTATAAACCGCAAAGTGAGGCAGTATGGGAGGGAATATAAAGGAAGACGATTAGTCTAAATAAGTGACACCTGGGAGAAGGAAAGGAGATGACAAAGTGAAACCAAAACAAAGAGTCATACAAGAGGTAGAGAAGAACGTCTGCCAGACCTTCTCACAGAACTGGCGGTGACAGATACACCTTATAAGCATCTTATTGATATTCAGCCTCGCCCTAGGAGATTTATACAGGAGCTTGACCATATTTATAAACTTGGATCCAAAACCTATCCTCTCTAAAACCCTCCAGAGGAATCTCCACTCCACCCTGTCAAAGGCTTTAGAGGCATCCAAAAACAGGATGGAGCAAGAAACCCCCCCGGAGGACTGAACATTGGTAAAAAGGCGGTGCAAGTTATAATGGGTACCCTTATTTCAGTATTAATACTATTACAATCTCTGTCATTGATTCCGGTAGACTACCATCCTCTATTGCCTCAGTAAATACCTTCAGAAGACGGGGAAAAACCACCTTGCTATATTTATGATAAAATTCATATGGGAGTCCATCAGATCCTGGAGAAGAGTTTCCCGCGCAGGCCTTCAGAGCAGCCTCTAGCTCTTGGAGGGAAAGGTTCTCGTCTAGGGATTCTCTTTGGCATCTGTAAGAACTGGGAGAGAGATAGAGTCCAAATATGAATCAATCGTTTCGTCTGGAAGACTATTTTCTGATTTATATAATCCCGAAAAATATTTCACAAATGCTTCTTTACTGGATTCTTGATCCTGGATAATTATGCCATCAGGAGAGCGAATCGTAACTATCTCTTTTTTTGGATCCTGATTAGAGATCACTCTAGCCAACATCTTCCCTGGGCAACCTGATTCAGAGAAAAATGTCTGTCCCTTGAAAAAAAGCCTTTGCTGAGCCTTATCCAAAAGAAAATTGGCCTGACTTGTCCTCTGCATATTTTCCCAAGCTTGTTCTGTATTCTTAGTTGGAAAGTCATCCATAGCAGCCGTCGCTGCTTCTTGCAGCTCTCTCTCTTTCTTAGCTTATCTCTTTCTCAGGTTAGATATATTACTAATAAACATCCCCCTCATGTAGGCCTTAAATGCATCCCAAACTAAGTGAGTCCATGCTGAATTATAATTAGTATCCCAAAAAAGTTCTATCTCCTGTTTGATCAAATCATGGTTATCCTTTATAGAGATCCAATGAGGATTCCTTTTAAATGGAGGCCTAGCACTATATTTATCCTGGATCAAGCATAGTTCAACAACAAGAGGTAAATAGTCAGACAGGGACCTAGCTTCATATTTCATATGTTTTATGTACTTCAAATAATTTTTATTTAACATTCTAGATCTATTCTGGACATCGACCTCCCAGATTTATTAACACAAGAATATACTAGTTTCCCCTTTCCTAAATGTCCCCAAATATCCACAAAGCCGGATTCTTGGCAAAATCGGGCCAAGGGAGACCCTTGATGCGCTACATACGAGTCTCGATCCGTCGAGACCCTATCCTTTTCTTGATCGATTACACAGTTAAAATCTCCCATCACTATGACAGGGCATTCAGGCCACCAATCCATAAAGGTTAATAAACAATTGAGTACATGAAGAGAAAAGGGGGGAGGAATATAAATAAAAGCCAGAATGCATACTTTTCCAAATAGATTCCCATGGAGAAAAACAAATCTCCCCTGTTTGTCGATGGAGGAGGCCCGGCAGACAAAATCAATCCCTTTATTAATTAATACTGTTACTCCTCTTGAATAACTTGAAAAAGTGGAGTGATAAGTCTGCGCGGCCCATCTCCCACTGAGTCTAGGGATCTCCACCTCAGCAAAGTGGGTCTCTACTGAACTAACAATAGCTGGAAGGTGTCTTCGAACCCGATCACAAACTGCCTGTCTTTTTACTTTATTACCAAGCCCCCGAACATTCCAGGTTAAGATTCTAACCGACATAAAAAAAAAAAGAACTTAATTCCTACCTCTTCCCCCCTATCCTGGGAGACGCATCGCAATCAACCCCAGAACCTACAAACTAGACCCTCCATCTTTTGATCCGCCACCATCCTGGACAGATCTCTCCACTAAGACCACCTCTCCTCATTCCCCTACCCCATCCGCCACCATGAAAACAAAAAGAAGGAAAAGGTTCAGATATTATTCAGATCAAGCCAATCCGCCACAAGGTCAGGAGTGTAAAAAAAAAAAGAGTCCCACTGTTGAAAATTATCCACAGTTTAGCCAGGTACACAAATGAATATTTTATGTTCTTTTCATGAAGCCATCTCTTAACCTCGATGTAGCTGCGTCTTTTATCTTGGATATCCTTAGAAAAATCAGGAAAAAAAGACAGTCTACTTCCATTGTAGAAAATAGGGGGACACTCCCTTGCCCTTCTAAGGATCATGTCCCTAGCTCGTGAGACAAGTATCTTCGCAAGAAGCATCCGCGGTTGCCTTCCCGGAATTGATTTGATTGCCTCCCCTGGGACTCGATCGGCCCTCTCCACCAAAAACTGTGGAGAGAAGTGCTCTTTTCCAAACTTTTCCAAAATTAAGTTTTGTCATATCATATCAGCCGGATTGTCCCCTTCCATACCTTCCTGTAGGCTCATTATTTTCACATTGATTCGCCTAGACCTGTCTTCAAAGTCCACTATCTTTTTTTAAGAGTGTTGGCTTCGGATCTCAACATAGGGATTTCCATTTTGGCCATTTTTACTTCCTTCTCCGGGACCTCTATGGCTTTTCTATGGTGGATAGTCTGTCCCGTATTTTAGAAACCTCATCTCTTATCAGGGCCACAACGGTCTGAATTACCGCAAGTTGAATAGAGATGCCTTTAATTAATTCTCAATTTTTTTTGACCACACCTAAAATTTCAGTCAATGGTGGGGATTCACCCTTGGACAAGACAGTAGAATCATCTCTCTCCACCCCCACCTCCTGAATGTAGTAATCAGATGCTTTTTCGATATTAGTTTCACTTTTTTTAACTACATCCACATCTTGCGACCCTTTATGTCCCGCTCTTGTGGTGACAACCTTTGGGGATCTCAAAAACTGATCAATTGTAGGCGATTCTGTTGTTTTTTGGTCTGTTTTGACTGATATATGCTCAGCGGAATGCCTATTTTGCTTGGGGGCCATTTTTCCCCCTACTTTCCACTCCTCCTCTTTTTTCCCTTTGTCCTTTCCCCTTTTTTTTTATATATATACAGTACAGACCAAAAGTTTGGACACACCTTCTCATTCAAAGAGTTTTCTTTATTTTCATGACTTTGAAAATTGTAGATTCACACTGAAGGCATCAAAACTATGAATTAACACATGTGGAATTATATACATAACAAACAAGTGTGAAACAACTGAAAATATGTCATATTCTAGGTTCTTCAAAGTAGCCACCTTTTGCTTTGATTACTGCTTTGCACACTCTTGGCATTCTCTTGATGAGCTTCAAGAGGTAGTCCCCTGAAATGGTTTTCACTTCACAGGTGTGCCCTGTCAGGTTTAATAAGTGGGATTTCTTGCCTTATAAATGGGGTTGGGACCATCAGTTGCGTTGAGGAAAAGTCAGGTGGATGCACAGCTGATAGTCCTACTGAATAGACTGTTAGAATTTGTATTATGGCAAGAAAAAAGCAGCTAAGTAAAGAAAAACGAGTGGCCATCATTACTTTAAGAAATGAAGGTCAGTCAGTCAGCCGAAAAATTGGGAAAACTTTGAAAGCAAGGGCTATTTGACCATGAAGGAGAGTGATGAGGTGCTGTGCCAGATGACCTGGCCTCCACAGTCACCGGACCTGAACCCAATCGAGATGGTTTGGGGTGAGCTGGACCGCAGAGTGAAGGCAAAAGGGCCAACAAGTGCTAAGCATCTCTGGGAACTCCTTCAAGACTGTTGGAAGACCATTTCAGGGGACTACCTCTTGAAGCTCATCAAGAGAATGCCAAGAGTGTGCAAAGCAGTAATCAAAGCAAAAGGTGGGTACTTTGAAGAACCTAGAATATGACATATTTTCAGTTGTTTCACACTTGTTTGTTATGTATATAATTCCACATGTGTTAATTCATAGTTTTGATGCCTTCATAGTCATGAAAAAAAAGAAAACTCTTTGAATGAGAAGGTGTGTCCAAACTTTTTTTCTGTACTGTATATTTTTTAATAGTCCCCCCTTTTTTTCCCTCTGTTCCCCCTTATCTTTCTTTTCTCTCTTTACTTTCTGTTTCTCTCCTCTCCCTCCTCTTTTTATCTTATTTATACTAGTTGTCAGCAGGAGGAATGAGACTCAAAACAAAACAGTTCATCCAAAATAAAAAATAAAAAGTTCATCCAGAGTACAGCAATCATCAGTCCATCTAGATGGTCATAAGGGCAACCAGTAATTCAAATCTTTGATCTGATAAAGCACAACTGGGAGGGTTAGAGGATATACACAGGGAAGGGAGGACCAGATGGATCAAACAAACAGGGGAGGACTTGAGGGGGAGACGGTGCACGTCTCTTCAAACCTGAATCCAAGGAGCACTAGAGAATGAAGAACCAGGAGCGGAGAGGCAGGAAGGAGCAGGGGAAAAATTCCTCCACAGAGCGACACACAGCAGTAGGCAGTTACATCACGGAAGGGCAGCAGAGAATACTCTGAGGAGGTCCAGAGCAGGTAGAGAGAAGGTCGCAGCAAAGCTTGAGGGCGGTGGAGAGCACAAATCATCCAGTGTAGAGCATCGACAGGTGTGGATCCGAGCAGATCAGGTGGAGGGGGACCAGGAGAGCGCAACGTAGCGTGACTACGTCATCGCACCTTCCAGCTGTTGACTCGAGCTAAATAGAACTTATTTTTAATAAAAATGTTATTTTATGTTGTAGTATAATATAAAAGTAGTAAAACATAAAAAAATCTATATAAATTTGCTTTCACCATAACTGTATTGACCCACAGAATAAAAGTAGCATATCATATATAGAGATGTCCCGAACTATTCGCCGGTGAACAGTTCCCGGCGAACTTAGCTTGTTCACGTTCGCTGCGGCGGGCGAACATATGCGATGTTCGGTCCGCCCCCTATTCGTCATCATTGAGTAAACTACATACCCTCCCTCCCAGACCCTCCCACCTCCTGGACAGCATCCATTTTAGATTCATTCGGAAGTTGCAGTCTTAGTGAGAGGAGGGACAGTGTAGCTGCTGCTGATTTAATAGGGAAATCGATAGCTAGGCTAGTGTATTCAGTGTCCACTACAGTCCTGAAAGACTCATCTGATCTCTGCTGTAACGACAGCACCCCAAAAAGCCCTTTTTAGGGCTAGTACATCAGTCTGCTTTTTTTTTTTTGTCCTGTGTAATCTAATTGCAGTTGCCTGCCAGCGTGTGTGTCAGGCTCACAGAGTATACTGTGCCCACTTGCCCAGTGCCACCACTCATATCTGGTGTCACAGTAGCTTGCATTTAGAAAATAAATAAACGTTTTTGACTGTAATATATTAGCAGTCAGTTGCCTGCACGCGTGTGTGTGTGTGTGTTTCAGGCCCTGCAAGTGCACAGTGTCACCAGTGCAACTCATATCTGGTGTCACAGTAGATTACATTTAAAAACAACAACAACAATTTTGACTGTAAAATAATAGCAGTCAGTTGCCTGCACGCGTTTTTTTTTTTACAGGCCCTGCAAGTGCACAGTGTCACCAGCGCAACTCATATCTGCTGTCACAGTAGATTACATTTAAAAAAAACAAACAATTTTGACTGTGAAATAATAGCAGTCAGTTGCCTGCACGTGTGTGTGTGTTTCAGGCCCTGCAAGTGCACAGTGTCACCAGCGCAACTCATATCTGGTGTCACAGTAGATTACATTTAAAAAAAAAAAACAATTTTGACTGTGAAATAATAGCAGTCAGTTGCCTGCAAGCGTGTGTGTGTTTCAGGCCCTGCAAGTGCATAGTGTCACCAGCGCAACTCATATCTGGTGTCAAAGTAGATTACATTTTTGAAAAAACAACAATTTTGACTGTGAAATAATAGCAGTCATTTGCCTGCACGCGTGTGTGTTTTTCAGGCCCTGCAAGTGCATAGTGTCACCAGCGCAACTCATATCTGGTGTCACAGTAGATTACATAAAAAAAACAAAAACAATTTTGACTGTGAAATAATAGCAGTCAGTTGCCTGCACGCGTGTGTGTTTCAGGCCCTGCAAGTGCATAGTGTCACCAGCGCAACTCATTTACATTTTTAAAAAAACAAAAATTTTGACTGTAATAGATTGAATAGCAGTTAGTTGTCTGCAAGCGTGTGTGTCAGGCCTACAGCGTCTACTCTGCCAACTTCTGCCAGTGCACAGTGCCACTCATATCTGGTGTCACAGTAGCTTGCACGCATAGTACAAATAAACTAATAAAAAAAAAATGACAGGCAGAGGCAGGCCAGCCCGCAGAGGCCGTCGTGGTTGTGGCGCTGTGATTCCCTTTGACCCTAGAATAATGCCCAGTGTTCAGACGCCACGTACCCTGAACTCGAAAAGTTCTGAGGACATAGTTGACTGGCTAACACAGGACACCCAAGCTTCTACAGCTTCCGCTCGGAACCTTGACGCACCATCCTCCTCCAGCTCAGCTTCGGGCACCTCTCAAGTTACCACTCGCTCACCTGCCGCCACCACCAACACTAGCACCACAGCTGCTTCACTTGATCTGTCAGAGGAGTTATTTACACATCAGGTGGAAGAAATGAGTGATGCGCAACCATTATTGCCAGAGGATGTAGATAACAAGGATATGTCTCAGTCAGGCAGCATTACACACATGGACGTACGGTGTGATGATGTTGTACCCGCTGCTGCTTCCTTTGCTGAGTTGTCAGATACAAGTGAAGCGGTTCATGATGACGATGTGTCCGTGGATGTCACGTGGGTGCCCGCTCAAAGAGAAGAAGAACAGGGGGAAAGTTCAGATGGGGAGACAGAGAGGAGGAGGAGGAGACAAGTTGGAAGCAGGGGAAGGTCGTCGCAAGGAGCTAGTGGCACAGTCAGACAGCATGCATCGGCACCCGTTGTCAGCCAGACAGCACGCCAATCAACGCATGCTGTTGCCACCACCAGAATGCCGTCATTGCAGAGATCATCAGTGTGGCATTTTTTGTGTGTGTCTGCCTCTGACATCAGCGATGCCATTTTCAACCTGTGCCAAAAGAAACTGAGTCGTGGGAAGTCCAACACCCACCTAGGTACAACTGCTTTGCGAAGGCATATGATCTCAAATCACAAACGCCTATGGGATCAACACATGAGTACAAGCAGCACACAAACTCAAAGCCGCCATCCTCCTCCTGGTCCAGCATCTTCAGCCACATCAACCACTGCTGTCCTCCATGCCCCCTCTCAACCATCCGCCACTCCGTCTCTCGCCTTGAGCAGTTCTTGCTCATCTGCCCACAGTCAGGTGTCTGTCAAGGACATGTTTGAGCGTAAGAAGCCAATGTCACAAAGTCACCCCCTTGCCCGGCGTCTGACGGCTGGCTTGTTGGAACTCTTAGCCCGCCAGCTTTTACCATACAAGCTGGTGGAGTCTGAGGCCTTCCAAAAATTTGTAGCTATTGGGACACCTCAGTGGAAGGTACCCGGCCGAAATTTCTTTGCACAAAAGGCAATCCCCAACCTGTACTTGATTGTGCAAAAGGAAGTGATGGCATGTCTGACACACAGTGTTGGGGCAAGGGTCCATCTGACCACTGATACCTGGTTTGCAAAGCACGGTCAGAGCAGGCATATCACCTACACTGCGCATTGGGTAAACCTGCTGATGGCTGCCAAGCATGTAATGCGTGGCTCTGCAGAGGAGTTGGTGACACCGCCACGACTTGCAGGCAGGCCTGCTGCCACCTCCTCTACTCCTCCTACTCCATCCTCTTCCATAACCTCCTCGGCTGAGTCCTCTTCTGTTGCTGTGTCTTGCTCCACATCAACTGTACCCCCCCAGCTCCCCAGGGGCTATTCCACATCCCTGATACGACAGTGTCACGCCGTCTTGGGGTTGACTTGCCAGAAAGCAGAGAGTCACACCGGACCAGCACTCCTGCCCGCCCTGAACGCACAGGTGGATCAGTGGCTGACTCCGCACCAACTGGAGATCGGAAAAGTGGTGTGTGACAACGGAAGCAATTTGTTGGCGGCATTGAATTTGGGCAAGTTGACACATGTGCCGTGCATGGCACATGTGTTGAATCTGATTGTACAACGCTTTGTGCATAAGTACCACGGCTTACAGGAACGTCCTCAAGCAGGCCAGGAAGGTGTGTGGCCATTTCAGGCGTTCCTACACAGCCATGGCGTACTTTTCAGATATCCAGGGCGAAACAACATGCCGGTGAGGCGCTTGATTTGCGACAGCCCGATACGTTGGAATTCAACACTCCTAATGTTTGACCGCCTGCTCCAACAAGAAAAAGCCGTTAACGAGTATTTGTATGACCGGGGTGCTAGGACAGCCTCTGCGGAGCTGGGATTTTTTTTGCCACGTTACTGGACGCTCATGCGCAATGCCTATAGGCTCATGCGTCCTTTTGAGGAGCGACTGACAAACCTAGTCAGTCGCACCGAAGGCACCATCAGCGACATCATCCCATTTGTTTTCTTCCTGGAGCGTGCCCTGCGAAGAGTGCTGGATCAGGCCGTAGATGAGCGTGAAGAGGAAGAGGAAGAGTTGTGGTCACCATCACCACCAGGAACAGCCTTGTCAGCATCGCTTGCTGGACCTGCGGCAACGTTGGAAGAGGAGTGTGAGGAAGAGGAGTCAGAGGAGGAATGTGGCTTTGAGGAGGAGGAGGAAGACCAACCACAGCAGGCATCCCAGGGTGCTCGTACCCGTGGTGTTGTACGTGGCTGGGGGGAAGAACAGACTTTCAGTGAGATCACTGAGGACGAGGAACGGGACATGAGTAGCTCGGCATCCAACCTTGTGCAAATGGGGTCTTTCATGCTGTCGTGCCTGTTGAGGGACCCTAGTATAAAAAGGCTGAAGGAGAACGACCTGTACTGGGTGGCCATGCTACTAGACCCCCGGTATAAGCAGAAAGTACCTGAAATGTTACCAAATTACCGCAAGTCGGAAAGGATGCAGCAGTTCCAAAATAAATTAAAAAGTATGCTTTAAACAGCGTATAAGGGTGATGTCACAGCACAATGGGAATCTAACAGGGGAAGAGGTGAAAGTAATCCTCGTACCATGACCACGCAGGCAAGGACAGGACGCTTTACAGACGTGATGTTGATGGAGGACATGCAGAGCTTTTTAAGTCCTACGCATCGCCACAGCCCTTCAGGGTCCACCCTCAGAGAACGACTCGACCGACAGGTAGCAGACTACCTCGCCTTAACTGCAGATATCGACACTCTGAGGAGCGATGAACCCCTTGACTACTGGGTGTGCAGGCTTGACCTGTGGCCTGAGCTATCCCAATTTGCGAAAGAACTTCTGGCCTGCCCCGCTTCAAGTGTCCTGTCAGAAAAGACCTTCATTGCAGCAGGAGGTATTGTCACGAGGAAGAGAAGTCTAGATTACCTCACCTTTATTAAGATGAATGAGGCATGGATCCCGAAGGGACTGACAGTGGGCGATACATTTGACTAATAAAGGCCTGGTGATGAGATGAGCTGCCTTGGGCTAAAAATGGCCCACACGCTGCTGTATTTTATCTCTGCATGTCGGATGACTTGCGTGACTAATCTGCCACCAACTAGGGTTCAAGCCAAAATGTTTTAGGGCACTTTCTGCCTGGAAAACATCATTCTTTTCTGGCTGCTGCTACAGCAGCGGCTGCAACAATACCTGATTTTTCAGGCATGTGTACATGCCAAATTTTTCTGGCCTCTGGTGCTGCACTGTGGCTGCAAAAACAAAACATAAAAAAAGGCACATACATGTGTCAATTCCCCTTCGTGATAGTTACCTTGTTGTGGTGAAGGTGCTTGCGTATCACAATGAAGCGACCACCTCTATGAGTGTGTTGGCAATGACAATGTTGGCACACCCCAGATGATAAGGTCGTTGCTTCATTGTGAACAGACCAAAAGCGATCGGCTGGATAATTTTGCATAGAAAAAAACATAAATTTTCTTTGTGATCATCTAAGGTGATCATTAAAGCCTACTAGGCCAACAATGGGCCCACACTGCAGAATCATTGTTTTATGGGTCACCTAACTGTCACTGAACTACCTCAGTCAGCCCGACCATAGACTTTGAAAAACCCCCATCGCCTGCAATCTCCCAAACGTGCGCACGAGCACAGTCATCACTACACCAAGATTGACGCATAGAGGAATAAAATTTATGTCATGAGTGTGTCAACTATTGACAACTCTTTGTGGTTGTCTAAAATCTATTCCATATACGTCCCCTGATAAAGGACGTAACAGGGATCAAACTGATAGGAATAGTACTACTTAACACACCACTCATATCTGGTGGCACAGTACATTGCACGGCGCACACGCAGTGCCCCAAATTGGAAGTAGGAGGACCAACCAAGCATCTTTTTCCATCTCCCGGTTCCTAAAATCTATTCCATACACCGGCCCCTGATAGGGGATAAAACAGAGATTAAACTGTTAAGAACAGATTTAAAAAAAAAAAAAAAAAAAAAGAGGACAGCCTCTGCGGAGCTGGGTATTTTTTGGCCACGTTACTGATCGCTCATGCACAATGGCTGTAGGCTCATGCGTCCTTTTGCGGAGGTGACAAACCTGGTCAGTCAAACCCAAGGCAACATTATCGACCTCATCCCATATGCGTTTTTTCTGGAGTGTGCCCTGCGAAGAGTGCTGGATCAGGCCATAGATGAGCATGAAGAGGAAGAGTTGTGGTCACCATCACCACCAGAAGCAGCCTTGTCGTCGTCGATTGCTGGACCTGCGACAATGCAGAGAGAGGAGTCTGAAGAAGAGGAGTCAGAGGAGGAAGGTGGCTTTGAGGAGGTGGAAGACCAACCACAGCAGGCGTCCCAGGGGGCTTGTTGTCACCTTTCAGGGACCCTTGGTGTTGTTTGTGGCTGGGTGGAGGAAGAGACCTTCAATGACGTCAGTGAGGTCAAGGAACGGGACATGGCTAGCATGGTATCCAACCTTGTGCAAATGGGGAGTTTGCGGTTGTGCAAATGGACTGTTTGCGGTTGTTTGCGGTGCGTTAAATGGGGAGTTTGGTCTGTCACTGTGAAGCGGGCGTAACCTTTACACTACCTGATCGATACAACATCATACCTGATGTTTTAAAGCACATTATTCTAAACAATTTAGGAATGTTAGGTGATGTATGCCCTTTATGGATTAAAACCCGACTCTGCGTCAACTACGTAATTTTCCATGGGAGTTTTGCCATGGATCCCTTTCCGGCATGCCACAGTCCAGGTGTTAGTCCCCTTGAAACAACTTTTCTATCACTATTGTGGCCAGAAAGAGTCCCTGTGGGTTTTAAAATTTGCCTGCCTATTGAAGTCTATGGTGGTTCGCCCGGTTCGCCCGTTCGCGAACATTTGCGAAAATTCACGTTCACCGTTCGCGAACGGAAAATTTTATGTTCGCGACATCTCTAATCATATATACCGTACACGGAACCCCATAAAAAAAAACACTGACAGAATTAAAAATTTTGCCCACCTCACCTCCTAATAAATGGTACAAAAAAAATCGATCAAAAATTCAGTTGTACCCCAAAACGGTACAAAAATAAATCCTACAGCTTGTCCTGCAACAAACAAGCCCTCACACAGCACAGTCAACAAAAAGATAAAAATGTTATGGCCCCTAAAAACAATTTCAGCAAATTTCATGTTAGAAAATCCAGATGCTACTCCTTCCCTTATGAAAGCTGCCGTGCTCCCGAACAGCAGTTTCTGATTACATATGGGGGTGTTTCCGTATTCAGGAAAAAATGCATAACAAATTGTGGGGTGCTTTTTCTCCTGTTACACCTTGTGCAAATGACTAATTTGGGGCTAAAGCAACATTTTATTTGACATTTTCACAGGCAAGTGTTTCTAAATTTTGTGAAATGCTTGTTGGGTCAAAGCACTCACTTCAATCAATTTCTTGAGGGGTGTAGTTTCCAAAATGGGGTCACTTTTTGGGGGTTTCTTTTCTAGGATAACTCAGAGTCTCTTCAAATATGACATGGCACCTGAAAACAATTCAACCAAAATCTGTCCTCTAAAAACCATATTGTGCCCCTTTCTTTTTGTGCCCTGCCATTTGCTCATGAAGAGATTTACGACCACATATAGGATGTTTCTGTAAACTGCAGAATCAAGGTAATAAATATTGAGGTTTGTTTTGCTGTTAACTTGCCTTGTACAGGAAAAATGGATTAAAATGGAAAATGTACACAAAAAATATTTTTTTAAATGTCACCTCCATTATAGTTTCATTCCTGTGGAACTCCTAAAGGATTAACAATATTTCAAAAATCTGTTCTGAATAATTTGAGGGGTTTCGTTTCTAAAATGGTGTCATTTCTGGGTGATGTCTACTATAAAAAGCCCCTTAAAGTGGCTTCAGACCTGAATTAATCCTTAAAAAGAAGGTTTTAAAAATTTTCTTGACAATATTAAAAATTGCTTCCAAAATTCAAACCTTATAATGTCCTAAGAAATTCAATTACTTTTACTAAATTATACCAACATAAAGTAGACACAGGCCGCTTTCAGACGAGTGTATTGAAACCTGAATATATACGAACAGTATTGTCATCAGGATTGCTTCAGGATTTCATCAGGATTTACAAGTGTATTTCTTCCTTCCTTCATTATTTATGAACTGCACAGACTGTCATGTGCGTATTTGGAAACAAATCCGCACAAAACTCGGACACGCTGCGGATTTAAAATACTGACGGAAATTATACGCCATGTGAATAGCTTCATTCATTAACATTAACAGCAGAGTCTGGTACATTAACCCCTTAAAGACCCAGATGTCCTTGACTTAAGGACCAGCGCCGTACATTTACGGCAAGGGTCTGGCAGTCACTGATAGCCGGACCCCTGCTGCATGCGCCGGCATTGGTGAAATCACCGAAGCCGGCGCATTTACCCTTGATATGCCGCAGTCAGCACTGACTGAGGCACATGTGATGTACTTGCGGGGATCAGAGCTGCCATCGGGTTCTTGTGCTGCTGTGACTGGGACCCGATAGCAGGATAGGCAGACCTATGCCTTCCTTAGGCATCGTGGCTGCCTTCCGTGACAGCCTGTGAGATCCAGCAAAAAATAAAGTGAAAAAAAAAGTTTAAAATTAAAGTTAAAATAAAAAAAGCGTCTTTTTCCCAAAGGAAAGTAAAAAAGAAATTTGTAAAAAATAGAAAAAAAAAAAAAGTTGACATATTAGGTATCGCCGCTTCCGTATCGACCGGATCTATAAAAATATAACGTGATCTAACCCCTCAGGTGAACACCGTAAAAAAAAGGAAAAAAAAACGGTGTCAAAAAGTGTAATAGCAAGTGATCAAAAAGTCATATGCACCCCAAAATATTGCCAATCAAACCGTCGTTTTATCCTGCAAAAATGGTACCCTACATAAGACAATCGCCCAAAAAAAATAATAATAACATGACTCTCAGACTATAGAGACACTAAAATTATTATTTTTTTGTTTTCAAAAATGATATAGTGTAAAACTTAAATAAATAAATAAAAAGTACACATATTAGGTATTTCTGCATCCGTAAAAACCTGCTGTATAAAAATATCACATGACCTAACTCCTCAGGTGAACCCTGTAAAGAAATAAAATAAAAAGTGTGTGAAAAAATATTTTTTTTGTCACATCACAAAAAGTGTAATACCAAGCGATAAAAAAGTCATATGCACCCTAAAATCAAGCCTTCATCTCATACCCAATAAAATGAGCCCCTAGATAAGACAATCGCCCAAAAAATTTAAAAACTACGGCTTTCAGAATATGGAGACACTAAAAAATCTTTTTGGGGAAACCATACTTAAGGAGAGGATTGTGCAACATCTAAAATCCCATGGATTGAAAGATGAAAAACAGCATGGGTTTACTTCAGGGAGATCATGTCAATCTAATCTTATTGATTTTTTTTGATTGGGTGACTAAAATAATAGATGGCGGAGGTGCAGTAGACATCGCTTATCTAGACTTTAGTAAGGCTTTTGATACTGTGCCACATAGAATGCTAAATTGCAGTCTTTGAGCTTGGACTCCCATATTGTTGAATGGATTAGGCAGTGGCTGAGGGACAGACAGAGGGTTGTAGTCAATGGAGTATATTCAGACCATGGTCTTGTTACCAGTGGGGTACCTCAGGGATCTGTTCTGGAACCCATATTGTTTAATATCTTTATCAGCGAAATTGCAGAAGGCCTCGATGGTAAGGTGTGTCTTTTTGCTGATGACACAAAGATTTGTAACAGAGTTGATGCTCCTGGAGGGTTACACCAAATGGAAAAGGATTTAGGAAAACTAGAGGAATGGTCAAAAATCTGGCAACTAAAATTTAATGTTGATAAGTGCAAGATAATGCACCTGGGGCGTAAAAACCCAAGAGCAGAATATAAAATCAGTGATACAGTCCTAACCTCAGTATATGAAGAAAGGGATTTTGTCACGGCCTATGGTGTGCGCTGTGACACTGTTGCTACACTTGCAGTTGCCCGCGGCAATGTCTTGCTGTGTGTGCATGCGGTGGCAGTCTCTCGGCCTTCTGGGTGATTGCTGTGACATGGTTGCCACGCATGTTGTTGCCTGCGAATAAATGTCTTAGCAAGAAAAATGACAATCAAACAATATATACCACCCTTGGACAAAAACCCCAGGGAGGTTTCTTCCCATGCGGCTATTGCGGTGTCTGCAAAAAATTAAAAATGAACAAAAAACAGCACACAAACATGGAAATAAAAAATGAATGGACAGGGGACACAGAAACATACAAAATAAAGGATCATATAACGTGCAGAAGCCAGGGTGCAATATATGCTATAACATGTCCGTGTAAAAAAACATATATAGGACGTACAAAGAGAACCATAAGTAAAAGAATAGGGGAACATATCTACAACATAGGAAGAAAATATGAGGGTCACCCACTCTCTAGACATTATAAGGACAAACACGGAGGAAACCACAGCGGCACCACTTTCTGTGGTATTGAAACGGTTAAAAAAGATAAAAGGGGAGGAGATTATATCAAGAAAATGTCCAGATCAGAAAGCCGCTGGATATTCAACTTGAATACTCTGGTACCCTCAGGACTAAACTCAGAGATAGAGTTATTTGCTTTCCAATAAACATCAATCAAAAATGCCAGAGATGAAGGAGTTAAGGAAGGGAGGAGACACAGACCTTTAAAAGAAGCATCAGGAGCCAGAAGCACTATCCCTGACGAAGATTAGCGAACTAATCGAAACGCGTTGGAGTAAACTTTGGTCCTCCTGATCCACCGTAGCTACTGTCGTGACGTCACGCAGCGCTCCGTGCGAGCGCGAATAAGCGGCTCTTTTTTACCACGAGCTGTGCCACCGGCCGGGGCAAGCTCTGTATTTTTATAAAAATCATTAATTACCATTAGGGCTCAGCCCCCTACACCTTTCCTCATCCCGAACAGCACCAAAAAGAAAAGAAAAAAGAAAAAAGAAAAAACAAGAAAGACGCAGGAGAACAGCCCTCACAGAGGAACATCCAGGATAAAGGTATTCCAATCAATCTGTAAGTTTCTGTTATATTTACTGCGGACCTTTTATGGTGCCAAACTGACAAGGAAAATAATAGGGGGTATATGTTGCGCAGTACCCAACATATATAGTATACACATCATTTATTTGATTTTCAACGGTGGCGATACCGTTGCGGTACCGCTGCGTCAGTCCATTTTTAGTGCAAGCGCCGGTGTATTACTAGTGTTTTATCCTTACAATATATCGCCAACACACCAAGGCAAGCTGCACATAAATTAATAAATAATAACCAATAAAAACAAATAAAAACGGACAAAACTTTAAACAAGTAAAAACGAAAATAAAAACAAAAATCCGAACAAGAATAGGAAACAATAAGACGTGGAACCAATACCGCCACACAAACCCATAAATATAAAGCTAAATCTGAACAACTAAACACAATCACATTTTTTAAAGAAGAATATAAAACTTGGAGATAAGAATATCCATAACAAAGATCCAACAAATCAGAAATATCCCCTTGATATATATACTTGATAAAGGAAAAATGTCAAAATTATGGTGGGACAGAAAAGACAGAATACAGAGGGTGCAAACCTTTTTTGGCTCATATAAAAGACAATCTGAAGTGTTTAACCAAGACAATGGCATACAATTCACATATGTGAAGGATACACTTAGAGAATTAGAACAACTCCTAATTCTTGAGATGAAGGACCTCTGGGAAATTACCTCACTGGAGAAATATCTTGAATGGGACATTATACCCAAGGGACTAAAAGTAGAGAAAACACTATCAGGGGATATGGGAGAAAACGGCACAATAAATGAATGAGAGCGCATGTTCCACGAATTCTCCCGCAATGCAATCAAATTCATCATTAACAAAAGGGGAGAAAGATTGCGAAAAACCAACAAAATAATCATGGCAACATTTGAAACACTGAGACCTTGGAAAGACCATGCAAGCATCCACCAACTGGTAGAAAACATAAAAAGAAGAATCCACCAGAAAGAGGAGGAAATTAAAGAAAAGAAAAGCAGAAAATTCAACCGTGATGCATTACCAAAAAAATCACACGGAACATACTGTAGCAGCCAGAACTCCTTCCACACACTGGACGAAGGTAGATATAGCCAAGCTGAGGAACATACATCCATCTTCACGGTACATGAAGAGGACACCTATGAAGTAGAGGGAGATACGCAAATAGAACAACTGATACCCATAACCCCAGAAGTCATTATTAGAAGACAAAATGAAACTACAAATAGAAATGAAATAGAGACGAACAACCGCTATGAGGTCCTGATGAACTATGAAACAGATGAGGAAGAAATAGCTCCCTCTCGCCAACAGAAGAAAATACAAGAAAGAGAAAGACAAGACAAACGCAACTCATCAGAAGACAACCAAATAGAAGAGAAAGAACATAACACCGAAGGAAGCAATATGAAGGCTACTTCAAATAACCACAATACCAGGAAAGAAGAACCAAGAACAACAAACCAAACAATGACAACAAGAAACACACATAGAAATATACCGCAAGAGCAGGAAAGAGGACGCAATGAACAGAGAGAAAAAAGAACAACAGTGAAAAAAACTGTGAAACAGGATTTTTTTCTGAGAAGAAAAAGTACAAGAGGGGTAATAGAGGAGGGAAACTCGCCCAAAAGAAGAAACTAAAACAAAAGGAGGTCAAAATAGAGTCAGGACAGAAGATTTTTAACCTTAGCACATACACACTAACAAAGGGAGAACAAAAAATCCTGGAAAAAGGGTTAAAATTTGCACCTAGCACACTGTTCAACAAATTTGAAGCGTTCATAGGGGTTCGCAAATTCATGAGAAGACTGGCCCTAAAGAAATACTTCATAAAAAAACAACAAAAAAACAACAATAATAAGGAAAACACCAATAAAATCCATCAATCTAACAAAGCAGAAATAATGGAAGACAACCATGCAGACAAGGGATACAAACACACTGACCTAAAAGCAAAATCCAAATACCATCCGGTGCAAGAATATTCCCAGGCACTCAACAGCTTCATGAAAATGGTCACCAAGGACATACGAAAAATCAGAAGTCCAAAAAAACAAATACATAGGAATAAATAAGGGGTTGGGTCAGCACAACCTGCCTGCAGGTGCACATCACTATGGCGAAATACATATACAAACGGAAAATGCAAATGTGATCGCACACTACATCCAGCACTCTGCCCTCCATGCTGGATGAGACATTGGTTTATATTTTGGCCAAAGCATAGTAAGCCACTCACCGCGTCAAGGTTGTCTCATGAGTGGTCCCTAACTCTTGTTCCTACCTGTTCATGGGCCATGACAGCCACATAAAATCCAGGGAATGCAGGTCAGCATGCAAGCCAAGTACACTTTGCTTGTAACCCCGTCCGGTGCCATTACAGCTTTCATCGGATCCAGGGATGCAAGTACCAACATGCATGCTGAACCCACCATATACTTCTCCTGGAGCCAGATGGCTAATGGTAGGTTCTATACAAGCAGACTCAGTTTTATACTGACTTTAAAACCAGCCTCAAGGACAGATTAACTGGTCAGGTGTGCAATGACTCCAAGGAGATCGCCACGCCTCCAATATATACTACAAAGAAAAAAACAAGGGGTTGGGTCAGCACAACCTGCCTGCAGGTGCACATCACTATGGCGAAATACATATACAAACGGAAAATGCAAATGTGATCGCACACTACATCCAGCACTCTGCCCTCCATGCTGGATGAGACATTGGTTTATATTTTGGCCAAAGCATAGTAAGCCACTCACCGCGTCAAGGTTGTCTCATGAGTGGTCCCTAACTCTTGTTCCTACCTGTTCATGGGCCATGACAGCCACCAATATAAACCAATGTCTCATCCAGCATGGAGGGCAGAGTGCTGGATGTAGTGTGCGATCACATTTGCATTTTCCGTTTGTATATGTATTTCGCCATAGTGATGTGCACCTGCAGGCAGGTTGTGCTGACCCAACCCCTTATTTTTTTCTTTGTAGTATATATTGGAGGCGTGGCGATCTCCTTGGAGTCATTGCACACCTGACCAGTTAATCTGTCCTTGAGGCTGGTTTTAAAGTCAGTATAAAACTGAGTCTGCTTGTATAGAACCTACCATTAGCCATCTGGCTCCAGGAGAAGTATATGGTGGGTTCAGCATGCATGTTGGTACTTGCATCCCTGGATCCGATGAAAGCTGTAATGGCACCGGACGGGGTTACAAGCAAAGTGTACTTGGCTTGCATGCTGACCTGCATTCCCTGGATTTTATGTGGCTGTCATGGCCCATGAACAGGTAGGAACAAGAGTTAGGGACCACTCATGAGACAACCTTGACGCGGTGAGTGGCTTACTATGCTTTGGCCAAAATATAAACCAATGTCTCATCCAGCATGGAGGGCAGAGTGCTGGATGTAGTGTGCGATCACATTTGCATTTTCCGTTTGTATATGTATTTCGCCATAGTGATGTGCACCTGCAGGCAGGTTGTGCTGACCCAACCCCTTATTTTTTTCTTTGTAGTATATATTGGAGGCGTGGCGATCTCCTTGGAGTCATTGCACACCTGACCAGTTAATCTGTCCTTGAGGCTGGTTTTAAAGTCAGTATAAAACTGAGTCTGCTTGTATAGAACCTACCATTAGCCATCTGGCTCCAGGAGAAGTATATGGTGGGTTCAGCATGCATGTTGGTACTTGCATCCCTGGATCCGATGAAAGCTGTAATGGCACCGGACGGGGTTACAAGCAAAGTGTACTTGGCTTGCATGCTGACCTGCATTCCCTGGATTTTATGTGGCTGTCATGGCCCATGAACAGGTAGGAACAAGAGTTAGGGACCACTCATGAGACAACCTTGACGCGGTGAGTGGCTTACTATGCTTTGGCCAAAATATAAACCAATGTCTCATCCAGCATGGAGGGCAGAGTGCTGGATGTAGTGTGCGATCACATTTGCATTTTCCGTTTGTATATGTATTTCGCCATAGTGATGTGCACCTGCAGGCAGGTTGTGCTGACCCAACCCCTTATTTTTTTCTTTGTAGTATATATTGGAGGCGTGGCGATCTCCTTGGAGTCATTGCACACCTGACCAGTTAATCTGTCCTTGAGGCTGGTTTTAAAGTCAGTATAAAACTGAGTCTGCTTGTATAGAACCTACCATTAGCCATCTGGCTCCAGGAGAAGTATATGGTGGGTTCAGCATGCATGTTGGTACTTGCATCCCTGGATCCGATGAAAGCTGTAATGGCACCGGACGGGGTTACAAGCAAAGTGTACTTGGCTTGCATGCTGACCTGCATTCCCTGGATTTTATGTGGCTGTCATGGCCCATGAACAGGTAGGAACAAGAGTTAGGGACCACTCATGAGACAACCTTGACGCGGTGAGTGGCTTACTATGCTTTGGCCAAAATATAAACCAATGTCTCATCCAGCATGGAGGGCAGAGTGCTGGATGTAGTGTGCGATCACATTTGCATTTTCCGTTTACATAGGAATAAATACCTAGGAAATATATCCCAGGCGGAACGGGAGGCACTAACTAAAATACAGGAAAATGAAAAAATTATTCTGAGGCCTGCTGATAAAGGCGGGGGAATTGTAATATTGGACAAAGACAAATACCTACAGGAAGCATATAAACTACTAGGAGACAAGAAAACATACAAAATACTAAAAAATGACCCAACAGAAGGGTTCAAAAAAGAACTAAGTGAACTGGTCAAGAAGGGAAAAACAGAAGCTATCCTAAACACCAAAGAAGCTGAATATATAGAAACAAAACAACCCAGAATTGCCGCATTTTACTACAATCCAAAAATACATAAAAGCACAACAGACCCCCCGGGAAGACCAATAGTTTCAGGAGTAGAATGCCTGACAAGCAATCTATCCGAATATATAGACCGCTTCCTACAACCATGTGTAGAACTGCTACCAACACACTTGAAAGACACCCAGCACATCCTGAACATCCTAAGTCAGGTGAAATGGGAACCAAATTACATTCTAGGCACCCTGGATGTTAAATCATTATACACTATCATTGAAAATGAGAAAGGGCGCAATGCCGTACAAATGTGTCTGCAGGATCAGGGAATCCTAGCAGAGAAACAAATAGACTTCATCGGTGCATGTATCATGTTCATCTTGAAAATAAATTATTTTTTATTCGAGGACAAGTTCTACATACAGCAGTGGGGCACCGCGATGGAGACGAGATTCGCACCGGGGTTCGCAAACATATATGTCGGCCAGTGGGAACATCAAGTCATCTACCCCCACGGCGAACTCCGGTCGAATCTCGTCCTATGGAAACGTTTTATAGACGATATCATATTCATCTGGGCAGGGGATGAAGAAGAACTCAACACATTTTTTAATGAAATTAACAACAATGAGTACCACCTGGAATTCACACCAATATTCAGTCAGAGTACAATCAATTTCCTGGATTTAACCATCTACATAGAGGACGGTAACATACAAACCAGGACATACAATAAACCTACAGACGCTAATAGTTTCATCTCCCGCGAGACCTGCCATCTCCCACAGTGGTTGGAAAATATTCCAAAGGGACAATTTATGAGATTGAGACGTAATTGCACAAAGGAAAGTGAATATCAAGCAGAGGCGGAAAAAATGCAGAAAAAATTTGAAGAGAGAGGCTACAACAAGGAAAAACTACTAATACAGAAAGAGCTAGTAGGAAAACTAGACAGACAGGAGCTAATCAATAAGAAGAACAAACCAAAAGACAGCACCAAAGTGGAAACCTTTGAAATGCCACCCATCATCACACAGTACAATAGCCAAGCAGGAACACTAAGAAGGATTATCAAAAAACATTGGGAAACCCTTAAGGAGGATAAAATAATAGGAGATCAGATCCCCAAAAACCCAAAATTCATCTTTAGAAAAGCCAAAAATGTGGGAAGCATAATAGCCCCCACGAATAAATGTCTGAGCAAGAAAAATGACAATCAAACAATATATACCACCCTTGGACAAAAACCCCAGGGAGGTTTCTTCCCATGAGGCTATTGCGGTGTCTGCAAAAAATTAAAAATGAACAAACATGGAAATAAAAAATGAATGGACAGGGGACACAGAAACATACAAAATAAAGGATCATATAACGTGCAGAAGCCAGGGTGCAATATATGCTATAACATGTCCGTGTAAAAAAACATATATAGGACGTACAAAGAGAATCATAAGTAAAAGAATAGGGGAACATATCTACAACATAGGAAGAAAATATGAGGGTCACCCACTCTCTAGACATTATAAGGACAAACACGGAGGAAACCACAGCGGCACCACTTTCTGTGGTATTGAAACGGTTAAAAAAGATAAAAGGGGAGGAGATTATATCAAGAAAATGTCCAGATCAGAAAGCCGCTGGATATTCAACTTGAATACTCTGGTACCCTCAGGACTAAACTCAGAGATAGAGTTATTTGCTTTCCAATAAACATCAATCAAAAATGCCAGAGATGAAGGAGTTAAGGAAGGGAGGAGACACAGACCTTTAAAAGAAGCATCAGGAGCCAGAAGCACTATCCCTGACGAAGATTAGCGAACTAATCGAAACGCGTTGGAGTAAACTTTGGTCCTCCTGATCCACCGTAGCTACTGTCGTGACGTCACGCAGCGCTCCGTGCGAGCGCGAATAAGCGGCTCTTTTTACCACGAGCTGTGCCACCGGCCGGGGCAAGCTCTGTATTTTTATAAAAATCATTAATTACCATTAGGGCTCAGCCCCCTACACCTTTCCTCATCCAGAACAGCACCAAAAAGAAAAGAAAAAAGAAAAAAGAAAAAACAAGAAAGACGCAGGAGAACAGCCCTCACAGAGGAACATCCAGGATAAAGGTATTCCAATCAATCTGTAAGTTTCTGTTATATTTACTGCGGACCTTTTATGGTGCCAAACTGACAAGGAAAATAATAGGGGGTATATGTCGCGCAGTACCCAACATATATAGTATACACATCATTTATTTGATTTTCAACGGTGGCGATACCGTTGCGGTACCGCTGCGTCAGTCCATTTTTAGTGCAAGCGCCGGTGTATTACTAGTGTTTTATCCTCAGAATATAAAATCAGTGATACAGTCCTAACCTCAGTATATGAAGAAAGGGATTTTGTCACGGCCTATGGTGTGCGCTGTGACACTGTTGCTACACTTGCAGTTGCCCGCGGCAATGTCTTGCTGTGTGTGCATGCGGTGGCAGTCTCTCGGCCTTCTGGGTGATTGCTGTGACATGGTTGCCACGCATGTTGTTGCCTGCGGCAACGTGTAGCTTTCCATGCTTGTGTGCGCACTTCCCCTTTAAGTGGCTTCCTCCCCTTGTCTGGTGTTGGAAGGGTTAACTCCCTTCCTAGTGTTTTAACACTGGGTTTATGTGTGTGTGGGTGTGGCTGCTTGGGCCTCTGCTGGATGCCTGAAGCTGGAGGGTACTCCAGCCATGGTGTGTGCTGGAGCTATGCTCCTGGTTTTTATATTCCATCTTTCCAGTGAGGGCCACCCTTGTGGTCATAGAAGATGTTAGATGTTCTTAGGGTGTTTCACGTTTATTGCAGCTATGGGTGTCCTGGGTCCCTGTGTGGTTTGTGGTGTGTGCGGTGTCCTTTTAATGTTGGTGTGGACAGCAGCATTAGTGCACGGGTTCTAGTCAGTGTGTCTGTGGCAGGTAAGTGTGTTATTGGTTTCGCTTACCTGCCATCCCCATATGCTGTATGTGTTCCCCTCTCCTTGCAGCCTGGCCTCAGATGGAGACTCCTGTTCCTCCATGACTGGGATGAACAGGTTGTCTCTCCCCTGCTCCTAAGTGAGGGATTACCAGGGCGACTTAGGGTCTTTAGGTATCCTGAGTATGAGTCGTCCTACCATCGGGGTCCGCTCATACGGTGAGGAGTCAGGGAGAGGATTAGGGACGCGGTAGGAGGTGACCTGCTCCCTTATTACTCCTTTTGGCCAGGCCGATCCCCTTTACCCCCACTCCCCGCCGTGACAGATTTAGGGGTCATTATTTCAGAAGACTTAGAGGTAGGCAGACAATGTCGTAGAGCAGCAGGAAATGCTAGCAGAATGCTTGGGTGTATAGGGAGAGGCATTACCAGTAGAAAGAGGGAGGTGCTCAGGCCGCTCTACAGAGCACTAGTGAGACCTCATTTGGAGAGTATTGTGCTCAGTACTGGAGACCATATCTCCAGAAGGATATTGATACTTTGGAAAAAGTTCAGAGAAGAGCTACTAAACTAGTACATGGATTGCAGGTTAAAACTTACCAGGAAAGATTAAAGGATCTTAACATGTATAGCTTGGAAGAAAGACGAGACAGAGGGGATATGATAGAAACTTTTAAATACATAAAGGGAATCAACAAGGTAAAAGAGGAGAGAATATTTAAAAGAAGAAAAACTGCTACAAGAGGACATAGTTTTAAATTAGAGGGGCAAAGGTTTAAAAGTAATATCAGAAAGTATTACTTTACTGAGAGAGTAGTGGATGCATGGAGTAGCCTTCCTGCATAAATGGTAGCTGCAAATATAGTGAAGGAGTTTATGCATGCATGAGATAGGCATAAGGCCATCCTTCATATAAGATAGGGCCTGGGGCTATTCATAGGATTCAGTATATTGGGCAGACTAGATTGGCCAAATGGTTCTTATCTGCCGACACGTATGTTTCTATGTTTCTAAATGCTTTATTATGTAAAACTGAAACAAACAACCAAAAAAGTAGTCCTATTTGATATTGTTGCGTCTGTGACAACCTGCTCTATAAAAATAGCAATAGAGCAACAAAAATCATATGTACCCTAAAATAGTACCAACAAAACTGCCAACTTATTTCGTAGTTTCCAAAATGGGGTCACTTTTCTGGAGTTTCTACTCTAGGGGAGCTTCAAATGGGACATGGTGTCAAAAAACCAGTCCAGCAAAATGTGCCTTCCAAAAACCATATGGCGTTTCTTTCCTTCTGCGCCCTGCCGTGTGCCCATACAGCAGTTTACGACCACATATGGGGTGTTTCTGTAAACTACAGAATCAGGGCAATAAATATTGAGGTTTTTTGGGCTGTTAACCCTTGCTTTGTTAGAGGAAAAAAATGGATTAAAATGGAAAATCTGCCCAAAAAGGGAAATTCTGAAATTTCATCTCCATTTTCCATTAATTCTTGTGGAACACCTAAAGGGTTAACAAAGCTTGTAAAATCAGTTTTGAATACCTTGAGGGGTGTAGTTTCTAAAATGGGGTAACTTTTTTGGAGTTTCTACTCTAGGGGTGCATCAGGGAGGCTTCAAATGGGACATGGTGTCAAAAAAACAGTCCAGCAAAATCTGCTTTCCAAAAACCATATGGCGTTCCTTTCCTTCTGCGCCCTGCCATGTGCCCGTACAGCAGTTTACGACCACATATCGGGTGTTTCTGTAAACCACAGAATCAATGAAATAAATATTGAGTTTTATTTGGCTGTTAACACGAGTTTGGCTGTTAACTTTGTTACTGGAAAAAATGGATTAAAATGGAAAATCTGAAATTTCATCTCCATTTTCCATTAATTCTTGTGGAACACCTAAAGTGTTAACAAAGGTTGTAAAATCAGTTTTGAATACCTTGAGGGGTGTAGTTTCTAAAATGGGGTAATTTTTGGGTGGTTTCTATTATGTAAGCATTACAAAGTGACTTCAGACCTGAACTGGTCCTTAAAAAGTGGGTTTTGGAAATTTTTCAGAAAAATTTCAATATTTACTTCTAAGCCTTCTAATGTCCCCAAAGAATAAAATGGTATTGACAAAATGATCCAAAAATTTAAGTAGACATATGGGGAATGTAAAGTAATAACTATTTTGGAGGTATTACTATCTATTATGGAAGTAGAGAAATTGGAATTTGGAAATTTGCTAATTTTTCTAAATTTTTGCTAAATTTGGTATTTTTTTATAAATAAAAAATATTTTTTTTTACTCAATTTTACTCACAACCTTCTACATTACAGCCAATAATCTTATCCACTACACTATAGAGCTGCAAGGCCAGTTACTTAAAAAAAAAAACAAAAAAAAACGTGAGACTTTTGTTGTATAGGAATACTTACTAGTAGTAAGTATTCCTATACAGCAGAAGTCTAATTATTTTATTTTTTTTCTAGTAACTGGCCATGCAGCTTTATAGGGTAGTGGTTAAGATTTTGGCTATAATGTAGAAGGTTGTGAGTTCAAATCCTGTCAGAAACTTTGCAGAAATAGAAGCTAAATTTAATTTAAACATATATATAAGTTTTTAGCCATAATATATTTACATATATTATCTATTTTGAATATATAATATATTATAATATATGTAAATATATTATGGCTAAAACATCAGTAGTAGTTTCCCACATATTATGCATTCATATATGTCAGAAGTAAAAATTACTAAATAAAATATAAAATATATCAATTTAATTTAGCCTCTATTTCTGAAATGTTTCTGGCGGGATTTGAACTCACAGCCTTCTACAGTACAGCCAAGAACCTTAATCACTACGCTATAGAGCTACATAGCCAGTTGCTAAAAAAAATTATTATATGAGACTTCTGCTGTATAGGAATACTTACTACTAGTAAGTATTCCTATACAGCAGAAGTCTCATTTTATTTTATTTTTTAAGCAGCTAGCCATGCAGATCTATAGTGTAGTGGTTAACATTCTTGGCTGTAATGTAGAAGGTTGTGAGTTTGAATTCCACTAGAAACTTTTCAGAAATAGAGGCTAAATTAGATTTAAATACACTGACTCAAGCACACGCGATGCTCTAGCTGAACTGGTGTTTGGCTGAGCATGCTTGCCCAACACTAGCACCAACATATTCTGCAGTGCTTTACAGTTCAGGGTTTCATGTACAAGCAGTCATAAATAACATAGCAACTGACAAGTCAATAATTACAACAATAGGAATGAGGACCCTGCTTGCAAGAGCTTAAAATCTATGAGGAGATAGGGGTGACACAAAAGGTAGAAGTGCTTGTTTTGTACAATTGCCCAGCCATCTTGGGAGAATAGGGGAGCAGATATAAAGCTGCATGAGCCAGTCAGCAGCCAATATATGAAGTGCTTCTGGGTGCGGTGGAGGATAAGGTTCAGGAAATGACAAATGGAGAGAAGTTAGATCAGGGGATGTGATAGGCCATCCTAAAAAGATGTGTTTTTAGGGAGCGCCTAAAACTGTGTATGTTGTGATTTTGGGGTAGGGCATCCAGAGAAATCTCTTGGAGCCGGGAGTGAGAGGTTCGGAGTCAGTTGGCTGAATGGAGAGCACAGGTAGGGTGGTAGACAGAGATGAGGGAAGAGATGTAGGGGGGTGCAGCACTGTGGAGAGCTTTGTGGGTGAGGACAATCAGTTTAAATTGGATTCTCTAGTGTACGGATAGACTTTGCAATGACTGGCACAGGGCAGAGGCATCAGAGTAGCGGTTGGACAGATAGGTGACCCTGGCTGCTGCATTAACAATAGATTGTAGAGGGAAAAATATGGTAAAGGGAATGCCAATTAATAGTGAATTGCAGTAATCGAGGCAGGAATGGATCAGGGCAACAATGAGAGTTTTTGTTGTTTCCATAGTGAGAAAGGGACGGATTCTAGAGATGTTTTTGAGGTGCAGGGGACATGAGTGGGAGAGAGATTGTATATAATGAGTGAAAGAAAGATCAGTGTCAAACGTCACTCCGAGACAGCGACCATGCTGCCTAGGAGTGATGATGGTGTCGCACACTGAGAGGTAGATATCAGGTTTGGCTAGGTTAGTAGATGGAGAGAACACAAGAAGTTCTGTTTTTGGAAGATTTAGTTTCAGATAGAGTGAGGACATAATGTTAGAGACGGCACTGGTGTTTTGTAGTACAGCAGGGATGATGTCAGGGTATGAAGTATATAGTTGTGTGTCATCAGCATAGAGATGGTACTGGAAACCAAATCTGCTGATGGTCTGTCCAATTGGGGCTGTGTACAGAAAGAAGAGGAGAGGGCCTAGGACTGAACCCTGAGGAACTTCAACAGGGAGAAGTGAAGAAGTGGAGCCAGCGAATGATGCACTGAAAGAGCGACCACAGAGATAGGAAGAAAACCAGGAGAGGGCAGTGTCCTTTAGGCCGATGGATTGGAGCATGGTGAGAAGGAGATGGTGGTCTACAGTGTCAAAAGCTGCAGAGAGGTCAAGGAGAATGAGCAGAGAGTAGTTACTATTGCATTTTGCTGTCAGGAGGTCATTTGTCACTTTGGTGAGGGAAGTTATTGTCAAATGTAAGGTCAAGGAGAGAGTGATCAGAGAGATAGCGGATAAGGCGAGAGTAGACCAGACGCTCCAGGATTTTTGAGAAGGGAAGATTGGAGACTGATCTGTAGTTAGTTGTGCAGGATGGGTCAAGAGATGGTTTTTTTTAATTAATGGAGTAATGATAAGAGTGTTTTCAGATTTAAAAAATGGGGCTTCGGCAGCAGCTTAGATTTCAACTAACATACCTCTGTAGACTGTAGGCACGGACCCACCCACAGGTTTCCACGTGCAGTTTTGGAAGCCAAAACCAGGAGTAAATTTAAAAAGAAGAAGTTGTACCTGTCCTTTATACTTTCTCTCCTTTTATGACCCACTCCTGATATTGCTTTCCGAAGATGCATCAAGAAACCTCAGCGTGTGGCTGTACCCTAAAGGTATGTTTATTCATTATATGTGTTTTATGGAAAGGTCAGTTGAGATCATCTGAACTTCTGAGAAGGAACTATCTTTTATTTCATTGAGCCAAATTCACTGGCACTAGTGTACATTATTCTTGGACTAGTCACAGAATCCATAGTTCTTCAGCTAGCACTTCATTGATTTTCCCTCCACACGACTGATAACCTAAGAGAGATAGAAAAAAAGAGAGGCTCAGTCAAATAGCGGAGGCTTCAAATTTGTTTATTGACTACCTGCTCAGCCAGCAGCAGGTCTCTTCTCTCCATCTCAGTAATCTATTGAGCTAATTTACTAATCTCTGGAGCAAATGTCAACATACTATGAAATGTGATTTCACACAAGCAAGGGGCTTGAAAATAAGAACGCTGTAGCCAGTATATCATATCATACACAGCATCTCTAAGAAATAAAATCCTTCCCTTCAACAAACAATAGAAAATCCAAGAAGATGCAGCCACAGCAAATATATTCAGGGCTTTGAAGAATGTAGGGTTAATAAAGTGAAATTTTCATCATACTGCCATGTCTATCTATATCTATCTATCTATCTATCTATCTATCTAATCAGTGGTATTAGCTTCATCGTAAATCAGGATGATGAAGCAGTAACTTCTGTTATAAAAGTGGGTTATTGGCACAGTTTCATCTGTGAGATCTTGACAGAAACATGCAAATAAATTATAGAATATATCTGCATATCTGTAATTTCTTCTAAATTCTCCAGTGCTTTATGTTCAAACAGATGACCTTGAAAGTCTGTTAGTGACCACATTCCATGTAATGTTAACTATAGGAAAAATGCCATCTTGACTGATACAATGGACACTGTACATTTATTTCTGTCAATTTAGAGTAACGGAGTAATGAGGGAATATGTTGTGCTACTATATAAAGAGCAATTGACACTGGACTAACACTTATTACGATTTGCAAAAAAAGGAGAGAGAAAGGGAAGCGTAAATGGGGGCAAAGGGAAACGGGACAGGGGAATATAAGGGGAGGGAAAGGATGGGGGGGAGGGAAACGGAGTGTTGGATAAGGGATTTGATAGGAGGGGTGCCAAAGGATGCCAAAAGCAAAGAACGAAGAGTGGATAGATAGGCTGCTCACACTCAATTGAACCAAAGGGCCGCAGTGGACAGACACAAAGAAAAAAAGCAACTAGTAGAGCGCCATAATATGGAAAGGAGGGAGGCAGGAGATGATAACCCCCAGGTGTCTAAGGTCTCCCTAAGTGTTATGAAGACAAAATGTCACGGAAGGTGAGGGAAGGAAAGCAAACAAACACAACTAACAGGTAACAAAACACTAGGCTAGGCCCCACAGCTAAGGAACAGGGAATGGTCACCACCTGACAAACAAGTCTTTCCCTCACTGCTAACAACATGAACAAATTCCAATGGTAGAAGTGTTCATGCACTGGAACCTAATCCCTGCTGCAACTGAAACAGACCCTCAGCTAGGGAACAGGCGATAAGACAACCGGTTCCTTGCAAGAGATGAAGGAACCAGTGTCTTCCTAAGGCCTAGCCAGGAAATACAACAAAAGGGAAGAAAAGACCACTTATTTTAAGACGGACTGGGAGCAGGAGATCCACCAAGCACCAGCAGAGAACTCCAGAAGAAACTATAAACCGCAAAGGATCTAGTGAGAGGCGGAGATAAATAGTATCACTAACTAACTAACGAGCAGAACCTGCGAGGAGGTGGGACCCTGCCCAACAACACAACAAAGCAATCTGTCAGATAGGCTTACGTGCCGCAAGTCTGACAGACCTTCTCAGATCACTCACAGGGCAGGACATGACACAAAAGGCTTCAAAATACCATGTGAGGAATCAGGGAATTAGACAGGACTAAAAAGGTCCACAGTGATCATAGATAATAGATGGGGAGAGGGGCTTTTAATAAAAACAACAAACTGAATAAATAAATATATTAATAAAAGCAATTACATCGGACTGATAAGATATGTGTAGAAATAGAACCCAGTTACACATACTTTGTGTGTTACTCACTTCACCAGGGAGGGTGGCGCAAGATAAACTCAAGACACTTGACGCCAAACCCTCCCTCGCCGAGGTCGCCTGTAAAGTACTAGTCCCCTTGATGTCCTTCAAATGGATGGACACTCAGTAAGATGCAAGGTTGTTTATTTTTCAAAAGCTCGACGCGTTTAGGGGTATTCAAAACCCCTTCATCAGGAGCACAACATCATACATAATAAATGGACACTTACAAGAATATGTAGTGTATGCCTAAAAAGAAAGCGGCAGTTCCACGTGGTGGAGCAACTACCTCGGTCCCATAACCCCGGAACCGGAAGTGCTCTCCAGCCGCGGAACTTGTATTCAATAAAATCAATTCATGGTATTAAAAAACTGGTGTAGGACAGAAGGGATGAACTTCAACTCACAGCTCAAAGCGACCTGGATCCCCAATAGGGTTGGGCCGAACGGTGGCATGGGTCGAACTATGGCGTGGCAAGAGGCGACTGCCTGTCACATGTGGAGCGCATATGGGGTGCAGTTCTATTGCCAACACAGTTTGTTTTTTTTAAAGGGGGGGTATGGAACACATGAATAGAATTAAATAGTTAAAAGGACAATGTAGATTCTGAAATTGAGAGAGTATATAAAAGATATATATTAATGTTAAAATCACAACCTCCATCAAATTAACACCGGAAGTCGGGCATGCGTTCCAATCGTGGAACGCAACCCGGCCAGGGGAATAGAAGAAGGAGGGATATTAGTTGCGATAATGAAAAACATGGCTGGAAATGTGCAGGGCAGAGACTCGAGCATTGCGCCTGAGCACATGTGCTATTCGGCCAAATATCGCCATGTGCCGAGCATCAGATGCTCGAGCCGAACTGGTGTTCGGCTGAGCATGCTCGATCATCGCTATTTATAATAATAACCTGATTTAAATACAGTATCCTTTTGTTTATTTCTGACAATATAGACATCTACATTGACCTAAAGAATTATTAGGAACACCGTACTAATACGGTGTTGGACCCCCTTTTGCCTTCAGAACTGCCTTAATTCTACGTGGCATTGATTCAACAAGGTGCTGATAGCATTCTTTAGAAATGTTGGCCCATATTGATAGGATAGCATCTTGCAGTTGATGTAGATTTGAGGGATGCACATCCAGGGCACGAAGCTCCCGTTCCACCACATCCCAAAGATGCTCTATTGGGTTGAGATCTGGTGACTGTGGGGGCCATTTTAGTACAGTGAACTCATTGTCATGTTCAACAAACCAATTTGAAATGATTCGAGCTTTGTGACATGGTGCATTATCCTGCTGGAAGTAGCCATCAGAGGATGGATACATGTTCTCATTCTGTTTACGCCAAATTCGGACTCTACCATTTGAATGTCTCAACAGAAATCGAGACTCACCAGGACTGTCTTCAACAGTCCAATTTTGGTGAGCTCGTGCAAATTGTAGCCTCTTTTTCCTATTTGTAGTGGAGATGAGTGGTACCCGGTGGGGTCTTCTGCTGTTGTAGCCCATCCGCCTCAAGTTTGTGCGTGTTGTGGCTTCACAAATGCATTGCTGCATACCTCGGTTGTAATGAGTGGTTATTTCAGTCAACGTTGCTCTTCTATCAGCTTGAATCAGTCAGCCCATTCTCCTCTGACCTCTAGCATCCACAAGGCATTTTTGCCCACAGGACTGCCGCATAATGGATGTTTTTCCCTTTTCACACCATTCTTTGTAAACCCTAGAAATGGTTGTGCGTGAAAATCCCAGTAACTGAGCAGATTGTGAAATACTCAGACCGGCCCGTCTGGCACCAACAACCATGCCACGCTCAAAATTGCTTAAATCACCTTTCTTTCCCATTCTGACATTCAGTTTGGAGTTCAGGAGATTGTCTTGACCAGGACCACCCCCCTAAATGCATTGAAGCAACTGCCATGTGATTGGTTGACTAGATAATTGCATTAATGAGAAATAGAACAGGTGTTCCTAATAATTCTTTAGGTGAGTGTATATACAGGTATATCAGTAACAGCAATTGACATACCATACAACGGATAAAGCAAACTTGAAATTATTCTTACCTTTCTGGCCTCTATTTAAATCATTAGGTACATGTTCAGTTCTAAGATGTGACATGCATCTCCAGTAACAGTATTTCTCTTGTTTATGTTTGTGTCTATTTGGGCATCAAGCTTCTGTCCTGGCTTTTTATGAGTGACCTACTTTCTTTTAAATTTTATGTAGAATACAAACATTGTATACTGTTGCAAAAGAGAACGTGAATCTTTGGAATTACCTGGATTTCTGTATGGATTACTAATAAAACGTGGTGTGATTGTTATCTAAATCACGATTATAGACAAACACAGTGTTACCGTTCATGTCCTTATTGAGCACACTAAATAAACATATACAGTGAATACACTTTATTTAAAGAGCATCAGTCAGCATGATCAACCCTATTAAACCATGCACAGTGCACAGTTGATGCTGATTAAAATTATTTCTTGTCTATGTCTGTATGAGTACAACCTATTAAACCATCTAGTAGATGGAAAAATGCATGACAACACATGAAAAACCAAAAAAGCCAGGAGGGACACACACATAATATGAAATCTTCATTAAGTAGTAAATAAATACAACAACTCCTAAATCAAAAATGAATAAAAGAACATAGCAGCAGTACAGGTTGGCGCTGCGACAAGCAGCTCACCTGTTGACCGACAAGGTATGAGATCCCCACGAATTGCCATGCTCTATACAAATTGACTCTAAAGAGCAATAACAAAAATACAAATAACCCCCTAGGAAACTACACCATACACCCAAATGCCTAATGTGTACACATCCACATGGGGCCCTGTAGGGGGATCCAACTGTAGATGTACAGATAACAGGCAACTATGGAGGGAAAAAACTGTAGAGATGCCTGGGTGATAGTCCAGTAAGGGGATCGGACCTCTGGTCAGCTGGGACCGCACCCCGACGCACGTTTCGCTCCGCTTCTTCAAGGGGCGTGTCTGGCTCAATCATTCTACCACATTATATACCCAGGTACTGATTAGAAATGCGGGACATATGTGAGGGGACCAATGGCTGCAATCAGATAGGTTACCTTCTCTCGAGCGTGATCTCGCGAGACCCTGCAATGTGACGTCACATATAACGTGTTAGGTAGAAGAGATAGTCTCGCAGAGTTAAAATCGTGCGAGAATATGCGCAGGTATATCGCATAATTGCAGTCACATGACCGCAAGTAAATGTACGATCGTCCCACAATGCGATGTCACTAGTCACATGGTAGATGATCGCGCGAGACCACGCACAGGAGAGTCTCATCATAGCGGTCACATGACCGCATGCATATGCCCGATCACCTCACCACGGAAACACCAGAATATCACAACAAAACTAGCATATGTATGTATAGGTGTCTATATACAAATATATTATGATAAAAGGTAATGCCAGCGCAATAAATATAAAGTACAGTAATACATCATGGATAATACAATACATTATAAATAGTGCTATAATATATAGTACACAATACACTCATAAATTAATTTATATACATGACCAAAAATAAAAGATAAAAAATAATAAATACAAAACTTCATTGCTCATAAATAATTAAATACTAAATGTATGATGAACAATCAATAAGACGCGCCGGACAAAGCGCGATAATGTGCAAAAGTGCATACATAAATATAAATTCATTAATATAAATGATATAAATAATATTCAGTTGCATAATAATATGAATATTAATCAATATCAAATTCTGAATAAAAAAAGAGGAACAAAGTATTTATAGTGCTAAAGTGCAAAGTGAAAAAGTGACATGCAGTGAATGTGAATACTTAGAAAAAATAGAAATACGTATAGTAACAGAAAAAAAAAATCACAATTATTATCAAAGAAAACATAAAAATAAGTATGCCGAAATATTGGTCATATCAATTGCATGTACATTGTACTAGGTATAGCCACAAATTCATAGGTATAAATATAAATATAAAATGTAAACGTAAGAAGAGCGCAGGCCCTATCATCAGGCAAAAGTCCTGTAACCCAAAATGCCACATCAGAAGCTTTATTAAATGTAAAAGGTCCTTCCTCCGCATCTCTATATCCCCATCCGAGCTCTAAGAATGTCCCCAAACTTGGAATATATACATGTGAACAGAAGTGATTAATAACATATGTGTACAAACTGTTAAAAAGTAAATAGTATATACAATATAAAACGCAGTTAAAAACTGCACAACTACACGTCGGATCGGACATCCAAACCACAGAGCACCACAAAATAACAAAATCGGAGGCACAGAAAGGCAAAACCACCCTAGAATCCGAGTCATGATTATCTTTAAAATGCTTTGCCAAGGTCTTCAACTGTATGGCATCCTCCTCCTCTCTTGCTGCGTTAATTTAATAGATAATGCATGCTCTCTAACCATTCTTCTTAATTGGTGTGAAGTCAACCCCACATAAATGAGGCCACATGGGCAGATCACCCAGTACACCACTCCAACGGTCGCGCAATTAATAGTATGTGTGATCTTAAAAGTCCTATCACCACTCGAATTATGGAAATGGGTTGCTCTCTCCATATTGGTACAAGCAACACATTTCCCACATGCCTTGCTCCCCCATGGGGACCCCTTAGTCCCAAACGGGCTCGCCTCCCTGCTGGTGTAGTCGCTATGGACCAAATGGTCACGCAGATTCCTTGCTCTCCAGAAAGTCATTGAGGTGGGATGACATCACTTAATTGGGGGTCCTGTAACAGGATATCCCAATATTTAGTTAATGCTGTGTTTACCTCTTTCAATTTCTTGCTGAAGCCAGTAATTAATCTAATTGGTTGTGTATCTTGGCTTCTGTATCCACCTATTTTCTTATGAAGAAGATCTCTTCTCATAGATGACGTCGCTCTTCTATAGGCTCTTTCAATACAGCGTTTACCATAGCCCCTCTGTTCAAATCTTTCTAAGTTCCTCCGCCAGCAATTCAAAAGTCTCATCAGATGAGAAAATCTGGCGAGCATGCAAAAAACTGACCCACTGGTATGTTTTTAATTAAATTATCGGGATGTGAGGAGTTCGTATGTAATAAGGCGTTCACATATGTTTCTTTTCTATACAGATTAGTTGTTATTAGGGATGAGCGAACCCGAACTGTATAGTTCGGGTTCGTACCGAATTTTGGGGTGTCCGTGACACGGACCCGAACCCGAACATTTTCGTAAAAGTCCGGGTTCGGGTTCGGTGTTCGGCGCTTTCCTGGCGCTTTTTGAAAGGCTGCAAAGCAGCCAATCAACAAGCGTCATACTACTTGCCCCAAGAGGCCATCACAGCCTTGCCTACTATTGGCATGGCTGTGATTGGCCAGTGCAGCATGTGACCCAGCCTCTATATAAGCTTGGGTCACGTAGCGCTGCACGTCACTCTGCCGATTCAAGCATAGGGAGAGGTTGCAGCTGCGACGTTAGGGCGAGATTAGGCAGATTAACTCCTCCAAAAGACTTCATTCTGTGATCGATCTGCAGCTGTGGATCATTGAAGTGCTATTATTGACTTTTTTGAGGCTGCCCAGAGCGTTTTTAGATCACTTTTTTTCTGGGGTGATCGGCGGCCATTTTGTGACTTGTGGTGCGCCAGCACGAGCTATCACCAAGTGTATTTAACCATCGATAGTGTGGTTATTTTGTGCTATATCCTACATCAGCTGCAGGCTGAGCCTGTGTCACCGAAGTGCATTTAACCATCAACAGTCTGGTTATTTTTTGGCCATATACTACATCAGCTGCAGGCTGAGCCTGTGTCACCCAAGTGCATTTAACCATCAACAGTCAGATTATTTTTTGGCCAAATACTACATCAGCTGCAGGCTGAGCCTGTGTCACCCAAGTGCATTTAACCATCAACAGTGTGGTTATTTTTTGCCATATATTACATCAGGGGCAAGTTGAGCCTGTCACCCAGTGCCTAAAAAATAGACCTGACATTTCTATTCAACCAAATCTGCACAGTTTTAGCTGGTCAAGTTATTTGTAGTGACCGTAAAAGCAGACTTTTTGTTCTGGGTTGAAAAAGCATTCCCAAATTTGCCATTCTGAAAATAACTAGTTTGTGGTATTTCAGGCCTACTTGAAATCTATCCCAAAAAGAAAATCTTACATTGAAGGTATTGATAGTGTCATTCAGAAAAACCTAAGACACACGCTAGCGTGCTGATCGAAGTGTCATTCTGTGATTAAACCTATAACTGTCACACAGCGCAAAAAAAAAAACAGGTCTCACATCTCTATTCAACCAAATCTGCACAGTTTTAGCTGGTCAAGTTATTTGTAGTGACCGTAAAAGCAGACTTTTTGTTCTGGGTTGAAAAAGCATTCCCAAATTTGCCATTCTGAAAATAACTAGTTTGTGGTATTTGAGGCCTACTTGAAATCTATCCCAAAAAGAAAATCTTACATTGAAGTTATTGATAGTGTCATTCAGAAAAACCTAAGACACACGCTAGCGTGCTGATCGAAGTGTCATTCTGTGATTAAACCTATAACTGTCACACAGCGCAAAAAAAAAACAGGTCTCACATCTCTATTCAACCAAATCTGCACAGTTTTAGCTGGTCAAGTTATTTGTAGTGACCGTAAAAGCAGACTTTTTGTTCTGGGTTGAAAAAGCATTCCCAAATTTGCCATTCTGAAAATAACTAGTTTGTGGTATTTGAGGCCTACTTGAAATCTATCCCAAAAAGAAAATCTTACATTGAAGTTATTGATAGTGTCATTCAGAAAAACCTAAGACACACGCTAGCGTGCTGATCGAAGTGTCATTCTGTGATTAAACCTATAACTGTCACACAGCGCAAAAAAAAACAGGTCTCACATCTCTATTCAACCAAATCTGCACAGTTTTAGCTGGTCAAGTTATTTGTAGTGACCGTAAAAGCAGACTTTTTGTTCTGGGTTGAAAAAGCATTCCCAAATTTGCCATTCTGAAAATAACTAGTTTGTGGTATTTGAGGCCTACTTGAAATCTATCCCAAAAAGAAAATCTTACATTGAAGTTATTGATAGTGTCATTCAGAAAAACCTAAGACACACGCTAGCGTGCTGATCGAAGTGTCATTCTGTGATTAAACCTATAACTGTCACACAGCGCAAAAAAAAACAGGTCTCACATCTCTATTCAACCAAATCTGCACAGTTTTAGCTGGTCA
The DNA here is from genome assembly GCF_905171765.1 of Bufo bufo. Taxonomy (NCBI): domain Eukaryota; kingdom Metazoa; phylum Chordata; class Amphibia; order Anura; family Bufonidae; genus Bufo; species Bufo bufo. Next base: position 218,553,868 of record NC_053393.1, read on the forward strand.
AGTTATTTGTAGTGACCGCAAAAGCAGACTGTTTGTTCTGGGTTGAAATCCATTCCCAAATTTGCCATTCTCAAAATAACTAGTTTCTGGTATTTGAGGCCTACTTGAAATCTATCCCAAAAAGGATATCTTACATTGAAGGTACTGATAGTGTCATTCAGAAAAACCTAAGACACACGCTACCGTGCAGATAGAAGTCTGATTCTGTGATTAAACCTTAACCTGTCACACAGTGCAAAAAAAAAACAGGTCTCACATTTCTATTCAATGGTCTGCCGGGTGTTCACTCCAAGGTCATGGAAGTCACGCCTGCGGCCACCCCGTTCTCCGAGGGATATGTCCTGAAATCCAGCTGAAAGCTGCAGAACATCAGTCGGAGGTCTCTCCACTACTGGCGGGCCTCTCTGGCGCCCTCTTCCCACAAGCAAAGACTCGGCTGGTGGCTGCTGGGGTCTTTCAATGCGTCTAGGTTCTTGAGCCTCTTGCTCCTGTCCAGGCTGTCCTTGGCTGGGCTGCCCCCTGGCACGTGCTCTTCCGCGGGCTCTGGCTCGTCCACTCATCTTCTATTCCTGAGAGGATATAAACCGCTAATAAGGTCAATCTGCCGCCTAGCAGCTCCGCCGTGGCACAATCACCTCAGAACTCGCACACTGGTGACTTTAGGTATCTTCACTGGTCACTTTGAGCAGAATGATGACATCCGAGTCACGGCACCAAATGTAACCCTCTTTTCCTTGCACCATCTGCGACACCTCCAGCTTTCACACTCACTCGGTCACCAGCTCCTCCAGGCATAAACTCTAAGTGGACTCTAAGGGACGACACTCAGGTCTTCTGTGGTTTAAAGCTTTATTGAGGTGTAGTGCACTTGGCTGGAGCCTTTAATACAACAGGGAAACACTGCCACTATGTGGTATACAGCCAGGTCACCAGCCCACCTATATCATAACAGGCAGTCATTATATTACATTCCCACATACATGTTACAGGATATAACAAAGCATACAGAAAAATGAACAAGAGAAAATCATTTACAAAGATATTACAGCAGGGTGACCTGGAATACAGCATGTCTTGCAGCCATTTTAGGAAGAACACATGTCTCTTTAACTGTACATCATCTACTCAGCCTAGCATGTGCTGCAGGGTTTAAAGGCTGCTAAAAAACATACAGTCACCTCTTTACATTCTACAGAACTATTATGGGTATATATTATAACTTTTTACAATAGATAAATGAACTTTAGCTTTAGAGAACTTTGACAGAGATCCTACCTCCTTCACAGTAAATGTCTGCACTGAGGAGACCAAACCAAGTAGCAGAATACACAGGGGGCTTTCTGGAAGAGTCCACTGTAAAGACTCTGTCTGTTAAAACTTTCCTCAGTTATCTAATAGCACATTTGAAGAGGTTTATTTAGCATGTCCTGACTCTCTGTTAACAGCTTATGAATATATGGAACTATATTTAACAAGTGATCATTGCTGCAGCTCCTGTATATTGGTATGACCCTATTGCAAACCTGCAGACTGGATATTTGGTGAAACTTCATGTGGTTCATATCGACTGTACTACACCACTGACTTGGTGCCAGGGCCTAAATGTGTGACAGTGGCCTGTTCCAGTGGTGGGTGACGTGAAGCCTGATTCTCTGCTATGACATGAAGACTGATTCTGCGCGGACATAAGGCCAGATTCTCTGTTACGGGACCTCTCTCCTCTGCCTGGGTGCCTGGGCCTAAATGTGTGACAGTGGCCTGTTCCAGTGGTGGGTGACGTGAAGCCTGATTCTCTGCTATGACATGAAGACAGATTCTGTGCTGACATAAGGCCAGATTCTCTGTTACGGGACCTCTCTCCTCTGCCTGGGTGCCTGGGCCTAAATGTGTGACAGTGGCCTGTTCCAGTGGTGGGTGACGTGAAGCCTGATTCTCTGCTATGACATGAAGACAGATTCTGCGCTGACATAAGGCCAGATTCTCTGTTACGGGACCTCTCTCCTCTGCCTGGGCCTAAATGTGTGACAGTGGCCTGTTCCATTGGTGGGTGACGTGATGCCTGATTCTCTGCTATGACATGAAGACAGATTCTGCGCTGACATAAGGCCAGATTCTCTGTTACGGGACCTCTCTCCTCTGCCTGGGCCTAAATGTGTGACAGTGGCCTGTTCCAGTGGTGGGTGACGTGAAGCCTGATTCTCTGCTATGACATGAAGACAGATTCTGTGCTGACATAAGGCCAGATTCTCTGTTACGGGACCTCTCTCCTCTGCCTGGGCCTAAATGTGTGACAGTGGCCTGTTCCAGTGGTGGGTGACGTGATGCCTGATTCTCTGCTATGACATGAAGACAGATTCTGTGCTGACATAAGGCCAGATTCTCTGTTACAGGACCTCTCTCCTCTGTCTGGGTGCCGGGGCCTAAATGTGTGACAGTGGCCTGTTCCAGTGGTGGGTGACGTGATGCCTGATTCTCTGCTATGACATGAAGACAGATTCTGCGCTGACATAAGGCCAGATTCTCTGTTACGGGACCTCTCTCCTCTGCCTGGGCCTAAATGTGTGACAGTGGCCTGTTCCAGTGGTGGGTGACGTGATGCCTGATTCTCTGCTATGACATGAAGACAGATTCTGCGCTGACATAAGGCCAGATTCTCTGTTACGGGACCTCTCTCCTCTGCCTGGGTGCCTGGGCCTAAATGTGTGACAGTGGCCTGTTCCAGTGGTGGGTGACGTGATGCCTGATTCTCTGCTATGACATGAAGACAGATTCTGCGCTGACATAAGGCCAGATTCTCTGTTACGGGACCTCTCTCCTCTGCCTGGGCCTAAATGTGTGACAGTGGCCTGTTCCAGTGGTGGGTGACGTGAAGCCTGATTCTCTGCTATGACATGAAGACAGATTCTGTGCTGACATAAGGCCAGATTCTCTGTTACGGGACCTCTCTCCTCTGCCTGGGCCTAAATGTGTGACAGTGGCCTGTTCCAGTGGTGGGTGACGTGATGCCTGATTCTCTGCTATGACATGAAGACAGATTCTGTGCTGACATAAGGCCAGATTCTCTGTTACAGGACCTCTCTCCTCTGTCTGGGTGCCGGGGCCTAAATGTGTGACAGTGGCCTGTTCCAGTGGTGGGTGACGTGATGCCTGATTCTCTGCTATGACATGAAGACAGATTCTGCGCTGACATAAGGCCAGATTCTCTGTTACGGGACCTCTCTCCTCTGCCTGGGCCTAAATGTGTGACAGTGGCCTGTTCCAGTGGTGGGTGACGTGATGCCTGATTCTCTGCTATGACATGAAGACAGATTCTGCGCTGACATAAGGCCAGATTCTCTGTTACGGGACCTCTCTCCTCTGCCTGGGTGCCTGGGCCTAAATGTGTGACAGTGGCCTGTTCCAGTGGTGGGTGACGTGATGCCTGATTCTCTGCTATGACATGAAGACAGATTCTGCGCTGACATAAGGCCAGATTCTCTGTTACGGGACCTCTCTCCTCTGCCTGGGCCTAAATGTGTGACAGTGGCCTGTTCCAGTGGTGGGTGACGTGATGCCTGATTCTCTGTTATGACATGAAGACAGATTCTGCGCTGACATAAGGCCAGATTCTCTGTTACGGGACCTCTCTCCTCTGCCTGGGTGCCTGGGCCTAAATGTGTGACAGTGGCCTGTTCCAGTGGTGGGTGACGTGAAGCCTGATTCTCTGCTATGACATAAAGACAGATTCTGTGCTGACATAAGGCCAGATTCTCTGTTACGGGACCTCTCTCCTCTGCCTGGGCCTAAATGTGTGACAGTGGCCTGTTCCAGTGGTGGGTGACGTGAAGCCTGATTCTCTGCTATGACATGAAGACTGATTCTGCGCTGACATAAGGCCAGATTCTCTGTTACGGGACCTCTCTCCTCTGCCTGGGTGCCTGGGCCTAAATGTGTGACAGTGGCCTGTTCCAGTGGTGGTTGACGTGATGCCTGATTCTCTGCTATGACATGAAGACAGATTCTGTGCTGACATAAGGCCAGATTCTCTGTTACAGGACCTCTCTCCTCTGTCTGGGTGCCGGGGCCTAAATGTGTGACAGTGGCCTGTTCCAGTGGTGGGTGACGTGATGCCTTATTCTCTGCTATGACATGAAGACAGATTCTGCGCTGACATAAGGCCAGATTCTCTGTTACGGGACCTCTCTCCTCTGCCTGGGCCTAAATGTGTGACAGTGGCCTGTTCCAGTGGTGGGTGACGTGATGCCTGATTCTCTGCTATGACATGAAGACAGATTCTGCGCTGACATAAGGCCAGATTCTCTGTTACGGGACCTCTCTCCTCTGCCTGGGCCTAAATGTGTGACAGTGGCCTGTTCCAGTGGTGGTTGACGTGATGCCTGATTCTCTGCTATGACATGAAGACAGATTCTGCGCTGACATAAGGCCAGATTCTCTGTTACGGGACCTCTCTCCTCTGCCTGGGTGCCTGGGCCTAAATGTGTGACAGTGGCCTGTTCCAGTGGTGGGTGAAGTGATGCCTGATTCTCTGCTATGACATGAAGACAGATTCTGTGCTGACATAAGGCCAGATTCTCTGTTACAGGACCTCTCTCCTCTGTCTGGGTGCCGGGGCCTAAATGTGTGACAGTGGCCTGTTCCAGTGGTGGGTGACGTGATGCCTGATTCTCTGCTATGACATGAAGACAGATTCTGCGCTGACATAAGGCCAGATTTTCTGTTACGGGACCTCTCTCCTCTGCCTGGGTGCCTGGGCCTAAATGTGTGACAGTGGCCTGTTCCAGTGGTGGGTGACGTGAAGCCTGATTCTCTGCTATGACATGAAGACAGATTCTGCGCTGACATAAGGCCAGATTCTCTGTTACGGGACCTCTCTCCTCTGCCTGGGCCTAAATGTGTGACAGTGGCCTGTTCCAGTGGTGGGTGACGTGAAGCCTGATTCTCTGCTATGACATGAAGACTGATTCTGCGCTGACATAAGGCCAGATTCTCTGTTACGGGACCTCTCTCCTCTGCCTGGGTGCCTGGGCCTAAATGTGTGACAGTGGCCTGTTCCAGTGGTGGGTGACGTGAAGCTTGATTCTTTGCTATGACATGAAGACAGATTCTGTGCTGACATAAGGCCAGATTCTCTGTTACGGGACCTCTCTCCTCTGCCTGGGTGCCTGGGCCTAAATGTGTGACAGTGGCCTGTTCCAGTGGTGGTTGACGTGATGCCTGATTCTCTGCTATGACATGAAGACAGATTCTGTGCTGACATAAGGCCAGATTCTCTGTTACGGGACCTCTCTCGTCTGCCTGGGCCTAAATGTGTGACAGTGGTCTGTTCCAGTGGTGGGTGACGTGATGCCTGATTCTCTGCTATGACATGAAGACAGATTCTGCGCTGACATAAGGCCAGATTCTCTGTTACGGGACCTCTCTCCTCTGCCTGGGCCTAAATGTGTGACAGTGGCCTGTTCCAGTGGTGGGTGACGTGAAGCCTGATTCTCTGCTATGACATGAAGACTGATTCTGCGCTGACATAAGGCCAGATTCTCTGTTACGGGACCTCTCTCCTCTGCCTGGGTGCCTGGGCCTAAATGTGTGACAGTGGCCTGTTCCAGTGGTGGGTGACGTGAAGCCTGATTCTCTGCTATGACATGAAGACAGATTCTGTGCTGACATAAGGCCAGATTCTCTGTTACGGGACCTCTCTCCTCTGCCTGGGCCTAAATGTGTGACAGTGGCCTGTTCCAATGGTGGGTGACGTGAAGCCTGATTCTCTGCTATGACATGAAGACTGATTCTGCGCTGACATAAGGCCAGATTCTCTGTTACGGGACCTCTCTCCTCTGCCTGGGTGCCTGGGCCTAAATGTGTGACAGTGGCCTGTTCCAGTGGTGGGTGACGTGATGCCTGATTCTCTGCTATGACATGAAGACAGATTCTGTGCTGACATAAGGCCAGATTCTCTGTTACATGACCTCTCTCCTCTGTCTGGGTGACGGAGCCTAAATGTGTGACAGTGGCCTGTTCCAGTGGTGGGTGACGTGATGCCTGATTCTCTGCTATGACATGAAGACAGATTCTGCGCTGACATAAGGCCAGATTCTCTGTTACGGGACCTCTCTCCTCTGCCTGGGCCTAAATGTGTGACAGTGGCCTGTTCCAGTGGTGGGTGACGTGATGCCTGATTCTCTGCTATGACATGAAGACAGATTCTGCGCTGACATAAGGCCAGATTCTCTGTTACGGGACCTCTCTCCTCTGCCTGGGTGCCTGGGCCTAAATGTGTGACAGTGGCCTATTCCAGTGGTGGGTGACGTGAAGCCTGATTCTCTGCTATGACATGAAGACAGATTCTGTGCTGACATAAGGCCAGATTCTCTGTTACGGGACCTCTCTCCTCTGCCTGGGCCTAAATGTGTGACACTGGCCTGTTCCAGTGGTGGGTGACGTGAAGCCTGATTCTCTGCTATGACATGAAGACTGATTCTGCGCTGACATAAGGCCAGATTCTCTGTTACGGGACCTCTCTCCTCTGCCTGAGTGCCTGGGCCTAAATGTGTGACAGTGGCCTGTTCCAGTGGTGGGTGACGTGAAGCCTGATTCTCTGCTATGACATGAAGACAGATTCTGTGCTGACATAAGGCCAGATTCTCTGTTACGGGACCTCTCTCCTCTGCCTGGGTGCCTGGGCCTAAATGTGTGACAGTGGCCTGTTCCAGTGGTGGTTGACGTGATGCCTGATTCTCTGCTATGACATGAAGACAGATTCTGTGCTGACATAAGGCCAGATTCTCTGTTACAGGACCTCTCTCCTCCTTCTGGGTGCCGGGGCCTAAATGTGTGACAGTGGCCTGTTCCAGTGGTGGGTGACGTGATGCCTGATTCTCTGCTATGACATGAAGACAGATTCTGCGCTGACATAAGGCCAGATTCTCTGTTACGGGACCTCTCTCCTCTGCCTGGGTGCCTGGGCCTAAATGTGTGACAGTGGCCTGTTCCAGTGGTGGGTGACGTGAAGCCTGATTCTCTGCTATGACATGAATACAGATTCTGCGCTGACATAAGGCCAGATTCTCTGTTACGGGACCGCTCTCCTCTGTCTGGGTGCCGGGGCCTAAATGTGTGACAATGGCCTGTTCCAGTGGTGGGTGACGTGAAGCTTGATTCTCTGCTATGACATGAAGACAGATTCTGCGCTGACATAAGGCCAGATTCTCTGTTACGGGACCTCTCTCCTCTGCCTGGGCCTAAATGTGTGACAGTGGCCTGTTCCAGTGGTGGGTGACGTAAAGCCTGATTCTCTGCTATGACATGAAGACTGATTCTGCGCTGACATGAAGCCAGATTCTCTGCTATGGCATGAAGAGACTGATTCTCTGCTGACATGAAGCCAGATTCTTTGCTATGGCATGAAGAGACTCATTCTCTGCTGACGTGAAGCCAGATTCTCTGCTATGGGACCTCTGTCCAATTGATATTGGTTCATTTTTATTTTTTTTATTTTAATTTTAATTCATTTCCCTATCCACATTTGTTTGCAGGGGATTTACCTACATGTTGCTGCCTTTTGCAGCCCTCTAGCTCTTTCCTGGGCTGTTTTACAGCCTTTTTAGTGCCCAAAAGTTCGGGTCCCCATTGACTTCAATGGGGTTCGGGACGAAGTTCGGTTCGGGTTCGGATCCCGAACCCGAACATTTACGGGAAGTTCGGCCGAACTTCTCGAACCCGAACATCCAGGTGTTCGCTCAACTCTAGTTGTTATCTGTCCACTTGAATCGACCTAAAAGACCACATCCAGGAATTCCACATTTGTGCGAGCCACCTTGAAGGTAAGTTTAATGTTGTTATTATTGTTCAACAGGCCTATAAATTGCCCAAACTCTTCAACAGTGCCCTGCCAGATGATCAGAATATCATCAATATAGCATCCCCAGTATTTGACACCGTTAGCCTCTGGCAATGGATCTGTCTGGAGGATCCTCCTCTCCCACAGCCCCAGGAACAAATTAGCATATGAAGGCGCACAAGACGCCCCCATTGTCGTACTCCGGAGCTGCAGGTAGAAGGACCCCCAAGCACAAAAAGTTGTGTGTCAGAATATACTCCCAAAGGGACAAAATTAAGTGACATTTCTTCTTATCCATATTGGTGCTATTCAGAAAAAATGCCGCTGCTTCCAAACCATCTTGGTGATTGATGTGTATAATGACTCCACGTCGCATGTAGTGATAAACATGTCCAGTTCCAAATGGATGTCCTCCATCTTCTTTAAGACATCCGTCGTATCTTTCAAATAGGAAGGTAATTCTTCCACCAGAGGTTGTAGGAAGTAGTCGACATATTGGCAAATTGCATCATTCAAACCATTGATTCCTGCAATGATAGGTCTCCCAGGTGGGTTCATCGGGTTTTTGTGCACCTTAGTAAAAGATAAAGAGTAGGTATCACAGGACACTCTGGTGTAAGGTGGGAGCACTGCCTTGCCAAAATAATGCCCTCTTCCACCCCTGTTTCAAGAATCACTCCTAACTCTTGTTTAAATTTTGTGAGAGGATTGAACGTAAGTTTTTTATAACAATCACCATCCTGTAGTTGTCTGCGGGATTCTTTCTCATACATGACAGACGGCCACAGAACAATGTTCCCGCCCTTATCTGCAGGTTTAATTACATCTGACCACTTCTCCATCTCATTTAAAGCCCTCCTCTCTTGGATGGTACAGTTGTCTCTTCCCCCATAATTAGTAATCTTGGAGAGCTCGTTCTCCACTAATTTAACAAAAAAATCCCACATTTGGGTACAAAGAAAGAGCAGGAAAGTTGATTGACTTAGGGATCAGCGATTTAGGAAACTCACCAGATCTTTCCCCCTCATCCTGTTCCTCTAGCAGAGATGTCAAAGCACTCAAGGCTTCTTGTTCGGATGGGGTAGTAAAATTGGGATCCAATCTTCAATTAAAATCTTCACTTTGATGCACTATTTCAGAGAAAACCACATTTTTATTAATATGCTAATGAGTTAGTTGGAGCATTGATGGTTGGGCCCGAGCCCTTGAAGCATTAGTTTGTGAACACCTTTGCATCCTAGCCACTCCCCCAATCCCCTGGATTGAAAAAGTCTGGGTATCTTGGGGAAAATAAAGACTAGCTAAGGCTGCAAGGATATTCAGAAATTGGTGCTCCATGGGCTTTGGCCGACCCCTCAGTACTCCAACTAGCTAATTAGCATATTCATAATATGCAGTTTTCTCTGGAATGGTGTATTATACAGACATAAACAAGGTGACATTTTAAGTAGTATGATCAACTGTGCCATGTAGTGTGCCGGTGTAGTAGGGTTGTGTGGAAAGATTCTCTTTAATAGCTTGTAGATGCAAATAATTTTTGAGCAGCATTGAGGAGAAATTTTGCACCATTCCTCCCTGTAAATGTGTTTCAGTTCCTCAATATTTTTGGGACAACTTTCAAACCTCTTCAGGTGATGCCATAGCATCTCCATAAGATTGAGTTCCAGACTCAGACTTAGCCATGCCAAAACACAAGTCTTCTTTGGTTCCAACTATTCTTTAGTTAATTTATAAGTGTGCTTTGTGTCACTACCTTCCATCCAGCAAACATCTCAACAGCTTGAGATCCTAGACAGCTACTGTCACATTCTCCTATAAAATCTTTTGATACAGCTTAGAATTAATTGTCCACTCAATAAATCAGGGCTGGCCAACTTGCGGCTCTCCAGCTGTTGTAAAACTACAACACCCACCATGCCCTGCTGTAGGCTGATAGCTGTAGGCAGACTGGGCATGCTGGGAGTTGTAGTTTTGCAACAGCTGGAGAGCCACAGGTTGGCCAGCCCTGCAATAAATGATTGAAAGGCATTCAGGCCTGAAGCAACAAAGCGGCCCCAAGGCATGATGCTCCATCCACCATGCTTTACAGTTGGGATGAGGTTTTGGTGTTGAAGAGCAGTGCTTTTTTTCTCCAAATATTGCGTTGTGCTTTTGTGCTGAAAAGTTCAACTTTGTTTCTTATCTGTACATAGAATATTTTCCTAGAAGCACTGTAGAACATCTTGGTGGTCTTGGGCAAACTTCAGATGGGCCACAATGTTTTTTTGGACAGCAGTGGCTAATTTCATTATGTCCTTCCTTGAAGATGCATTCTTTTTAAGTATTTTTTTCAGTAGCGTATCGTCTTGGTCTGATTTTTTACATGACATAAACCTGGCATTTTAACAGGAGAGCGTAAACTTTTTATATCCACTGTTGGTTTGTGCATGTTGTGTCTATGATAATACTTTTTGTAAATGGCAATCTATCATTGTTCTTACATTGTGTTCTTGTTTTACAATTGTTTCTAATTAGTTTTTGCCTAAACAGATAAATCAAATCAGATTAATCTAAAAGTCAAACACAGCAGTGCGCAAAATAAAACCGAGAAAGTAGTTACAAATAAATGGATGAACTAAGAGAACAGACTGTGGAGAACCTGCATATGAGGCTGACTGAAAGTTGCAGTTTCAAAGTTGTGCCACATAATGTCAGTCAACCCTTATAACTGTGATGGATCTCACATTTGCTTAAGAGCTCATTCACATGAACGGTGGGGCAGTGGCATGCGGATTGTAGACCCATTTACTTGAATTGGGTCTGCAATCCATCCGTTCTGCAAAAAGATAGAACAAGTTCTTCCTTTTTGCGTAACGGAAGCACGGAAGCGAACACCACAGAAGCACTCTGTAGTGCTTCCGTGGGATTCCGTTCCGTGCTTCCGTTCCGTTCCGCACCACATTCAAGGCTGGTGACCCATGTATTGCGGAGCCCTTACGTTCGTGTGAACAAGCCCTAAGTTAACATCAAGTTGCTGGTTTAATTGTTGTATGGGCTCTGCATAAAAAAGTCATGGATGGTTCAGTCTGGTGGCCTTAGTTATTTAGTAACTGGAGCCTTATCACAGCAGAGGTGTGAACTTTTTCATGAATAACATTCATAACAATGCAACATAATATAAGTGAAGAAATATTATTGATAACAAGGCCAATGAGCAGATGTGCAACTAGCAGGGGAAACCGCATCTCTGGGCATACTCACATGGTGCGGCCCACCCACCACCTGAGGATTTTCTATCCCACTCTCAACTTGCCGTCTAAAGCAGCATGTATCCTATAAGTCAATTTTATGTAATCACAGGGAACGACCTGTTTAAAACGTAGCCTTTAATCTAATTCCCATATACTTGTTTTTTTGTTTTGTGTGCCTAGATTAGACCGCACAGTAGGGATCCACCAGGATTACAGGGTCTATTTAGGTTCTACAAGGAGGTTCCAGAACACGGGATCGTCCTTATCAGGGCGGCTATTCCGTTCTTAGGCAGGGCTATTTAGCCCAGGGCCAGGAATAGGGACAGATTAGACTTTATCTCAGTCCATCCCGTTCATCTCTGCCCCGTGTTCTTTGGACGATTACAAGTATCATCCTTCATGTCATCAAGGATATATCTTCTTACTGTTCTATTCTATTTATGTTTGTGGGAGTTTTTGTTATTTTATGTTTAAATTAGATTAAAGGCTACGTTTTAAACAGGTCGTTCCCTGTGATTACATTTATTGGATTATACACCACCTGTGGTTATTATTCCTTCTGACGGGATATCGTCTCAGCTGTGATTAAAAAATATAAGTCAATTTTAGAATTTTTATATAGGCCTTGAGACATGACTTCGATATCAAATAAGCCAGTACCTCATCTGCAGTCAGCTGTTTTGGGGTGATTACCCCTCATCAGTGCAAAGCAGAGAATACTAGCTTAACTGGGTAAGAGGCCTAAGTCTGCATTTGAGGGGTAGTATCTCTCCTTATAGGATAACTGCCTTACATCTGGTGGCATTAGAGGCAGAGCTTGCTATAAGCTCATTTGCATCCCTTTCTTCCCGGAATTCCAGAGGAGCTTGCGTGGCCTATAAGTCTCCTCACACCAACTAAGGTGCTCTCCCCAAGGAGAGATAGTACCCCCCAGTGGCTGAAAGAAGTTATTATCGTGGTCCAGGCAAGATAGATAAGATAGATAAGATGAGAAAAATCACTCCAACTGGAAGAAACATCAGTTGTGTAAAGAAGACCCTTTTACACTGGCCAAAACACAGGCAATTATCAGGAATGAAGTGAATGCTCCTGATAATTGTTTGATTGTGAGCGGAGGTGATAGATAGCTGCATGTACATGCAACAATCAACTCCGATTTATGAATATTAGGGATTGCTACTGAAGTCTCTGGTCCCCATACAGATTAAGGGGGTTCACCAGAAATTGATGGCCTGTCTTCAGAATAGATTATCAATATGAGATTAGCTAGGGTCCGACTCCTGGTACCCCTGCTGATCAGCTGTTTGAGAAGTTCCCGTAAATGCTATGGTCACACAGCTTACCAAGCACAGCGCCATTGATAGCAGCTTTGCTTGGTATTGCAGCTCAGCCCCAGTCACTTGAATGTGACTGAGCTGCACATAGGCCACATTACCAATGAACAGGATGTCACATGGCCTAGGAAGAGGTCTAATCACTCATGGAGTAACTTGGTCTCTTCATGTAGCTGATTTGTCGTGATGTCAGGAGTCGGACCCCTGTTGATCTGATATTGATGATCTATCAAAATCACAGAGAACCCCTTTAACTGTTATCACAATGGAAAGTACCTTGTCCCTAAACTGGATGTTACCCCTCCAAAAAGTAAGTTTTCCTGATATTTTAGGTGTTCACATTTTTGTTGCAAATTTCAGATAAGGGAAGTAGACACACTGGTGATAATTAATGTTGATCGAGCACCAAAGTTCTCGGGTGCTCAAGTAGAACACCTCAGGATGCTCAGGTGCTCTACTGAGCACCTGAGCACAATGGAAGTCAATGGGAGAACCTGAGCATTAAACCAGGCACCTCCTGTTCTGAAGAGGGGAGGGTGTCTGGTTCATTCTGTCCGAGTAGTTCGCCAATTTTACAGACTAACAATAATACGCACAAAACCGAAGATTAAATCGATTTTAGAGGAAAAATTGTTAGAAAACATTCTTTCCTGTATATTTACTTGTATATAAAGTGCAAGTGCTGCCAAAAATTACAAGGAAGAGACACTTCGAAACAACCTGTATATCACATGAAGGAGGGCCTCATTCACATTGTGGTACAATTGTTCAGGTAGTGGGACTTGTACACTCATAAAGCCTATACACTAAGTGAAAGGTCTGCCAAAAATTACAAGGAACCGGCACTCCAATACACCCCTTATTACACATAAAGGAGGGCATCATACACACCCTTGAAAAATTTTGATTGATGGCCTGCTGGTGACCCTCTAAAACATTAGGGGCAAAGGCCTGCTGCTGAGCTGGCCATCTAAAAAAATATGGTTGAGGGGCTGCTGCTGAGTTGACCATCAAAAAATTATGGTTGAGGGCCTACTGCTGAGCTGACCATTGAAAAAATTATGGTTAAGGGCCTGCTGCTGAGCTGATCATTGAAAAATTATGGTTGAGGGCCTGCTGCTGAGCTGACCATCGAAAACATTAGGAGCGAGGGCAGCCTAATAAGCATGTTGATATGATGATGGAGGAGATGGAGGATGAGAAAAGGAAGATTGAACCATATACCCTTTTTTGTGGTGGAAGGGGTGCATGGGAATACAGTGTATTCAATACACCATAAAAGCCACATTTTTAAAGTGCCTTTATGTTCAGCCGCTTTCCTCTGGTGGAGTAGAGAAGTCAGGAGCAATCCAGGCCTTGTTCATTTTGATAAGAGTCAACCTGTCAGCATTTTCAGTTGACAGTCGGATGCACTAATCAGTTATTATGCCCCCAGCAGCAGTAAATACCTGCTCTGACAAAACGCTGGCAGCAGGGCAGGCCATAACCTCCAAGGCGTAGAGTTCAAGTTTGTGCCACGTGTCCAGCTTGGACACCCAATAGTTGTAAGGCACAGAGGGATCATCAAGGATGCTGACACGGTCTGCTACATACTCCTTCACCATCTTCCAAAACTTTTCTCTCCTTGTGGCACTAGGCCGCGCATAAGGGTGAGGTTGCTGACGTTGTGTCATTTAACTGTCTCAGGCCTTGGAGAGTGTTGCCTTGCCACTGTTGGAACTGCTGTGTGTTCTCCTCGTCTCCCCTCCTCGGTTGCCCAAGGAACTACGTACTCTACTGCCAGCTTTGTCAGCTGGAAATGTTTGGAGCAATTTTTACACAAGGACCTTATGGTATTGCACCATTTTGCTAGTCCTCTCCACCAGAGGAATGAAAGATGAGAAGTTCTCTTTGTAGCGGAGGTGGAGAAGGGTGAACAACCAGTAATCGGTGTTGGCCAAAGTGCTTATAACGCAAGGGTCACGGGAAAAGCAAAGTCAGCCATGTGTGCCAGAGTCCCAACAGACAAGACTTTGCTGTCCTCATCAGGAGGATGACTCCCAATCTCCTCATCCTCTTCGGCCCACCCACGCTGAACAGATGGAATAAACCTGCTGTGGATACTACCCTCTGTAGCGGAGGCAACCGTCTCCTGCTCCTCATCATCCGATTCACGCTGAGAAGACGAACGGAGGGTGGTCTGGCTATCAACCTGTGTACTGTCTTCCCCCATTTCCACCTCTTCCACATGCAAAGCGTCCTCCTTTATTGTGAGCAGTGAGCGTTTCAGTAGACACAGAAGTTGGATGGTTAAGCTGATAATAATAAATGTCCAGCTAAATCAATATAAATCAATGAGAAAGGGTCACAGAGTCAATTATTGTCCAGCAGACAATTATTGTCAAGTAGAGGAGGAACAGGACGTCACTGGGACGCAGCCTAAATCTTCTTGGGTGAAGTGCTGGCCCTTATCCTTCTGGGCCCTCTAGCCTCCTGATTGCATAGGATACTAAGTGGGACATATCAATTGGTCCCCTGGTCCTATGTCTATCATCGTCTGCGTCTCTGGTCCTGTGTCCTCCACTATATCTTAAGTATATCTGATTTATCTTGTTATGTGACGATGGTTGTACCTTTGACCGCGAATGCCCCCTGATGAACCTAGTAATAGGGGAAACGCGTAGGGGTTTATGCGAACCAGCCTGGGAACGCACCGTCTTGATGCCCCTGTGCTTGGCTCCTTTATGTTTTTAGGTGATACCTATCTCGTTCACCTAAACATAATTTGGTCTTTTCTCATCCATCGGTGTCCCTCTGGGTAATCTGTTACCAGGGACGCAAAATATCACCTGTCAGCTTTCTTTGGGGAGCTTTTTTGTACCAATTATTGTTGGAGAGGAGGGTAAACGCAGCGCAGTCAGCCCAGGCACGAGGACAGGGAGTCTCCACCTTAAGGGGACGTCCCTGGGCTGAGGACTCAGGGTGAGCGTAGGGACAGGATAGCTTCACCTTCTGCTCCCCTTAGCTGCCCTGTGTTTACTCACCACCTAACCAGTGCATCTACGCTTGGCTTCCAGGAGCATTTTTTATCTTTCATCATTGTTGTTTGTCTCACTATTTTTCACTGGTGAACCACTACGGTGGTATTATTTTATAATATAATTAGTAAAAGTTATGTTTTAAGCTGATAATAGCGGCATCGATGCTCACCATCTGTTTTAATTCCTCAAAGTTGTGTAAAACCTCCCAGAGGTCAGACATCCATGCCCACTCGTGAAGAGCGGAAGCTGACTGGAAAGGCGACGACCATGTTGAAGCTGGTATTCCACTACTGCCCTCTGCTGCTCACAAAGCCTGGCCAACATGTGGAACGTGGAGTTCCAGCACATGCTCACGTCGCACAACAGTTGGTGAGCTGGCAATTGCAAGCGCTGCTGCAGCGTTGCCAGACTGGTAAAAGCTGTCAATGACTTGATGAAATGGGCACACATGCGGCGCACCTTCACCAGTAGCTCAGGAAAATTGGGGTAGGTTTTGAGAAACCGCTTAACCACTAAGTTGAACACGTGGGCTAGGCATGGTATGTGTGTGAGCTTGCCGAGCTCCAAAGCCGTCACCAAGTTACGGCCATTATCAAACACAACCATACCTGGTTGTAGGTTGAGTGGTGAGAGCCACAGCTCAATCTGGTCCCTTATACCCTGCCACAGCTCTGCGGCGGTGTGCTGTTTGTCACCTAAACATATTAGTTTAAGCACGACCTGTTGCCGCTTCCCCACTGCAGTGCTACATTGCTTCCAGCTACTGACTGATGGTTGACTGGTGCTGCAAGATGATAATTCAGAGGTAGAAGTGGAGGAGGAGGTGGAGGAGAAGGGGGGGGGGGGTTGCAGCCACTAATGTGGGTGGTGTCGGAAATCCTGATGGAAATAGGGCCCGCAATCCTTGGCGTCGGTAGCACCTGTGCCATCCCAGGGTACGACTCGCTCCGTTGTGTTTCATGGGGCTGGTGATCAACAGCCCCATGAAACAAAGCATTGGATCGGAATATTGAAGAGCTTCAAGCTAACCAAAGAGGAGAGGCATCGGTAACAAAATCTGTAAAGGAAAAGCCGAAAATCCACAAGTCTAGTGTGACCTGACCTTGCGCTTGATTGACCATCTGCTCAGAAACAGCATCAGGAGACCACTAGCACGGCATACCTACAGACGAGTACCGAAGATCCACAAATTCACAGACAAGGCTCCGACAAGTTTCTTGGAAACCAGATTACTGCCCGCAGCAATTGCACTACACGTGGGACGCCACGAGAGATGCAACACAAACGGTAAAAAAAACTCAATAAAACAGTGAGTAAAATAATACCGAATGATTGTACATGCAGGCAGTGATATCTGAGGTACTACATTGAATATATAAAGCGAATAATTATAGCATTATAAGCGACTATATCGAGGATTTTATCCGATCATTTGACTGTTCTATATAATATCAAACATCGCTGACTGTGAAATCAGTTCGGTCATTGAACTTACTGGAGGAACAATACCATTCATCTATATAGCTTGGCTCCATAGCAAGTGCTGACCAAAATATAAGGATTTACTAGGATCATTCCCTGTTACGTTTTTATGTTTTAATTTTATTCTATGATCATAATATCAATTTTATGAGTATAATTTAACGTGTGGTTATATTTTAATGATACTGTATATAACAATCTATTTTGAATAAATTAATTGTGTTACAAATTCCCCATGTGTAGCTGAATGAAGGTGTGCCCTACTACCTTTCTAATTTTAATTATCTTTTAGAAGATTTGGTGAATCTTTTCTGTAGGTGCGCCCACACCATCTCTCGATGAGTAGGTGAGCCCTCTCTAATATTTATCATCATTATTCAGTCAATATTTAGTGGTATTGGTCATACTGTGGTGTTATCTGACTTAGGGTCCTACTCAGACCTCAGATCTGTCCCCCCATGCTAAATCCCTAGCTATGCTCCTGCTAATGACCATTGATAGACATTGATGAGTACTAATTTCAGTGATACTTTTGGACATGGAAACAGTGGGGAGAATTTATCACACCCTGCACTTAGAAGTCATAAAATATGACATTTGCAACTTTTGGGGTTTATTTGTGCAAAAATGTGGGAATTTTTGAATTTTTCCATCTTTTATTACAGTTTTGAAAAGTGTGTGGGGAAATGGGGTTGGTTATCTATGTTATTTCACTTCAGATTTCTCACAGCAGCTTTTTTTAAGGCTACTTTCACACTAGCATTTCGGCTTTCCGTTTGTGAGATCCATTCAGGGCTCTCAAAAGCGGTCCAAAACTGATCAGTTTTGCCCTAATGCATTTTGAATTGAAAAGGATCCGCTCAGAATGCATCAGTTTTCCTCCGTTCAGTCACCATTCCTCTCTGGAGGCGGGCACCAAAACACTGCCTACAGCGTTTTGCTGTGCGCCTGACATAGCGGAGCCAAACGGATCCGTCCTGGCACACAATGTAAGTCAATGGGGACGGATCCATTTTCTCTGACACAATCTGGCACAAAAGAAGACATAATACAACCGGATCCGTTCATGATGGATGCATGCGGTTGTATTATTGTAACTGAAGCGTTTTTGCAGATCCATGACGGATTCGCAAAAAACGCTAGTGTGAAAGTAGCCTAAGTCTCAAACTCACTCCAGTAGGGGAGTAGCATTTCTAGACAACAGTGTTTAGGTTTAAAGATGCGCCAAATTAAAAAAACAATGGCCCACATTTACAATTGTAAGTGCATCTAGATTCTGGAGTTGCGATACCAACATTTTGATTCGGTTTCAATACCATAAAAAAGTATTGCAATACTCGATACCATTCGATACCACGCGAAAAAAATAAAACAAAAAAGCCATGTGCATTCCGCATTTAAAAAAATGGCGAATCGCGCAGATTTTTTAAATATTTTAATAGCTTGGACTTTTCGGACGTGGCGATGTTTATTTATTTATTGTTTATATATTTTATATGTAAAATTGGGAAAGGGGGCATTGCTCCAGACAAAAAAAAATACCTAGTAGCCATTGGCTCCTTAATTGAAAAATTTAGGAGCAAAATGACATTTTTAGTTGCCAAATCAAAACCGAATCAAAATTTTGGTATCGTGATCAGATCGGCGTAGGGTTGTTTCGATACCAAAATTTTGATTCGCTTTCGTCACCATAAAAAAGTATTGCGATACTCAATACCACGCGGAAAAAAAAATAAAAAGCTGCGTGCATTTCACATTTTATGAAATGTTCGGCCCATAATAGAACAGTCCTATTCTATTTTTTTGGGGTGACAAGGTGACTAAAAAAATGGCGAATCGCATGGTTTTTATTTATTTATTTCTGTTACGACACTCAACACATAGGAGATATTTTTTAATAATTAAATTTTTTTTAATTTTATTGTTTTTATGCTTTTACAATACCAAAAAAGGACATATGTATCTTAGCTGCATGTAAAATCAGTATTACAAAATTGTATATCACCACATCACAATTTATAATTTTCCACCCCCCCTCCAAAAAAAAAAAGGAAAACTCTCTCATCTCTCTCCATCCCCAACCCCTCCCCCCACACCCCAGTCCAATCTCCATCTTAATCAGTTTTTCAGCCATTCTGCCCACATACTCTCAAACCTCCACCTTTTAGGGTATGTAACTATATGTAATCTCTCACAAGTCAGCGAACATTTGACCAGACTGAGCCACATACTTATTGTTGGTGCGGTTTTCTCTATCCATTTTCTTACAATACATCTCCTAGCCTGAAATAACAATTTAGTTATTATTAAGAATTTCCCGGAATCCCCTATGTCCCCCACCAAACCCAGCATACATGCCCTAAAGGTTAGGGGGATATCCACCTTATGAAGTACCTTAATATAACCAAGCACTTCATTCCAAAAAATTTGGAGAGAATGGCACCTTGTTCTTATAATATTTAATAAGTTTAGCAGGGGAGTAATATAAACAATGCACGACAAAGAATTGAATAAGCCTATGTGCTGTGTTCTGGGAGGTCTTGTTTATTACTTGAAAATTTTACTCCACCCTTCGGAATTTATCTGTTCCACTCTCCCATTCCATTTTCCCATATTAATCTTCACACCTTGTTTTTCCCTCATTTGTTTTGACAAGATATTATACATATTTGATATTCTCCTCCTACCATTAATCATTTTTTAAATTACCTTGACTGGTGGAGGGCGTGAGGTAGCTATTCTTTTCTCCAGCAATGCTTGTTTAAAAGCCGCTCTGAGTTGAAAATAATGGAACCAATCCTTATCTACGAGACTATTTTTACGTTTAAGATCTTCAAAACCCATTATTTCTCCATTTCCCCATATCTGGCCAAGAGTACTGATTCCATGTGTCTGCCAGAACCTCTTATCAATACCTAATAGTTATTTTAAGTGATAATTTCGCCAAAGCAGCGTATCGTTGCGATAGTCTGTCTTTTCCCATAGTTGTCTAATAGCTTGCCATGTTTTATACATTAATTTCATAGTAGGGGATTTATTAAACTGGGGATGCAGGTGTATACCAGCTTCTAATATCTGGGATATTCCAGTGGAAGTAACATTTTTATACACTCACCTAAAGAATTATTAGGAACACCTGTTCTATTTCTCATTAATGCAATTATCTAGTCAACCAATCACATGGCAGTTGCTTCAATGCATTTAGGGGGGTGGTCCTGGTCAAGACAATCTCCTGAACTCCAAACTGAATGTCAGAATGGGAAAGAAAGGTGATTTAAGCAATTTTGAGCGGGGCATGGTTGTTGGTGCCAGACGGGCCGGTCTGAGTATTTCACAATCTGCTCAGTTACTGGGATTTTCACGCACAACCATTTCTAGGGTTTACAAAGAATGGTGTGAAAAGGGAAAAACATCCAGTATGCGGCAGTCCTGTAGGCAAAAATGCCTTGTGGATGCTAGAGGTCAGAGGAGAATGGGCCGACTGATTCAAGCTAATAGAAGAGCAACGTTGACTGAAATAACCACTCGTTACAACCGAGGTATGCAGTAAAGCATTTGTGAAGTCACAACACGCACAACCTTGAGGCGGATGGGCTACAACAGCAGAAGACCCCACCGGGTACCACTCATCTCCACTACAAATAGGAAAAAGAGGCTACAATTTGAACAAGCTCATTAAAATTGGACTGTTGAAGACTGGAAAAATGTTGCCTGGTCTGATGAGTCTCGATTTCTGTTGAGCCATTCAAATGGTAGAGTCCGAATTTGGCGTAAACAGAATGAGAACATGTATCTATCCTCTGATGGCTACTTCCAGCAGGATAATGCACCATGTCACAAAGCTCGAATCATTTCAAATTGATTTCTTGAACATGACTGAGTTCATAAAATGGCCCCCACAGTCACCAGATCTCAACCCAATAGAGCATCTTTGGGATGTGGTGGAACGGGAGCTTCGTGCCCTGGATGTGCATCCCTCAAATCTCCATCAACTGCAAGATGCTATCCTATCAATATGGGCCAACATTTCTAAAGAATGCTATCAGCACCTTGTTGAATCAATGCCACGTAGAATTAAGGCAGTTCTGAAGGCAAAAGGGGGTCCAACACCGTATTAGTATGGTGTTCCTAATAATTCTTTAGGTGAGTGTATATTCGTTATATCGAATATTCTGCATTTTTTTCCATCTGAACACATGATTCCTCTCTGCTTCCTGCTTGTGGGCCAATGAGAAGGAAGCAATGTCAAGTTCACAATAATACTTAGTGCACCAATTAGTTTTTTTTTTTATCTTTATTTTTATTTTTAGAAATCATAATATTAATACATGAACTAATATTAATCACATCGGTGTACCTAGTATGACAATCATGAACATCATTATAAACAAATTCTACACATCATCCTAAGTTCACACCTGAGATAATAGGAAATCTAAGTATCTCACCCCCCCCATTGGCTGTCGTCCACTCCATTCATTCAAGTATAAAATAATATCAATATTAAATATATTAAATATAGCTACGTAGTTCTGCGTGCAACTCTCCGTTTCCTTTCAATATCCTCATATATTCTAATTTGTTGAAGGTATGAACCCCACTCCCTTGTACTTGATCAATATAGCTTTAGCCACCATCAATCCCCTCATCCAAATCCGTCTGACCTGGGGCGGGACTTCCACTTCTGACCCATAATCTCCAAAGATCACTATCAAGATCCCCGGGTTATAGTTCATTGAAGACTCCTTTTGTAGGGTAGAGAAGACCTCATCCCAATATTTTCTTATTTTACTGCAGCTCCAAAGCAGATGGGCATAGTTCGCATTAACATATCCACATTTAGGGCAGCAACAATCCCGGTCTTTATTTTGGGGGAATTTTCCTTGGATTATGGGCGTATAGTACAATCTATTGAGGGTCTTAAATTGGATTAACCTATGAGCACTGGAAACTGTCGCCTTTCTCACGTTCCTATAGATCAGGGGTCTCCAAACCCCGGCCCGCGGGCCAGAACCGGCCCGCTTGTGCGTTCGATCCGGCCCGCCCGCAGCTGGCAGGTTGCAGGAACCAAATCCGCACAACCGCCCATGCTGTCACGCTTTTGTTGTGTGTTCGATTCCGCGCCCGCCCGCAGCTGACAGGTTGCAGGAACGAAAGCCGCACAACCGCCCATGCTGTCACGCTGTGCTTTTTGATTGGCTGCTGGGACCGCCGATGTCCCGGCAACCAGTGACGTCACAGGTGCGGCACCTCCCCTCTTCCCGCCCGCTGTTTGAAATAACAAATCCACGTGTGTAGCAGCGGGCGGGAGTCGGGACTCAGGAGTCCAAGAAGAAAAAAAAAAGAAGAGGAGCAGAAGCCGGCTACAGCGGAGGCAAGTGTTGCACAACGCTGATGGGGACACAATGGGGAACGCTGACATTGCTGTGCTGCGCTGATGGGGACACAAGCTGCTGAGGACACATACTGATGGGGATATTGCTGTGCTGCTGGGGACACTGCTGATGGGGACTTTGCTGTGCTGATGGGGACATTGCTGTTCTGATGGGGACACCGTTGATGAGGACACGGGTGTCCCCATCAATGGTGTCCCCATCAGCACAGCAATGTCCCCATCAGAGGTGTCCCCATCAGCGATGATGGGCACACTGCTGATGGGGACAATTCTGTTCTGATGGGGACATTGCTGGGGACACCGCTGTTTGGCACACTGCTGATGGGGACATGGGTGTCCACATCAATGGTGTCCCCATCAGGATAGCAATGTCCCCATCAGCGGTAACCCCATAATCGATGTCCCCATCAGCACAGCAATGTCCCCATCAGAGGTGTCCCCATCAGCGGTGATGGGGACACATGCTGCTGGGGACACCGCTGACAGGGACATTGCTGTGCTGATGGGGATGTTGCGGTGGACACTGCTGATGGGGACATTGCTGTTCTGATGGGACATTGCTGGGGACACCGCTGATGGGGACATGGGTATCCCCATCAGCGGTGACCCATCATCGGTTTCCACATCAGCACAGCGGCGTCCCCATCAGCAATGATGGGGACGCTGCTAATGTGGAAACTGCTGATGTGAACATTGCTGTGCTGATGGGGACATTGCTGAGGACACCGCTGATTGGCACACTGCTGATGGGGACAAAGGTGTCCCCATCAATGGTGTCCCCATCAGTACAGCAATGTCCCCATCAGCGTCCCCATTCTGATGGGGACATTGCTGTTCTGATGGGGACACCACTGATAGGGACACGGGTGTCCCCATCAACCGCGTCCCCAAAGGCAGTGTCCCCATCAGTGGTGTCCCCATCAGCTGCTAATGGGGACTCCGCTGATGGGGACATTGCTGTTCTGATGGGGACATCATTAATGGGGACATTGCTGTGCTGATGCTGACATTGCTGTTCTGATGGGGACATTGCTGTGCTGATGGGGACACCGCTGATGGGGACATTGCTGTGCTAATGGGGACACCGCTGATGGGGACATTGCTGTGCTGATGGGGACAACGCTGATAGGGACACGGGTGTCCCCATCAATGGTGTCCCCATCAGTGGTGTCCCCATCAGCACAGCAATGTCCCCAACAGCAGCGTCCCCATCAGTGGGTGTCCCCATGATGGGAATATTGTTTTTCTGATGGGAATATTGTTTTTTTGATGGGAATATTTTTTTTTTTATGGGAATATTGCTTTTCTGATGGGGACATTGCTGTTCTGATTTGGCCATTGCTGTTCTGATGGGGACACCGCTGATAGGGACACGGGTGTCCCCATCAATGGTGTCCCCATCAGCCGCGTCCCCAACAGCAGTGTCCCCATCAGTGGTGGCCCCTATCAGCTGCTAATGGGGACTCCGCTGATGGGGACATTGCTGTTCTGATGGGGACATCGTTGATGGGGACATTGCTGTGCTTAAGGGTGACACGGCTGATGGGGACATTGCTGTGCTGATGCTGACATTGCTGTGCTGATGCTGACATTGCTGTGCTGATGCTGACATTGCTGTGCTGATGGGGACATTGCTGTGCTGATGCTGACATTGCTGTGCTGATGCTGACATTGCTGTGCTGATGGGGACATTGCTGTGCTGATGGGGACATTGCTGTGCTGATGGGGACATTGCTGTGCTGATGGGGACATTGCTGTGCTGATGGGGACATTGTTGTGCTGATGCTGACATTGCTGTGCTGATGCTGACATTGCTGTGCTGATGGGG
Organism: Bufo bufo; assembly: GCF_905171765.1. Taxonomy (NCBI): domain Eukaryota; kingdom Metazoa; phylum Chordata; class Amphibia; order Anura; family Bufonidae; genus Bufo; species Bufo bufo. The sequence continues at coordinate 218,577,991 of NC_053393.1, forward strand.
ACATTGCTGTGCTGATGGGGACATTGCTGTGCTGATGGGGACATTGTTGTGCTGATGCTGACATTGCTGTGCTGATGGGGACATTGCTGTGCTGATGGGGACATTGCTGTGCTGATGGGGACATTGCTGTGCTGATGGGGACATTGCTGTGCTGATGGGGACATTGTTGTGCTGATGCTGACATTGCTGTGCTGATGCTGACATTGCTGTGCTGATGCTGACATTGCTGTGCTGATGGGGACATTGCTGTGCTGATGGGGACATTGCTGTGCTGATGGGGACATTGCTGTGCTGATGGGGACATTGCTGTGCTGATGGGGACATTGCTGTGCTGATGGGGACATTTTTGTGCTGATGGGGACACCGCTGATAGGGACACGGGTGTCTTTGCGTTGTTTTGCTAAAGTTTTTTCTCTTTTGTTCTCAGTCATATCATGCTGATTACAAAAACGATCCATGTAAAATATATACATTTAATTTAATACATAACTGATTTTTTTTTCCGGCCCCCGAATACTTGTAAAATCTTCAATGTGGCCCTCCTGTTGAAAAGTTTGGAGACCCCTGCTATAGATAGTGGACCACTGTAGTGGAGAGCAATTCAACTCTTTCTCCCACTTACTTGGGCTTTTAAAAGGTGTTACAGTTGCCAGTGCCATTCAGAGTTTAGTGTATAATCTAAATATCTTCACCTTCTCGTACTTCTGAGCGTCACAATAATCAAAGAATATATTCTCTCGTGGAAAAATATGACCCCTATTCCTAGAGGCTTCAAATATATGTTTCAAGCGTGAATACATAAATAAATCTAATGGTGAACTATCGGTAAAACCAAATTCCGAAAGTGATTTAAAGGGTTTCTGTCACCCCACAAAACTCATTATTTTTTTTTTGGATAGTTATATTCCTTATAGCGCGATATAGGAGAATATAATAGTCTTACTTACTTTCATGCGGCCGATTCTTTAGAAAACGAAGTTTTATAATATGCAAATCAGGGCTCTACCAGCAAGTAGGGCGTCTACTTGCTGGTAGCCGCAGCAGAAATCCGCCCCCTCCTCTTGTTGATTGACAGGGCCAGCCGTGATCTCCTCCTCCGGCCCTGTCAGTATTTCAAAAATCGCGCGCCTCTGGTCATTCGGCGCAGGCGCTCTGAGATGAGGAGGCTCGTCTCCTCAGAACTCCCTCAGTGCGCCTGCGCCGATGACATCACCGAAAGAGAAGACGTCATCGGCGCTGGCGCACTGAGGGAGTGCTGAGGAGACGAACCTCCTCATCTCAGAGCGCCTGCGCCGAATGACCAGAGGCGCGCGATTTTTGAAATACTGACAGGGCCGGCCGGAGGAGGAGATCACGGCTGGCCCTGTCAATCAACAAGAGGAGGGGGCGGATTTCTGCTGCGGCTACCAGCAAGTAGACGCCCTACTTGCTGGTAGAGCCCTGATTTGCATATTATAAAACTTCGTTTTCTAAAGAATCGGCCGCATGAAAGTAAGTAAGACTATTATATTCTCCTATATCGCGCTATAAGGAATATAAGTATCCAAAAAAAAAAAAGAAGAGTTTTGTGGGGTGACAGAAACCCTTTAAAACGACCCAAATAAAAAAGGTGAGACACCCTGTTGATACCATTACGTAACCAATAACCAAAATCTGTAATTTTGAAGAATTCCTCCAGCCCCCTGTTCTCCCACAAAGGGGTGAAAGCAAACGGGCCGGAAACTTTAAGGATCTCCTTCAGCTTGTTCCACACCCTCTGTAGTGAGCAAGGGATCAGCAAAGACTTCCTCATTCCCATATACCCAGTCTCCAAACATGCAAAAATATTCTCTATTGGTTTATCAATAACTTTAGTCAAATACCGTGAAAGTAAGCTCTGTTTCCAATAACAACAACGCTGAATCTGTGCACATAAATAATAACCTTGAAAAAAAGGTAGTGACAGCCCACCATCTGCCTCCGACAACCATAAATATCTCTGCTTTATACGCACCCTCTTCCTTCCCCAAATTGGATCGTTAATCAAGGTCTCCAGTCTATGAAAGAAGATATCATCGATCCAGATGGGGGAAGCACACATCGGGAACAAGACTATAGGTAAAATAATCATCTTAATCAGTGCTATTCGATCTGTCTGTGCCAGTATCAATTTCCGCCAAGCGCTGATTTTGGCCCTAACTTTATTCAAAACCGGGGCCAAATTAAGCTTGTAAAACCTATTTATAGGAACCCCAATCTTAACCCCCAAATAATCCAAGGTATCGTTAGGGACCAAAACACGGACTCGCTTCCCTTCATCTACAGCTTTCCGGTTCAGCGGGAGGAGCGATAACTTTGTCCAGTTTATCATATAGCCTGATAGTTTACCATAGTCTTCTATTACCTCTATCACATACGGGAGGATTTTCCAACCCTGATCCAGGAACAGAATCACATCATCAGCATATAGGCTTATTTTATCACTCACTCCCGCCACCCCGAAGCCATCTATACAATTATCTAAGCGGATCCGACAAGCCAACGGTTCAATAAAAAGAGCGAAGAGGAGAGGAGACAGGGGACAACCCTGTCTCATCCCTCTCCGCATCATAACAGGGGAAGAACTAATACCGTTGATATTGATACATGCAACCGGCTGTTCATATAGCATTTAGGTCATTTCCAGAAATAGATTCCCAAGGCCAAAATGAGACATCGTAGCCCAAAAAAAAGGCCACTCCATCCTGTCAAATGCCTTTGCGGCGTCTAAGGACAGGATGGAGTGGTCTATACTGCCCCCAACAGACAAATTCAGATAGACCCTATATAGACTCATCTGTATTTGGCGTCCCGGGATAAAGCCCGTCTGATTGGGGTGTACCAGACAAGTTATAACCCTCTTCAGGCGATTAGCCAAAATTTTTGCAAAAATCTTATAGTACGTATTTAGGAGCGATAAAGGTCTATATGACCCCATATCGCATGGATCCTCTTCCTTTTTTAAGACCAGGATAATCACTGCCTCTCTAAATGATGGGGGTAAAGAGCCGGATGCACAGGATTCATTCAAAACTAGAAGTAGGATTGGCAGGAGAGATTTGGCATGGTACCTATACAATTCAAACGGCAATCCATCTGGGCCGGGAGATGAATTATATTTTAGGGAGAGAAGAATCACTTGGAGTTCCTCCAAAAGAATGGGGGAGTCCAACATCTCTCTATCTTGGACAGATAACTGGGGGAGCTCTAATTGTTGACGATATTGATCCATATCAGTACGACTAAGCATAGACTCAGATTTATAGAGGGTAGAATAATATTTCACAAATTCCTCCCTAATCTCCTCTGCGGATCTCACCCCAGTTCCTTGTGAATTCCTAATTTCTCTTATACTGGTAGCCTCTCTCTGGTTGGCCACCAAACGAGCCAAAAACCTGCCCGTTTTACCAGATTCGCAAAAACGATTCTGGCCTTGGAATAGGAGCTTGTGTTGTGCTTTTTTATAGAGAAGTGTCTTAAGCTGTAAATTAGCCTCCTTTAACTGATTGATGTATTGCTCCTTGTGGCAGTCAATTAATGCGGCGCGTAAACTCCTTATTGAGTCTGTCAGTTGTTGTTCCCTGCGCCGTACTTCCATTCTAAACCTATTAATTTTATTGAAATATAAGCCCCTTATATGGGCCTTCAAAGCGTCCCACACATAATGAGTATGTGTTGAGCCTACATTGAAGCCCCAAAATTCCTGAATATCCTGGTCTAAACGGGATTGCTCCCCTATCACATCAAACCAGTGCGGGTTCAATTTAAAGGTTCTTCCTGAAGTTGGGGCCTCCACAAACGCAATCAGAACTGGGGAGTGATCCGAGATTCCATGAGGTTCATACTTCATTCTCAGGACGCGACCGCACAAATCCTGACTTGCAAAAGCCAGATCAATACGGGACATTGACCCGTATGACTGGCTAAAACATGAAAAGGTTTTTTTATTGCCATAGAGGTGGCGCCAGATATCAACCAGCGCCAGCTCCTGACACACAGCAGTCAAAGGGGACCCAGTGCGACCGCGCCCAGAAAGCGAAGAGAACCGGTCCAACTCAGGGTCAGGTACTGCGTTAAAGTCACCAATTAGTAATCTGTAGTCAGACCTGCTAAAATGTGAAGTTGCACGTAGTGCGAAAAATATTCTAATCACTGCTGATTAGCGCAATCGCGAATATATTGGAGCACTTGACTCTATCTGTATATAAAGCTATTCTAATGTTCTGCCATGCCAACCATTTTATCTAGTCTCAGGAAACTTATACCAGCTTGAAAAATTTAGCCAAAGTGACCTACGCCTGTATTTCGCGCTACGAATTCGCATTACGCAATTTTTACATTGCCGATTTTTTGCATTCAATAAAATAATCTTGAATTCTCGAAATTCGCAAATATATGACGAATATTCTACAAAATATTCGTGAAATATCGCAAATTCGAATATAACCCCTGACACTCATCACTAATTATAAGTATATCACACCTATCGATAGCACACCTATACCAGTCCTTAAAAGGCCTTTTGTGGCCCTATTAGCTAGCGTTTGGTCTCCCTAACAGTCTGTCCCTGCTCAACAAAGCAACCTCTGCCTACAGTGGCAAAACACAGAATATAAAATGCTGCCAGATCGGGTTCTGTTATAGGGTGGGGGTGTGTCCATGTGCTGAAACGTCTCAATTGGCTGTCCTGCCCTACCTGATGGATGTGTCATGGGTAAAATTTCGGCGCAATGCAAAAGAATGTGGCAATGCGAACATCGCCAAATGTTCACATGTTCCACAAATCGCGAACGAGCAAAGTTCGCTGCTAAACGACCGCCGGGCGAACTGCAAGGCCATCTCTACAGAAGACAGAGGAGCATTGCTAAGGCTCAAAATGGGCCACTTAAGAGCTATTTTTCTAAGGCCTCATGCACACGACCGTATGTGTTTTGCAGTCCGCAAATTGCGGATCCGCAAAAAAAAGGATGACGTTCCATATGGCATCCGTTTTTTTTTTGCGGATCTGTTTTTTTTGCGGATCCATTGTAATAATGCCTATCCTTGTCCACAAAATAGAAAAAAATAGGACATGCACTATTTTTTTTGCGGAGCATCGGAACGACATACTGATGCGGACAGCAGACGGTGTGCTGTCTGCGTTTTTTGCGGACCCATTGAAATGAATGGGTCCGCATCCTATCCGCAAAAAAGACGGAATGGACACGGAAACAAAATACGGTCGTGTGCATGAGGCCTAATAGAAATGTATGATTTCAGTAATTAAAGTATATTACAAAAATGGTCAGTATCACTACCTCTTTACTTTACAAAAATTAAAAATAATGACAGTTACACATTAAGTATGTCAAAAATCCATAGGTTTGCATAACATTTTTACTGTTAACTTTTTGTTTCCTTTTGATAGGATCACAACTGTGAACAAGCAATGAAAATGATGAAGGAAAATTATATGCTTAGATTTTTTTGGAATAAATGTTAGCGCTGTACCCTTAATTTAACATTTTCTTAAATCTCCCCTTGCCCTTTCCTGGGCATTTATTTATTGCTTTGAATCTTCTCCTAACCAATATGGAGTAATTACACTAGCACTAGTTTATGTCCTATGAGGTTCTTCTTTTACCATTCTGTGAATTTAAAACAGTCACAGTGCATTTTCATATGGTTAGATTGTGAAATAATAAAGATTTTACAAGTATGAAAAAATCTTTGCTGAGTCTTTTTGTATGATTTCTAGCCATCATTACAAAATCTACTTTTCTGTTAGGCCAGGTTCACATAACTGTTTAGTTTTCTTTTCTTCTGATCCATAAGAAGAACAGAAAATAATAATAATAATAAATAAAAAATGATACTTTTTTTTGGGCACCGTTATTTTTGACAGGAGAAAGGAAGGACCTTTTCTCCCATCGAAAATAATGGATCTCAGATGGAACTAACTAAAACTGATGCAAAACAAACACAACGGATGCTCCAAATAAAATAATAGTTTTTCTGTTATTTTCTGTTCATCTGTTGGATCAGATGACAGGAAAACAAAATGGTGATGTGAACCCGGCCTTAAAAGGGTTATCCCAAAAAAGTATTACTATATAATAAATTTGGCAATTTAAATGAAATATTATTACATGCAATAAAAATATAGTATTTTGTATTATTTTTTATGCACATTACATTTTCCTTTCTGGTAGCTACATTCATAGTTGTACTAACATGCTCAGTATCATCCCTGCATCCCTTGCTTGGAGTGTTGCCTGTGCTCAGAACCTTAATTTTTACTTTACCACCCACAAAAACAAAAACATATTTTATACTTTTATACTGCATAGACCAAGAGTAGTGTCACCATAGTCTTACTTGCCATCATGGGTAGGTCATCATGATATGTTACAATCTCATGGCAGAGGCGATAGCCTGCAGTGAAAATGGTTGGAGGAATAGGGAAGCACCCATACAAAGGTTGTTTTGGATCATGAGAAACGATCATATGATAAAAGGAATGTCGTAAGTAATGTAACAAAAAAGGATTAATAAAATATGCAGCAAGGAAAAAATGTACAGTAGCAACACAACTTTGCAAAAAATAAACAAAAGGGACAAAATGGAAATTAATTCAATAAAAACAATTAAAAATACCCTAGGATACCCAAAAGGGTCAGGGGTACAATCACAGTAAACTGAAGAGAACTCTCTCAACTTGTCTACAGAAAAAATACATGCAATAGCTTCCACTATGAATAATTAATGTAATCAGCTAACACTCATTACGAATAGTGTTGAGCACGAATATTCGAATCGCGAATCTTAGGCAAAGTCTAGTCGCGCGACAGATAGGGCACAACTACACTGCAACATTTGTCACGCAACAATTTTTATAATAGTAGTCTATGGTGTTGCAATGCGACATGCTACAGTCGCAGAAAAATCCATCTCAAATGGATTTTTTGGGACTGTCGCTTCGCAGTCGCAGCATGTCGCAGTGCAGCACCATAGACTACCATTATAAAAACTGTTGTGCGACATTGGTGCGACAAAATGTTGTGCGACACGTCCTCGTGTAGACCTAGCCTTAATCACGAATATCACCACTTCGAGAATTCGTGAATATTTACAATATAGCAATATATATTCGTATTCGCAAATAGTGTTGATTGCGAATTTTCTAATCGCGAATTTATCGCTAATATAGCCACTTAGCAACATCCGTAGCAACGAATAGGAAAGTTGCCTACCCCTTAGTGTTCATCCCGAATATTCGCAAGTTTTTATCGCAAATACATTACAATGCCGATTTTCACAATCAAGATAATAATGACTGGAGATCACGAATTCTCGAATTCACGATTTATGGCGAATATTTGGCCAAAAATTCACGAAATATCATGGGTAAGAAGAAAATACAGGGTCACCATCCAGGATCACCACCAACAAACTCTGAATCTGCTACCTATCTTCCTTCACCACTCAGTTAGTAGATCTAAGGCTACCCCTAGGTATTTACCAGAGCCCGTGTGATGCCAGTAGAGACCCTGGTGACGTCTGTGGAGTAAGGTGGCAGAAAAAAGGTGCATGCTCACAGGTAGCAGACCTATTAGATGCCAAGGAGTAATAGGAGAGTAGACCAAGCCAGAGTCAAAGCTAGGAGAGTCAGTAGAAGCCAAAACAATACAGTAAACAAACAGTAAATCCAGATGCAAGCTGAAGGGTGAAAGCTGGGAAAAATCAGAAGCCTAATCAGTAGACTAGAGGTTAATCTAAAAACAAGCCCAGGTCACTACAATGGAAAGTGCAATAAAAATACAGCTCAGTTCTGAGCACAAAGAACAAACTGGAGCCATAAATCGAAGAATCACAGACACTGACAAGCAGTAAGTGCCTGGCACTGACAAGTAGTAAGTACCTGACCGAAATCCCTCGCCTAGCTCTGGGATTGGACACTGAGCTAGGGACCTGATTGACTCGGTCTCCATGATCACTAATAGACTGATCAGCCAATGCTTTTCTGGTTTGTTATGTCAATCCTATAACTATGACTAAGAACAAATCTCACTGTTCAAAATGATTGTCTATTGCTGCTACATGTGAAGATTGTTTTAAGGGTGTGGAAATAAGTTATGTCATGTTTTTAACAGCGTACTTGAGAACAATATCTTTCCTTTGGATCTATCCCAATAAACAGTAGCAGCTGATTAGACTGGGAACTTAAAGTGGCCCTGAACAAAATAGCTCTATGTTGTATGTGGGTCCAAATTGAGAGAAGGAGGTGTCAACACAAGTAGGTGCGGCCAACATAGATGGGTAAAGCCTATACAAGTATGTGGAGTCAACACAAGTAGGTGAGGCTTGAAATACCATAGTGCAGCACAAAATACTGCCCCAACAGGCCAAAACAGCACAGCACAGTGTACTACCCCAGCAGAACAAATACAACATTGCAGTACAATATATTGCCCCCAGCAAAATCAAATACTACAGTGCAGCACAAAATACCGCACCAGCAACACAAAAGATCTCCCCAGAAGCTGCCCCTCTACATTCGCCTTCTCCAATTGTCTGTAATTAAAATATGAATCAGGGGGCTAAGGAGATGAAACATATAGCACTATTTACTAATAATATCCAGTGATGTCTCTTCTTATGTAAACGTTCCCTTTCCTCATCTTCTATATTTGGCCATGACAATTTGCTGTCTATGGGTTTGTCCCTATTCTTTAATATAGTTTATTTAGTTTGACCACTTTCCAAGAGCAAGGCATACTGGCGAGCAGACACAGAATGCAGAAACAGAAGGAGAGGACTGTTACAGATATTGGTAGTGGAACCACTGTACCAACTGCAAAAGTGGTTGGCTGCTTACCCACTGGGTCAGAGACGCCAGTAAAAGGCACCAAGATAGAACCAAGTAAGACACAGGACACAGGCAGACAATTAAACAATACATTTGGCATAAGTACAAACAGTGAGTACAATACAAGATCACTGGAACACGTACAATCAGATCACTTTAGCCAGAACACCAGAATAGAATGCAGACAGACAGAAACCAGACCAGACAGACAGAGGTCAGCACACAGACAACTATAGGCAACAGCCTATAGGGCCTGGCAGATACAGATAATGAGATAAGATTGCACAGTCAAGGAGGAGGAGCAGATCAGAGGCTTAAATACTGTAGGCAAGCTAATCAAAACTGAACACAGCAAAGGAAGTCAACCTCTGCAAAGCCGAAGAACAGAAAGGAGACACAAAGCAACCTAGAACCAATTCACACCAAAAGACAGGTGCAAGTAGAGTGGAGCACAGGATGCCAGCGTAACATTGGCCCACATACACACACCTTAGATTCCTAACTTTTCTATCATAATCCCAATTTCTGGTGCTCCAACAGTGTTAACCTGCTGTCACCCTAATACTCTGCCAACTGTGCTCACCAATACCCCTAAATACTGTACCATACTGCAGAAAACAATGCATCCAGTAGTAATAATGATACCTACTGTATAGTGCTCTGAGTAATAATGCTCCCTTTAATGCCCCTTATAAGGCCACAATTATAAGGCCCCAATAGTGCACCCAATATAATAATAGTGCACCCCCTTATAATAATAAGACCCCAATAGTGCACCCAGTATTAATAATTCCTCCATCATGCCTCCTGCAATAATAATGTGGCCCCAGTAATATTAATGCCCCTAGAATGCCATCAGTATTTAAAGTGCACCCAATATTAGATTTGGTACAGATCCTGAGGACTGTGATACAGTTGAATTCAGGACGGAACCTGCAGCCGCCGGCTGGGTACATAAGTACCTGACCCCAGGGTTTATTAATGCTAGGAGTGTCAGATTGTTCTGTACCTGACCTGTGGCTGTAAGCAGACCCAGTCTACCCCTGGTTTGGGTACTAAATTAATACATTCCTTGTAAGGTGATGAAGTGGTTAATGTCACTGTCATTGTACTGATTCATTTTATAATATACTGTCAACTTAGCTGGTCTGAATTGGGGATTTAAATAAATTAATAGTAATTTATTTTCTTACTGGTCCTTTACTATACCTTTGACATCTTCATCATTAAGCTGAAGTTTCTTGCACAAACCTGCAAAATCTTATATGAACACATTACAAGAGACTGATATAAAGATGGTCTGCATGATCTTGTCTAGAATAAATCATTAAACAGTTGATAATTACCAGAAAAATATGGATTTGCACACACTTTTTTGTGTGAACACACCCTACATTCCAGGTTCATCTAATTGGCATCACTAGTCAGGTTATAATTGATTCACCTATTTACAGTTATATTTATTCACCAAAAGTAGAAATTGTCTGTGAACATCTTGTATCCTCAGCTGCTTGTGTCCTAGACTTTACTTGTCTTCAGCTATTGTGATTAGGAAGTAGGTATCTGACTGTTGAAATTGTCATTGATTTTAGCTCCAATGCAGTTGCATGGTCTGCCTACATTGCAGGTACGCCACTGGTCCCATAGCAATCCCATACAGTAGCAATTTCTTAAATTTCTCACACAAAGTGAGAGCACACTTGTCACACAAAAAAACTCCCAATATTGTCTGAAAATTAAATATCATCAGATTACTGTGCCCAGAAATATACTTTGACAGAGAAATATAATGCTGCCATATATGTGTCCCCCGCACCCCCGAGAGGTATATGCCATATATGTTTGAAGTACAGTGCAGACAAGTTTCCAAAATAAATTCAGATCCCAGACCAGACTCCAAAATAAATTTACCCCTCAGACCAGAACATTAATTTAAACTAAAGAAATTCAGACCCTAGACCAGATATCAAAATTACTCCAGACTCCAAAATAAATACAGGCCTTAGACCCTTAACTTAATTCAGACCTCAAAAATGTATTTACACCCCAACCCATATCCAAAGAAAAAGGATACAGGCCTCTGGCTAGACCCCCTTCATTTACTTGCTCTCAGGTCCTCCTCTTTTAATGATATGAGAACTGCAGAATTCATCAGTTGATAGGTAGGTTTGACACTGTTTGACCTTTGAAACAGGCCTTGAGGCGTAACTTAGGCGTCATTGCCCTTATCAGTGGAGAGCAGAGAGAACTTAGTTGGGTCATATGCCTTTGTTGGGAATCCAGGGGTATTATTTATCCTTGTGGATAGGGCCTAGTAGGCATAAGGAATCTTATAGGGCATGCAATGCTACTCTGGATGAAATGTATGCAAATTAGCTCTATACCCATAGATCTTATGAATCTTAATAGGCTACCACTGAGTTCCATTCTGCCAAAAATAATTGAATGGACAGCTGGGCACCATCTGGTTCTCATAAGACACCACCATATCCTGTCACCCAAATTCTATGGGAGTTGCTTTAGAACGTTTAACCTATTTAGTACATTTGGTGTCTATTCTACTGGACAGTCCTGCAAATAATGAGAAAATTGAATTTATTTTGGCTGACTCATGATAATTGTAAGAATTTCATCCATGCTTAAATTCTTCTGTCATGTGACTTTTTCCAGCTATAATAAAACATCGAAGTTGGGGTAATGCTGCAAGTGGAAAATGAGTCTAGTTTCCCACTAGCACTAGACATCTCTGGCAGACTCTTCCGGCACAGAGCAGCCTGCCGGGGTTGTCTGGATCCGGCATTGCCAGACACTACCTGATACCTGCTGACCACATAAACTATAATACGGGCTGGAGGAAATCCAGATGCAACCCGTCAAATATGCTGAGAATTGGTAGGACTAATACCGCTGTGCACAGAAGTTTTCATCCGGCTGATTCTCAGCATATTTGCTCGGTCGTGGTTGAATAGACGCTGGTCAGCTAAATGTGGCCGGCGCGCCTTCAGGTATCTTCCGGCAATGCCAGATCCAGACATCTCCGGCAGGCTGCTCTCTGCCAGAACAGCCTGCCGGAGATGTCTAGTGCTAGTGGGAAACTAGCCTAACACATTTATAAGAGGCTTAAAGCAATGTTCAACCCTTCCCACAAAAAAACTTCAATCATTTGCTGTAGCTATACCTTTACGGAGGACCTGCCACATCTCCTGAAATGTCTGTTTTAGTAACTACTTGAATTACCTATGTAATAATAATTTTAGAGCATTGTCAGCAGTTTGTAGTAAAGGTACAGATGGGTGACACTAGAGATGAGCGAATCGAAGTTTTTCCTAAAATGGCTGCTGCACGTGTTAGGACATGGAGCAAGGGACTCTGGTAACGAGGAATTATCCACAATGCCATGCATGCAGCTAATTAGCAGCCAGCCAGCCCTGTTATGTCACAGCCTTATAAATAGCCTCAGCCATTTTCCAGTGTACTTAGTGCAAGGAGAGAAGTCAGCAGGCGCTAGAGACAGTGCTAGGAACGACTTTAAAACTTTTATTTTGCTGTATAGAAGTTCATGGAAAGGATAGGGATTAATTGTTCCACAGTATTGAAGCAGAACAGGGTTCTGGGTAATAGGAACAATCCTATTACACCTTGCTGCACTAACTGTGGATCCAAATTGCCATTATACAGCTCTGTAATTCCAGCAAACCGTTCTTGTTATTGGGGTGCAACTTCTATTTGATACAACCATTAACAGGGTTTATTACAAGGAAATATTTCTGTCTTATTTGCCCTTGTGCGGTGCAGTTATATGTTCTAAAGCATTTATTGGCTTGTATTAATGAGAAAAAAGGGCTTATTAGTAGAGTTGAGCGAACACCTGGATGTTCGGGTTCGAGAAGTTCGGCCGAACTTCCCGAAAATGTTCGGGTTCGGGATCCGAACTCGACCCGAACTTCGGCCTGAACCCGAACCCCATTGAAGTCAATGGGGATTCGAACTTTTCGGCACTAAAAATGCAGTAAAATAGCCCAGGAAAGGGCTAGAGGGCTGCAAAAGGCAGCAAAATGTAGGTAAATCCCCTGCAAACAAATGTGGATAGGGAAATGAATAATAATAAAAAAAAAAAAATTAACCAAAATCAATTGGAGAGAGGTCCCATAGCAGAGAATCTGGCTTCATGTCACCCGCCACTGGAACAGGCCTCTGTGAGATATTTAGGCCCCGGCACCCAGACAGAGGAGAGAGGTCTCATAGCAGAGAATCAGGCTTCATGTCATAGCAGAGAATCAGGCTTCATGTCACCCACCACTGGAACATGCCACTGTCAGATATTTTTAGGCCCCGGAACCCAGACAGAGGAGAGAGGCCCCATAGCAAAGATTCAGGGTTCATGTCATAGCAGAGAATCAGGCTTCATGTCACCCACCACTGGAACAGGCCATTGTCAGATATTTTTTGGCCCCGGCACTCAGACAGAGGAGAGAGGTCCCAAAGCAGAGATTCAGGCTTCATGTCATTGCAGAGAATCAGGCTTCATGTCACCCACCACTGGAACAGGCCATTGTCAGATATTTTTAGGCCCCGGCACCCAGACAGAGGAGAGAGGTCCCATAGCAGAGATTCAGGCTTCATGTCATAGCAGAGAATCAGGCTTCATGTCACCCACCCCTGGAACAGGCCACTGTCAGATATTTTTAGGCCCCGGCACCCAGACAGAGGAGAGAGGTCCCATAGCAGAGATTCAGGCTTCATGTCATAGCAGAGAATCAGGCTTCATGTCACCCAACACTGGAACAGGCCATTGTCAGATATTTTTAGGCCCCGGCACCCAGACAGAGGAGAGAGGTCCCATAGCAGAGATTCAGGCTTCATGTCATAGCAGAGAATCAGGCTTCATGTCACCCACCACTGGAACAGGCCATTGTCAGATATTTTTAGGCCCCGGCACTCAGACAGAGGAGAGAGGTCCCAAAGCAGAGATTCAGGCTTCATGTCATTGCAGAGAATCAGGCTTCATGTCACCCACCACTGGAACAGGCCATTGTCAGATATTTTTAGGCCCCGGCACCCAGACAGAGGAGAGAGGTCCCATAGCAGAGATTCAGGCTTCATGTCATAGCAGAGAATCAGGCTTCATGTCACCCACCCCTGGAACAGGCCACTGTCAGATATTTTTAGGCCCCGGCACCCAGACAGAGGAGAGAGGTCCCATAGCAGAGATTCAGGCTTCATGTCATAGCAGAGAATCAGGCTTCATGTCACCCAACACTGGAACAGGCCATTGTCAGATATTTTTAGGCCCCGGCACCCAGACAGAGGAGAGAGGTCCCATAGCAGAGATTCAGGCTTCATGTCATAGCAGAGAATCAGGCTTCATGTCACCCACCACTGGAACAGGCCATTGTCAGATATTTTTAGGCCCCGGCACCCAGACAGAGGAGAGAGGTCCCATAGCAGAGAATCAGGCTTCATGTCATAGCAGAGAATCAAGTTTCATGTCACCCACCACTGGAATGTGCCACTGTCAGATATTTTTATGCCCAGGCACCCAGACAGAGGAGAGAGGCCCCATAGCAGAGATACAGGCTTCATGTCATAGCAGAGAATCAGGCTTCATGTCACCCACCACTGGAACAGGCCACTGTTCAGATATTTTTAGGCCCCGGAACCCGGACAGAGGAGAGAGGCCCCATAGCAGAGATTCAGGCTTCATGTCATAGCAGAGAATCAGGCTTCATGTCACCCACCACTGGAACAGGCCACTGTCAGATATTTTTAGGCCCCGACACCCAGACAGAGGAGAGAGGTCCCATAGCAGAGATTCAGGCTTCATGTCATAGCAGAGAATCAGGCTTCATGTCACCCACCACTGGAACAGGCCATTGTCAGATATTTTTAGGCCCCGGCACCCAGACAGAGGAGAGAGGTCCCATAGCAGAGATTCAGGCTTCATGTCATAGCAGAGAATCAGGCTTCATGTCACCCACCCCTGGAACAGGCCACTGTCAGATATTTTTAGGCCCCGGCACCCAGACAGAGGAGAGAGGTCCCATAGCAGAGATTCAGGCTTCATGTCATAGCAGAGAATCAGGCTTCATGTCACCCAACACTGGAACAGGCCATTGTCAGATATTTTTAGGCCCCGGCACCCAGACAGAGGAGAGAGGTCCCATAGCAGAGATTCAGGCTTCATGTCATAGCAGAGAATCAGGCTTCATGTCACCCACCACTGGAACAGGCCATTGTCAGATATTTTTAGGCCCCGGCACCCAGACAGAGGAGAGAGGTCCCATAGCAGAGAATCAGGCTTCATGTCATAGCAGAGAATCAAGTTTCATGTCACCCACCACTGGAATGTGCCACTGTCAGATATTTTTATGCCCAGGCACCCAGACAGAGGAGAGAGGCCCCATAGCAGAGATACAGGCTTCATGTCATAGCAGAGAATCAGGCTTCATGTCACCCACCACTGGAACAGGCCACTGTTCAGATATTTTTAGGCCCCGGAACCCAGACAGAGGAGAGAGGCCCCATAGCAGAGATTCAGGCTTCATGTCATAGCAGAGAATCAGGCTTCATGTCACCCACCACTGGAACAGGCCACTGTTCAGAAATTTTTAGGCCCCGGAACCCAGACAGAGGAGAGAGGTCCCATAGAAGAGAATCAGGCTTCATGTCATAGCAGAGAATCAGGCTTCATGTCACCCACCACTGGAACAGGCCACTGTCAGATATTTTTAGGCCCCGGCACCCAGACAGAGGAGAGAGGTCCCATAGCAGAGATTCAGGCTTCTTGTCATAGCAGAGAATCAGGCTTCATGTCACCCACCACTGGAACAGGCCACTGTCAGATATTTTTAGGCCCCGACACCCAGACAGAGGAGAGAGGTCCCATAGCAGAGATTCAGGCTTCATGTCATAGCAGAGAATCAGGCTTCATGTCACCCACCACTGGAACAGGCCACTGTTCAGATATTTTTAGGCCCCGGAACCCAGACAGAAGAGAGAGGTCCCATAGAAGAGAATCAGGCTTCATGTCATAGAAGAGAATCAGGCTTCATGTCACCCACCACTGGAACAGGCCACTGTCAGATATTTTTAGGCCCCGGCACCCAGACAGAGGAGAGAGGTCCCATAGCAGAGAATCAGGCTTCATGTCATAGCAGAGAATCAGGCTTCATGTCACCCACCACTGGAACAGGCCATTGTCAGATATTTTTAGGCCCCGGCACCCAGACAGAGGAGAGAGGTCCCATAGAAGAGAATCAGGCTTCATGTCATAGCAGAGAATCAGGCTTCATGTCACCCACCACTGGAACAGGCCATTGTCAGATATTTTTAGGCCCCGGAACCCAGACAGAAGAGAGAGGTCCCATAGCAGAGATACAGGCTTCATGTCATTGCAGAGAATCAGGCTTCATGTCACCCACCACTGGAACAGGCCACTGTTCAGATATTTTTAGGCCCCGACACCCAGACAGAGGAGAGAGGTCCCATAGCAGAGATTCAGGCTTCATGTCATAGCAGAGAATCAGGCTTCATGTCACCCACCACTGGAACAGGCCACTGTTCAGAAATTTTTAGGCCCCGGAACCCAGACAGAGGAGAGAGGTCCCATAGAAGAGAATCAGGCTTCATGTCATAGCAGAGAATCAGGCTTCATGTCACCCACCACTGGAACAGGCCACTGTCAGATATTTTTAGGCCCCGGCACCCAGACAGAGGAGAGAGGTCCCATAGCAGAGATTCAGGCTTCTTGTCATAGCAGAGAATCAGGCTTCATGTCACCCACCACTGGAACAGGCCACTGTCAGATATTTTTAGGCCCCGACACCCAGACAGAGGAGAGAGGTCCCATAGCAGAGATTCAGGCTTCATGTCATAGCAGAGAATCAGGCTTCATGTCACCCACCACTGGAACAGGCCACTGTTCAGATATTTTTAGGCCCCGGAACCAAGACAGAAGAGAGAGGTCCCATAGAAGAGAATCAGGCTTCATGTCATAGCAGAGAATCAGGCTTCATGTCACCCACCACTGGAACAGGCCACTGTCAGATATTTTTAGGCCCCGACACCCAGACAGAGGAGAGAGGTCCCATAGCAGAGAATCAGGCTTCATGTCATAGCAGAGAATCAGGCTTCATGTCACCCACCACTGGAACAGGCCATTGTCAGATATTTTTAGGCCCCGGCACCCAGACAGAGGAGAGAGGTCCCATAGAAGAGAATCAGGCTTCATGTCATAGCAGAGAATCAGGCTTCATGTCACCCACCACTGGAACAGGCCATTGTCAGATATTTTTAGGCCCCGGAACCCAGACAGAAGAGAGAGGTCCCATAGCAGAGATACAGGCTTCATGTCATTGCAGAGAATCAGGCTTCATGTCACCCACCACTGGAACAGGCCACTGTTAGATATTTTTAGGCCCCGGAACCCAGACAGAGGAGAGAGGCCCCATAGCAGAGATTCAGGCTTCATGTCATAGCAGAGAATCAGGCTTCATGTCACCCACCACTGGAACAGGCCACTGTCAGATATTTTTAGGCCCCGACACCCAGACAGAGGAGAGAGGTCCCATAGCAGAGATTCAGGCTTCATGTCTTAGCAGAGAATCAGGCTTCATGTCACCCACCACTGGAACAGGCCACTGTTCAGATATTTTTAGGCCCTGGAACCCAGACAGAGGAGAGAGGTCCCATAGAAGAGAATCAGGCTTCATGTCATAGCAGAGAATCAGGCTTCATGTCACCCACCACTGGAACAGGCCACTGTCAGATATTTTTAGGCCCCGACACCCAGACAGAGGAGAGAGGTCCCATAGCAGAGATTCAGGCTTCATGTCATAGCAGAGAATCAGGCTTCATGTCACCCACCACTGGAACAGGCCACTGTTCAGATATTTTTAGGCCCCGGAACCCAGACAGAGGAGAGAGGTCCCATAGAAGAGAATCAGGCTTCATGTCATAGCAGAGAATCAGGCTTCATGTCACCCACCACTGGAACAGGCCACTGTCAGATATTTTTAGGCCCCAACACCCAGACAGAGAAGAGAGGTCCCATAGCAGAGAATCAGGCTTCATGTCATAGCAGAGAATCAGGCTTCATGTCACCCACCACTGGAACAGGCCATTGTCAGATATTTTTAGGCCCCGACACCCAGACAGAGGAGAGAGGTCCCATAGCAGAGAATCAGGCTTCATGTCACCCACCACTGGAACAGGCCACTGTCAGAAATTTTTAGGCCCCGGCACCCAGACAGAGGAGAGAGGTCCCATAGCAGAGATTCAGGCTTCATGTCATAGCAGAGAATCAGGCTTCATGTTACCCACCACTGGAACAGGCCATTGTTAGATATTTTTAGGCCCCGGCACCCAGACAGAGGAGAGGTCCCATAGCAGAGATTCAGGCTTCATGTCATAGCAGAGAATCAGGCTTCATGTCACCCACCACTGGACCAGGCCACTGTCAGATATTTTTAGGCCCCGGCAGCCCAGACAGAGGAGAGAGGTCCCATAGCAGAGAATCAGGCTTCATGTCACCCACCACTGGAACAGGCCACTGTCAGATATTTTTAGGCCCCGGCACCCAGACAGAGGAGAGAGGTCCCATAGCAGAGAATCAGGCTTCATGTCATAGCAGAGAATCAGGCTTCACGTCACTCACCACTGGAACAGGCCATTGTCAGATATTTTTAGGCCCCGGAACCCAGACAGAGGAGAGGTTCATTCAACTTTGGGTTGCCCCGCAATATAATTGTAAAATTAAAAAAAGAGGATTGAATGAGGAAGTGCCCTGGGGTACAAGAATATATGGTTAAGGGGAGGTAGTTATAAATGTCAAATCTGCACAAGGGATGGACAGCTCCTGTGGGATCCATGCCTGGTTCATTTTTATGAACGTCAGCTTGTCCACATTAGCTGTAGACAGGTGGCTGCGTTTGTCTGTAATGACGCCCCCCTGCCGTGCTGAATACACGTTCAGACAAAACGCTGGCCGCCGGGCAGGCCAGCACCTCCAAGGCATAAAAGGCTAGCTCTGGCCACGTGGACAATTTGGAGACCCAGAAGTTGAATGGGGCCGAACCATCAGTCAGTACGTGGAGGGGTGTGCACACGTACTGTTCCACCATGTTAGTGAAATGTTGCCTCCTGCTAACACGTTCCGTATCAGGTGGTGGTGCATTTAGCTGTGGCATGGTGACAAAGCTTTTCCACATCTCTGCCATGCTAACCCTGCCCCCAGAGGAGCTGGCCGTGACACAGCTGCGTTGGCGACCTCTTGCTCCTCCTCTGCCTTCGCCATGGGCTTCCACTTGTTCCCCTGTGACATTTGGGAATGCTCTCAGTAGTGCGTCTACCAACATGCGCTTGTACTCGCGCATCTTCCTATCACGCTCCAGTACAGGAAGTAAGGTGGGCACATTGTCTTTGTACCGGGGATCCAGCAGGGTGGCAACCCAGTAGTCCGCACATGTTAAAATGTGGGCAACTCTGCTGTCGTTGCGCAGGCACTGCAGCATGTAGTCGCTCATGCGTGCCAGGCTGCCCAGAGGTAAGGACAAGCTGTCCTCTGTGGGAGGCGTATCGTCATCGTCCTGCGTTTCCCCCGAGCCACGCACCAGTGATGGGCCCGAGCTGCGTTGGGTGCCACCCCGCTGTGAACATGCTTCATCCTCCTCCTCATCCTTGTCCTCCTCGTCCTCCAGTAGTGGGCCCTGTCTGGCCACATTTGTACCTGGCCTCTGCTGTTGCAAAAAACCTCCCTCTGAGTCACTTCTAAGAGACTGGCCTGAAAGTGCTAAAAATGACCCCTCCTCCTCCTGGGCCACCTCCTCTTCCATCATTGCCCTAAGTGTTTTCTCAAGGAGACATAGAAGTGGTATTGTAATGCTGATAACGGCGTCATCGCCACTGGCCATGTTGGTGGAGTACTCGAAACAGCGCAACAGGGCACACAGGTCTCGTATGGAGGCCCAGTCATTGGTGGTGAAGTGGTGCTGTTCCGCAGTGCGACTGACCCGTGCGTGCTGCAGCTGAAACTCCACTATGGCCTGCTGCTGCTCGCACAGTCTGTCCAGCATGTGCAAGGTGGAGTTCCACCTGGTGGGCACGTCGCATATGAGGCGGTGAGCGGGAAGGCCGAAGTTACGCTGTAGCGCAGACAGGTGAGCAGCGGCAGGATGTGAACGCCGGAAGCGCGCACAGACTGCCCGCACTTTATGCAGCAGCTCTGACATGTCGGGGTAGTTGTGAATGAACTTCTGCACCACCAAATTCAGCACATGCGCCAGGCAAGGGATGTGCGTCAAACCGGCTAGTCCCAGAGCTGCGACGAGATTTCGCCAATTATCGCACACCACCAGGCCGGGCTTGAGGCTCACCGGCAGCAACCACTCGTCGGTCTGTTGTTCAATACCCCGACACAACTCCTGCGTGGTGTGGGGCCTGTCCCCCAAACATATGAGTTTCAGAATGGCCTGCTGACGTTTACCCCGGGCTGTGCTGAAGTTGGTGGTGAAGGTGTGTGGCTGACTGGATGAGCAGGTGGAAGAAATGGAGGAGGAAGCCGAGTAGGAGGAGGAGGCCACAGGAGGCAAAGAATGTTGCCCTGCGATTCTTGGCGTGGAAGAACGTGCGCCAAAGAGCTCTCTGTTTGGAGCCCAGCCACCACTACATTTACCCAGTGTGCAGTTAGGGAGATATAGCGTCCCTGGCCGTGCTTACTGGTCCACGTATCTGTGGTTAGGTGGACCTTGCCAAAGATGGCGTTGCGCAGTGCACACTTGATTTTATCGGATACTTGGTTGTGCAGGGAGGGCACGGCTCTCTTGGAGAAGTAGTGGCGGCTGGGAACAACATACTGTGGGACAGCAAGCGACATGAGCTGTTTGAAGATGTCTGTGTCCACCAGCCTGAATGACAGCATTTCATAGGCCAGTAGTTTAGAAATGCTTGCATTCAGGGCCAGGGATCGAGGGTGGCTAGGTGGGAATTTACGCTTTCTCTCAAATGTTTGTGAGATGGAGAGCTGAACGCTGCCGTGTGACATGGTGGAGATGCTTGGTGACAGAGGTGGTGGTGTTGGTGGTACATCCTCTGTTTGCTGGGCGGCAGGTGCCAACGTTCCTCCCGAGGTGGAGGAAGAGGCCGAGGTGGCAGCAGCAGAAGAGGTAGCAGGGGGAGCCTGATTGAGTTCCTTGTTTTTAAGGTGTTTACTCCACTGCAGTTCATGCTTTGCATGCAGATGCCTGGTCATGTAGGTTGTGCTAAGGTTCAGAACGTTAATGCCTCGCTTCAGGCTCTGATGGCACAGCGTGCAAACCACTCGGGTCTTGTCGTCAGCACATTGTTTGAAGAACTGCCACGCCAGGGAACTCCTTGAAGCTGCCTTTGGGGTGCTCGGTCCCAGGTGGCGGTGGCCAGTAGCAGGCGAACTCTCTTGGCGGCGGGTGTTCTGCTTTTGCCCACTGCTCCCTCTTTTGCTACGCTGTTGGCTCGGTCTCACCACTGCCTCTTCCTCCGAACTCTGAAAGTCAGTGGCACGACCTTCATTCCATGTGGGGTCTAGGACCTCATCGTCTCCTGCATCGTCTTCCACCCAGTCTTCCTCCCTGACCTCCTGTTCAGTCTGCACACTGCAGAAAGACGCAGCAGTTGGCACCTGTGTTTCGTCATCATCAGAGACGTGCTGAGGTGATATTCCCATGTCCTCATCATCAGGAAACATAAGTGGTTGTGCGTCAGTGCAATCTATGTCTTCCACCGCTGGGGAAGGGCTAGGTGGATGCCCTTGGGAAACCCTGCCAGCAGAGTCTTCAAACAGCATAAGAGACTGCTGCATAACTTGAGTCTCAGACAGTTTCCCTGATATGCATGGGGGTGATGTGACAGACTGATGGGCTT
Organism: Bufo bufo; assembly: GCF_905171765.1. Lineage (NCBI taxonomy): Eukaryota > Metazoa > Chordata > Amphibia > Anura > Bufonidae > Bufo > Bufo bufo. Next base: position 218,599,751 of record NC_053393.1, read on the forward strand.
GGTTTTCAAGCGCCATCTGTCCGCTTTCTGCAGAAGACTGGGTGGGAGATAATGTGAACGTGCTGGATCCACTGTCGGCCACCCAATTGACTAATGCCTGTACCTGCTCAGGCCTTACCATCCTTAGAACGGCATTGGGCCCCACCAAATACTGCTGTAAATTCTGGCGCCTACTGGGACCTGAGGTAGTTGGTACACTAGGACATGTGGCTGTGACAGAACGGCCACGTCCTCTCCCAGCACCAGAGGGTCCACTAACACCACCACGACCATGTCCGCGTCCCTTTCTAGATGTTTTCCTCATTGTTACCGTTCACCACAATAAGAAAAAAATTATTTGGCCCAATGTATTGAATTCAAATTCAGGCCTTTTTTTACAGGCACCTAACACTATCTGGCTATCTATTTAGGTACCGTATTACACTAATACAGGCACAGCAGTAACTACAGATTTAGCTGAATATAAATTGTAGGCCTAGTATTTAGGCCCTGGATGACAGATATCCCTTTTACGGACAGAATTAGACTTGGAAATGCACGGTAGCGTGTGTCAGCACCTTCAATGTAATATACCCTTTTATGGATAGATTTAAACTTGGCCTGCTACAGCAGAAACCACTGATTTAGGAAATTGCTATTTTGGGAATTGTATTTCAACCCAGAACAAAAATGGTGCTTTGACGGACACTAAATAACTTGACCAGCCACAGCAGTAACCACAGATTTAGCTGAATATAAATTGTAGGCCTAGTATTTAGGCCCTGGATGACAGGTATCCCTTTTACGGACAGAATTAGACTTGGAAATGCACGGTAGCCTGTGAAGTTATTGAGGATGACCCTATAAGCACCTTCAATGTAATATACCCTTTTATGGATAGATTTAAACTTGGCCTGCTACAGCAGAAACCACTGATTTAGGGAATTGCTAATTTGGGAATTGTATTTCAACCCAGAACAAAAACGGTGCTTTGACGGACACTAAATAACTTGACCAGCCACAGCAGTAACCCCAGATTTAGCTAAATATAAATTGTAGGCCTAGTATTTAGGCCCTGGATGACAGGTATCCCTTTTACGGACAGAATTAGACTTGGAAATGCACGGTAGCGTGTGAAGTTATCGAGGATGACCCTATCAGCACCTTCAATGTAATATACCCTTTTATGTATAGATTTAAACTTGGCCTGCTACAGCAGAAACCACTGATTTAGGGAATTGCTCATTTGGGAATTGTATTTCAACCCAGAATAAAATATATCCTTTGCCAGACAGCAGACAGTATTACAATTGGCTAGCCACAGCTGAAACACCAGATTTAGGGTACTGCTATTTTGGCAATTGTATTTCACCCCTCAATAAAATAGCAAGCACAGCCAAGCCCCTGATGTAGGATACAGCAAAAAAAAACAAAAAAAAACACACTATTGATGGTTAAAGGGACTTGGTGACAGCTTGTGCTGGTGCACCACAAGACACAAAATGGCCGCCGATCACCCCAGAAAAAAATGACAGAAAAACGCTCTGGGCAGCCTAAAAAAATTGAGCAATTAACTTGCAGAAGTTGAATGATACACAGCTGTAGATCGATCACTTCAGTAAGTGTTTTTGATGAGTAAATCCCTCCCTAATCTGGCCCTAACAGCAGCAGCTGCATCCTATCCCTTAAATAGAGGCTGGGTCACATGCTGCACTGGCCAATCACAGCCATGCCAATAGTAGGCATGGCTGTGATGGCCTCTTGGGGCAAGTAGTATGACGCTTGTTGATTGGCTTTCAAAAAGCGCTAAGAAAGCGCCGAACACCGAACCCGAACCCAAACTTTTACGTAAATGTTCGGGTTTGGGTCCGTGTCACGAACACCCCAAAATTCGGTACGAACCCGAACTATACAGTTCGGGTTCGATCATCCCTACTTATTAGCCATTGTGTGGTGAAGTGAGAAAATTACAGCCCTTTATGGCGTGTATCAGTGACAAAAAAATATATAAATTTGCCGTTCAGCGATGCAGTTATATGTTCTAAAGCCCTTTTTGGCGTGTATTAGTGGCAAAAAATATACACTTTCTGCCGTTCTGCGGTGCATTTACCGTATTTTTCAACCTATAAGACACACTTTTTTCACTTTTGGGGGGGAAGTAGCAGTGCGTCTTATGGGGCGAATGCTGCATTTTGCCGAATTTTCAATGATATGCCGCGCCGCGATGCCGCGAGGCGGGTGTATCAGCTGAGAGGGAGGAGGGGCTGGGGGCCGGCATCTGCTTTTATAATGACAGCGGGGCCCGTGCAGTGACTGAATTCTACTACACGGGCCCCGCTCACTGTATATAATCTTATCTATAATTGTAGGCATTGTTAATATATACAAATTCAGGGTAATCAGCGCCTGTATTTCTTACAAGCGCTCAGTAGCAGAGAGGAGGCAGGCCGGGAGGACGGGCGCTGGCAGCGTGAGTCACTACGTCACGCGCCTGCGCCGCCCACTTTATGAATGAAGCAGGCGGCATGGGCGCATGACATAGTGACTCGCGCTGCCAGCGCCCGTCCTCCCAGCCTGGCTTCTCCCTCCTCTCTGCTACTGAGTGCTTGTAAGTAATACAGGCGCTGATTACCCTGAATTTGTATATATTAACAATGCCTACAATTATAGATAAGATTACGGTATATACAGTGAGCGGGGCCCATGTAGTAGAATACAGTCACTGCCCCCATAACAGTGTCACCCACAGATCCCCCATAACAGTGTCCTCAACAGATACCCCATAATAGTGTCAAAACCCACCAAAAGCACACCTTTTGGTTCAAAATATATTTTTTCTTATTTTCCTCCTCAAAAACCTAGGTGCGTCTTATGGGCAGGTGCATCTTATAGGGCAAAAAATATGATATATGTTCTAAAGCATTTTGTGGCAAGTGGAAAAACATAAGGGCCTATTTTTAGTTTAGCGGTGCAGTTATAAGTTCTAAAGCCCTTTTTTGTGTGTATTAGTGGCACAAAAATTGTATTTGCCGTTGTGTGGTGAAGTGAGAAAATTACAGCCCTTTTTGGCGTGTATTAGCGGCCAAAAAATATTTATTTTTGCCGTTCAGCGGTGTAGTTATATCTTCTAAAGCACTTTTTGGCGTGTATTAGTGGCATAAAAATATATATTATTTGCTGTTCAGCAGTGTAGCTATATGTTCTAAAGCCTTTTGTGGCGTGTATAGGTGGAATAAAATAAGGGACTATTTGCCGTTCAGCGGTGCAGTTATATGTTCTAAAGCCCTTCTTGGTGTGTATTAGTGGCAAAAAAAATATACAATTTGCCGTTCTGCGGTGCAATTATATGTTCTAAAGCATTTTGTGGCAAGTGGAAAAAAATAAGGGCCTATTTGCAGTTTAGCGGTGCAGTTATAGGTTCTAAAGCCCTTTTTTGTGTGTATTTGTGGCACAAAAATAGTATTTGCAGTTGTGTGGTGAAGTGAGAAAATTACAGCCCTTTTTGGCGTGTATTAGTGTAAAAAAAAATATATATTTGGCGTTCAGCGGTGCAGTTATATTTTCTAAAGCACTTTTTGGCGTGTATTAGTGGCAAAAAAATATATATTATTTGCTGTTCAGCGGTGTAGTTATATGTTCTAAAGCCTTTTGTGGCTTGTATAAGTGGAGAAAAATAAGAGCCTATTTGCTGTTCAGCGGTGCAGTTATATGTTCTAAAGCCCTTTTTGGCGTGTATTAGTGGCGAAAAAGGGATTTTTAGCCGTTGTGTGGTGAAGTGAGAAGATTACAGACTTTTTTGAGGTGTTTTAATTTCCTTTTTTTTTATTTATTTGATCTAACAGTATGTCAGACAGAGAAGTGCCTGGCCCTGCAGAGGCAGAGGCCTAATTGTTTTTGGTGCAGGCACAGGTCGCAGCAAAGTAAGGGGTCGTGTCAGCAGGGGTCACTTCCAGAGGCCTGAGCTCCTAGTGTCAGCTAGCGGTCGTGTCTTGACCAGCAACCCAGCGGTTCTTGAATGGTTGACTTGGTCATTCACTTCATCCCAAGTGACATCAGACACTCCCAGCCAAGAGTCGATGGGTTCTTCAGACACAACCCTTAGTTGTGTTGGGCATTTTCATACGTATACAATATTATCTAATGACATTATAATCAAAATGAATGCTCATCTCATTGCCTTTAAGAATAAGACCAGCCTGAACCAAAATTATATTATGTGGCTGAGGAAGCCAAGATGAGTTCATGGCAAGTTCAGTCTATATAAAAAAAATATAATAATTGTGAACATAGATGGACACTGTATTTAAAAGTTAGTGCTGAAGATATGAGACCATCTGTTAAGGAGTAAGTCAACTCCCTAAAACATGGAGGGAACAAGGTTAATTGATAAGGATTCATGTCTTTATCGCACACCTGCTGTATGAGCTTCAATTTATATATACATAATTATATTATATATATATATCTCTGTATGGTATATTTAGTTTACAACATATGTTAATCAATAATTCATATAATGTGTTATCTATGTGTAACAATGTATCGATTTATATATATGTCATACTATGTATTTACCATTTAGAAGGTACAGAAACAACTCAGTAAGTTTAAGTTAATTGGATTCCAAAACATAGTTATTCATGGATGTAGATAAGTGAAATCTACAAGTTCCGATGCCCAGCATCAAAGCCGCTACATAAAATTTTCATCAAGTCAACCCATATTTCAAAAAGATAGGAGAAGACAGTCAACTCCAACAAATCCGGGATATAGGTAATTAAAAGTGTAAGGAAAAGACCTTCCTCAGTGATTTATGGTAGAAAGGTCAACGAGTTCATACAAACATATTATTAGATATTTAATTTTAATGCTTAAAAAGTTGTTATATTCACCTACAGTACCGCAGTGCCATCTGGAGGCAGATGGACAACATTATATTATTTCATTATTTGTTCTAATACCATATTAGGAGTTGAGATGACGTCATGATGTTATTAGCATGCGAATACACCCACCCTACCTGATTGGGAATCCATAATCTAAAGGGGATGATTCTTAGATAAGGGGGGGAATAATTACTCGTGTGCGGAGTAGCAAGAGAGCGATCAAGAGAAAGAGAGAGGGAGGAGGGGGGAAGTTGAGGTGTATCAAGATGGAAGCCATAATGAAATGCGCTATGATGGACCACCCAGCTTTCCTAGGAGCAGAAGTGAGATTCCTGCTAGGACTTGGTAAGAGACACAGAAAATGATATTTCATTTTATTAAGACTAATTTGATAGTGTGGGTGTAATTATACCATCTAGATTGGCGAATAAATAAATGATTAAATAAATTGATCATCTCCATATTGAGATGTAGTCTTAGGATATTGTGAGGCTTCATTCTACCTGCAGAAGAATCTAGACTCATAATCTAGCAAAGCATTAAATGATTGCTTTTATATATATATATATATATTGATATTGATAGAACATTCTTCGCCAAGCTGTGATGGATTCCCACAGGGAAGATTTGTTTCAAATCCTTTCCGTTTAAGATCCTAGATCCCTGTTATTTGTCTTAATAGTCTTACCAAAGTCACATATATTTGAAAATAGTCCAGGACGGGGCGGAAGGATACAGTTATCTCTTCTAAGTTGTATCCTTGGATGGATTTGCCCATCTTGAAGTCATGTGATGTGTAGTTGGTTAGGGGGGCAGAATGTATTTAGCATTCCATATTGATGTCTAGGATTAGACATGCCCATCCTGATATCATGAGGTTTTCTCTGAACAGAAGTAATGTATATAACTTATGTTCCTATTTTGATATCCTAACCTTATAATAGCTTGGTTATAATGTGACAAGTTATTTCCACTCACATGTATTGTTAAGCTTGTAATGCTTTATATTAACGCTATATATATTCATTTGCATGTATCATTGTGTTTATTTACTTATATGTTTATAATCTTGTAACCAATAAATCTGCATATTTTTATAATACCTGTGTATCGTTGTATAATGCAGAACTACATTTTATCATTAACGTCATCTCACATCAAAAAGAACTTATTTATCTGAGGAAATAGTCGGACTCAGATGTTAATTGTATCAATTAGGTTGTCTACAATTCACCAGGTCATGATTTTAAGAATTTATGACAAATTTTCTAAATTAATTTTTTTTATGATTAATAATTTTTATGACCATAATTAATAATTCTTAATTGAATTATTACCCCCCGACAGTTGGCATGGCCCGGGAGCAGGCCCTGTGCCTTCAGCTGTACTCAACCTGCCTCTGTCCTTTCCTGTTCCCTTAGCCAGACAAGTATTATATGCTGAGGGCTCAGCTTCAATATACAACGAGGACGAGATACTAGAGGGCAGTCAGCAGCTACTGGCCAGTCAAGATGTGTAGGAGACATATGCCGCTTCCTTCGGTAGGCAGGCAAGTAGTGATGAGGAGAGTGGCATGGGAGCTGGTGTTGCGAGCAGTCAGGCTCCTGACCCAGAGACCAATGAGGGGGACATCAGTGTCGTGCAGACAGTACTGGATGATGATGATGTAGCTGATCGCACTTGGGAGCCGAGTGAATTAGGGGCTTCATCCTCATCGGGACAAGATGGTGGCAGCTTGCCCGTGAGGCAGCGGTGGAGCCAGAAAGTCGCCTCACATGACCGGGGGTCAGCAGGGTGGCAGCAGTAAGAGGTCAGGAGCAAAATGTGCCCAGGTTCGACCACCCGCTTCGCAGGAGCCTACCTGCCCGGAAATTAGTGGTGCAGGGGTTCATGTAAGCAGTGGTGGTAGCAGTCAGTCAGTGCGGAGTGTTGGGGGTAAAATCACCTACTCGGCGGTGTGGCAGTTTTTTGTTAAGCCGCCGGAGGAGGTTAACATGGCCATTTGTAGAATCTGTGGGCAGAAGGTGAAGCATGGCAAGGATGCAAATTTTGGCACCACGTCCCAGCATCAACATATGCAGTGTCACTATAAAGTGGCCTGGGAGAACCATGGCTCCAATGTGGTGGTCCAGCCTGCCACAGCAACTGCTGCATCACTCAGTGGCACACACCTGATTTCAGGCAGTCAAGGCTCCACCACCTCAGCCAAAGGGAGCTGTTTGTCTTTCTCATCATACACCGGTCCTGATGCTCCTGCTCCTCGCCCTCCTACTCCTCATCAGTCATTCTATCAGCAATCGATCACTGAAGAGATTTCCAAGAGACAACAGTATGCGTGCACTCATCCAGCAGTGCAGAAGCTGAACGTGCTCCTGGCCAAGTTGCTGGTGCTTCAGTCCCTCCATTTCCAAGTGGTGGACTGCACCTTTCAGAGAACTTATGGCTTGTGCCAAGCCTAGGTGGAAAGTCTCAAGCCGTCATTTCTTTGCCAAAAAGGCAGTACCAGCCCTGCACATTTATGTATAACAGAATGTGGGTGTCATGCCCTGCCCTGACTATGTGCGGAGGTCGGCCAGAATAGCAGCACGAGTTTAGTGTTTTGTTTTGGAGCCGTGCTGGATCCACCTCCCATCAGGTGCACTGGGTGGGGTCATTAGTTTAAATAGCACTCCAGCCCAGTGCTCTGAGCGGATTATAGGAATCACTTTGGTCTTGGAAGCTAGGAAGGAAGGTTGTCTGTTCCAGCTCAGAAAGATAAGTGTGGTTTCTAGTTTGATTGTTTTGTGTCATCTCTCCCATCCAGGTTCTGTGCGAGCAGGCTGCTCCTATTTCCCCTCTTCACCATCTCAGGGAATTTAGGGTGTTTCAGCCCAGGCACGGGGACACATCATACCTACCACCAAGGTCTGCATGTGGGCTGAGCAGTGCAGGGAGAGAGGTCAGGAATTAGCTAGGAGGTGACCCTTCCCCTGCCTCTCGCCTAGAGCCTGGTTGGTGGTTTATCTGTTAGTCTGAGTGCACGTCTGCCGTGACAGTGGGCCAGTCCTTGAGCCTGTCGGTGTCTGCCAAAGTGCACGGAAGCACCGACGTGTGGAGCTGTAACTACTGTCAGGGACAATACATGTCCCTTACAGTCCACTGGGTCAATCTGATTCCTGCACAGCCACACCAGCAACTTGGCCAGGTGACGCCGCTTCCTCCTCCACGTTCTCACGCTGTTGGTCCTGCGACAATTTCCGCCTCTGCCTCCTCATCCTCCACCGTGTCGTCATCCTCCACTGCAGGGACAATTCACAGTGCCCCTCCAGCATACCACATGTGCAGGGCACGGCAGTGTCACGCTGTTCTGCACCTTGTTTGCTCCACAGACAGGATACTTTTTTTTGGGTTATTGTACTGACGGATGAGGAAGGGCAAAATAATCAGTGACGTCAACACAAACTTACTGCTGACACCCTTTCCACTTTGTCGGGGGGCGACTGGAGTCACACAGGGGAGGAACTACTCAGTGTCCTTCATCAAGAAATAGAATCCTGGCTTTCTCTGCGACAACTCAAAATCAGAACCATGGTGACCGACAACAGGAAGAACATGGTGTCGACGCTGCATCAAGGAGGGCTGAGCCATACGCCCTGCATGGCACATGTGTTCAATCTGGTTGTCAAGCGGTTCCTGAAGTCTTCCACCCATCTGTAAGACTTTCTAAATATGGCCAGGAAACTTTGCAGGCACTTTAGCCACTCATACACCGCAAAGCACACCCTACTTGATTTGCAGCGGCAGAACGGCATCCCCCATCATAGGCTGATATGCGACGTTTCCACCTGTTTGAATTCCACCCTCCATATGTTGACCAACTATACGAACCGAGAAAGGCCATAAACGATTTCTTGATGATCAGAGCAGGAGTACTCCCCTGTGTAACTACGATTTCAGCCAGTGGCAGCTCATGTGTGACACCTGCCATTTGCTCAGGCCCTTTGAGGAGGCCACATTATTTGTCAGTCGTCAGGATTATGGGATGAACAACGTCATTCCAATGCTTCATGTCCTGGAACAGATGCTGGTAAATCTGGCTGGTCAGGAAACTGGAGACGTGGCACCTAGTTCTCATGGCCACATGAGCCCTGTGGAGGCTGATCTGGAGGAGGAGGAGGAGGAGTAGGACATTGAAGCACAAGCAACGTGTAGCGAAATGGGTGGTTTTTATACACAGGTGACAGGAGAGGAGGAGCAGGAGCAGCCAGAGGAGCTACAGGGCGATGAGGAAGACGAGGCAGAGGACCCAGAACCAGTATGCAGTTGAGTTGGAGGCAGGGAGACCCTCAGAGTCACTTGCACAAATGGCCCGATGCATGCTCACTTGCTTGCGTAATGACAGCCGAATTGTCAGCATTCGGCATAGGGATGACTTCTGGCTTTCCACCTTGTTGGACCCTTGCTACCGATCCAAAATAGGGGCCTTTTTTACACCCGCTGAGAGGGAGGACTAACTGAACTACTATAGAGACATCCAATGTAGTCAGTTGGCCGCTGCCTATCTGCGCCATCGTCCATGTCTCTCGCAGGTCTGACCAGGGGTGCCTTCTGTGCTCACATTCCTCTGGCATGGCTGCTGTGGCAGGGTGGGGGGATAGGAGCAGTTCCAGCTCCATCAGCAGCAACTTGAGTCTAGATTCGCTGATGAGCAGCTTTCTTCAGCCGCCTAGTGAAGAAAACAACTCACTAGCAGCAGCAGCAGCAGCTAGACCTGAAGCGTTGATCAGCCAGGATTTCCACCCACCAATGCCTGATGCATCAGACTAGATCATCCATGGTGCCACATCAACACTTTGACAAAAAAGAAAACGGTTTCTTCTGGCTACCTGCCTCAGCTACTATTCTGATGCTGCCACCCACCTGATGCCACACATCTGATGCCAAGTGCTCATTCCTTCACACACCATCTTCAGCCGATACTGGTATTACCACCCACCTCCCTACTCTGTCAAAGGTTCACTTTGTGGTCTCCTGATGCTGCTGCCACCTCCACACTATGTCACCTTGCCACTCTGTGGTCTCCTGATGCTGCTGCCACCTCCACACTATGTCATTGTGCCACTGTCACGACCATGGTTATGGTCGTGACTCCTGGACCCGCATGCAGTTGCCTGCGATTTGGTTTTCTTGTCGACCACATGGTGAGGGCTGCTTGTATGTTGTCTCACGTGTGGTTGCCGCTGGCAGTATAGCAGCCTGAGCTGTTGCTAGGCAGCTTGCTGTCAAGTGCATGCGGTTACACCTGGCAACCTGGCTATGTAGGTGTGCCTCTGGTCTGTATGGTGTGCACTCAGACATTTTCCCTTCACTTGCAGTTGTCCGCAGCAACGTGTGGTGTTCTGTGCATGTGGTGGCAGTGTCTCGGCCTGCTGGCTGATTTCCAGGACATGATTGCCATGCATGCCGTTGCCGGCGGTAACAGGTGCAGTGTGATTTTTATGTGTGCACTTTCCCTATTTGTTGTGCATGAGGTTTAGGTATGTGTGCACTTCCCCTTTAAGTGGTTTCACTTCCCTGGTTGGTGTTGGAAGGGTTAATTCCCTTTCCAGTGTGTGTCTGTGTGGGTGTGGCCATTTGGGCTATTTAGCCTCTGCTGAGACCTGTAGCTGAGGGGTACTCCAGCCTTGTTGTAGCTGGAGTCATCCTCCTGGTTTCTTATACCATCTGCCAGTGAGGGCCACCCTTGTGGTCATAAAACGTTATGCGTGATGTTATTTTATGTTTATGTGGTATCTATTATTACTGCAGCTATGGATCTGGGTTCCTGTGTGTTTATGTGTGTGTGCTGTGTCCTTTTATGTTTGGTTTGGACATCAGCAGTTGAGCACGGGATCCAGTCAGTGTGTCTGTGACAGGTAGGTGTGGAAGTCGTTTCACTCACCTGCCATATCCATAGGCTGTTTATGTTTCCCTTCCCTTGCAGCTTGGCCAGTTTAGACTCCTGTTCGTCCGTGTCCAGGAGGAACAGGTTGTCTTACTCAGCTCCTAGTTCAGGGATCCATTGAGGGCTAGTAGGGACCCGAGGTTCCTGAGTATGAGCCCTCCTACCATCTGGGTTGGCTCATACAGCTAGGAGTCAGGGTCAGAGTTAGGGATGCATAGGAGGTGACCTGCTCCCTAATTCTGTTGTCCTGGTCAAGCAGCTTCCCTTTACGTTTAACATCACACGGATGAGGGTTTCCCCCACTCTCATCCGTGACAGCCACTCTGTGGTCTCCTGATGCTGCTGCCACCTCAACACTATTTCACCTTGCCACTTTGTGACCTCCTGATGCTGCTCCTGCCACCTCCACACTGTCATTGTGCCACCCTGTGGCCTCCTCCTGATGCTACTGCTGCCGCCTCCACACTCTGTCATTGTGCTACTCTGTGGTCTCCTGATGATGCTGCCGCCACCTTCACACTGTCATTGTTCCACCCTGTGCCCTCCTCCTGATGCTGCTGCTGCCACCTCCACAATCTGTTATTGTGCCACTCTGTGGCCTCTTGATGCTGCTGCCACCTCCACACTGTCATTATGCCACTCTGTGGCCTCTTCCTGATGCTGCTGCCACATCTAGACTCTGTCATTGGGCCACTCTGTGGTCTCCTCATGCTGCTTCCACCTCACAACTATGTTAAAGGCCACTCTAAGGTCTCCTGACGCTGCTTACACCTCCACACTATGTCACCTTGCCACTCTGTGGTCTGCTAATGCTGCTGCCACCTCCATACTATGTCACTTTGCCACTCTGTGGTCTCCTCATGCTGCTCCCACCTCCACACTATGTCACCTTGCCACTCTGTGGTCTCCTGATGCTGCTCCTGCCACCTCCACACTGTCATTGTGCCACCCTGTGGCCTCCTCCTGATGCTGCTGCTGCCATTACCTCCACACTCTGTCATTGTGGCACTCTGTTGCCTCCTGATGATGCTGCTGCCACCTCCATACTGTCATTGTTCCACCCTGTGGCCTCCTCCTCATGCTGCTGCTGCCACTTCCACACTCTATCATTGTGCCACCCTGTGGCCTCCTCCTGATGCTGCTGCCGCCACCTCCACACTCTGTCATTGTGCCACTTTGTGGCCTCCTGATGCTGCTGCCGCCACCTCAACATTGTCATTGTGCCACTTTGTGGCCTCCTCCTGATGCTGCTGCTGCCGCCACCTCCACACTCTGTCATTCTGTCACCCTGTGGCCTTCTGATGCTGCCGCCACCTCCACACTCTGTCATTGTGCCACTTTGTGGCCTCCTGATGCTGCTGCTGCCACCTCAACATTGTCATTGTGCCACCCTGTGGTCTCCTCCTGATGCTGCTGCTGCCGCCACCTCCACACTCTGTCATTCTGCCACTCTGTGGCCTCCTCCTGATGCTGCTGCCATCTCCAGAATCTGTCATTGGGCCACTCTGTGGTCTCCTCATGCTGCTTCCACCCTCCCCACTTCATGACTGGGCCACTATTTTGCCTTTCAGACTGTCATTGTGCCACTCTGTGGCCTCCTTATGATGCTGCTGCCACCTCCACACTGTCATTGTTGCATCCTGCTGATTCTGCTGCCGCCACCTTGCACTCTGTCATTCTGCCACTCTGTGGCCTCCTGATGCTGCTGCCACCTCCACACTGTCATTGGTCTACACTGTGGCCTCCTCCTGATGCTGCCACCTCCACACTCTGTCATTGTGCCACTCTGTGGCCTCCTGAGGCTGCTGCTGCCACCTCCACACTTTCATTGTGCCACTCTGTGGCCTCCTCCTGATGCTGCTGCCACCACCTCCATACTTTCATTGTGCCACTCTGTGGCCTCATGATGCTGCTGCCACCTCCACACTGTGATTGTACCACTCTGTGCCCTCCTCCTGATGTTGCTACCACATCCAGACTCTGTCATTGGGCCACTCTGTGGTCTCCTTATGCTGCTCCCACCTCACCACTGTGTCATAGTGCCACTCTGTGGTCTCCTGATGCTGCTGCCACCTCCACACTATGTCACCTTGCCACTCTGTGGTCTCCTGATGCTGCTGCCACCTCCACACTATGTCACCTTGCCACTCTGTGGTCTCCTGATGCTGCTGACACCTCCACACTATGTCTCCTTGCCACTCTGTGGTCTGCTAATGCTGCTGCCATCTCCATACTATGTCACTTTGCCACTCTGTGGTCTCCTCATGCTGTTCCCACCTCCACACTATGTCACCTTGCCACTCTGTGGTCTCCTGATGCTGCTGCCACCTCCACACTGTCATTGTGCCAACCTGTGGCCTCCTCCTGATGCTGCTGCTGCCACTACCTCCACACTCTGTCATTGTGGCACTCTGTTGCCTCCTGATGATGCTGCTGCCACCTCCATACTGTCATTGTTCCACGCTGTGGCCTCCTCCTCATGCTGCTGCTGCCACTTCCACACTCTCTCATTGTGCCACTCTGTGGCCTCCATATGCTGCTGCCACCTTCACACTGTCATTGTGCCACTCTGTGGCCTCCTCCTCATGCTGCTACCACCTCTAGACTTTATAATTGGGCCACTCTGTTGTCTCCTCATGCTGCTTCCACCTCACCACTATGTCATAGGGCTACACTGTAGACTTATCATGCTGTTCCAACCCTCCCCACTTCATGACTGGGCCACTATTTTGCCTTTCGGACTGGCTGACATCCTCATTTATTAGACCCTTCTTCTGATCTGTCAGAAGGAAGGAAAAATGAGAGGCACAACAGATTCTGTCTATGCAACAGCTGTAAGGCCTGCATGACATGGTCCCTATTTTGCATCAGAATTGGCTTATGATTTGGTAGCCAAAAGCAGGATGGGTGCAAAACACAGAAGACATGCAAATGCAGATGTCATCTCTGTTTGGATTCACTCCTGTTTTTGGCTACCAAATATAAGCCAAGTCTGATGCAAAATAGGGACCATGTCATGCAGGCCTAACAGCTGCATGTAGTTACTAAAACAGACATAACAGGTCCTCTTTAACCCCTTCAAGACAAAGCCAGTTTTCACTATATGGACCAAGCCACATTTTACATATCTGACATATTTCACGTTATGTGGTAATAACTGTGGAATAATTTTTCTTATACAAACCGGATTCCAAAAAAGTTGGGACACTATACAAATCGTGAATAAAAACTGAATGCAATGATGTGGAGGTGCCAACTTCTAATATTTTATTCAGAATAGAACATAAATCACGGTACATATGATGTTTTGATCATTCATTATGACTAGGGATGAGCGAATCGACTTCGGATGAAACATCCAAAGTCGATTCGCATAAAACTTCATGCTAAGGTCTCGTTCACATGAACATATTTTGCATTCCGTATATGGGCCGTTTTATGCATTCCGCATACAGTCCGTATACGGAACCATTCATTTCAATTGTTCTGGTTTGCGGACAAGAATAGGCATTTCTATAATGGGCCTCCTGTTCCGTTCCGCAAATTGCGGAAGTTACACGGGCGGCATCCGTTTTTTGTGGATCCACAATTTGCGGACCACAAAAAATGGCACGGCCGTGTGAACGAGCCCTAATACTGTACAGAGACTTTGCGAAGCAATAACTTCGGCCCATCCGAGCCAATACATTCTAATACTGTACAGAGCTCCTGCTCCATACAGTATTAGAACAAAGTTTTATGCGAATCGACTTCAGATATTTCATCCAAAGTGGAATTGCTCATCCCTAATAATGACACTTTTTTGGGGCAAGGTGACCAAAAAATGGCTATTTTGGCACAGTTTTTATTTATTTATTAACAGCGTTCAACTGAGGGGGTAGATCATGTGTTATTTTTATAGAGCAGGTTGTTAAAGACGCAGCGATACCTAATATGTCTATATGTATTTCAGTTTTACACAATAAAAGCATTTTTGAAAAAAATAATCATGTTTTAGCATCTCCATTTTCTGAAACCCATATTTTTTTTTTATCTTTTGGGCAATTGTCTTATGTAGGGGCTCATTCTTTGCAGGAAGGGACGACGGTTTGATTGGTACTATTTTGGGTTGGATATTACTTTTTGATCACTTGGTATTATACTTTTTGTGATGAAAGGTGATAAAAAATTGCATTTTTTGCACAGTTTTAATTTATTTTTATGGTGTTCACCTTAGGGGGTAAGTATACGGAACCATTCATTTCAATTGTTCTGGTTTGCGGACAAGAATAGGCATTTCTATAATGGGCCTCCTGTTCCGTTCCGCAAATTGCGGAAGTTACACGGGCGGCATCCGTTTTTTGTGGATCCACAATTTGCGGACCACAAAAAATGGCACGGCCGTGTGAACGAGCCCTAATACTGTACAGAGACTTTGCGAAGCAATAACTTCGGCCCATCCGAGCCAATACATTCTAATACTGTACAGAGCTCCTGCTCCATACAGTATTAGAACAAAGTTTTATGCGAATCGACTTCAGATATTTCATCCAAAGTGGAATTGCTCATCCCTAATAATGACACTTTTTTGGGGCAAGGTGACCAAAAAATGGCTATTTTGGCACAGTTTTTATTTATTTATTAACAGCGTTCAACTGAGGGGGTAGATCATGTGTTATTTTTATAGAGCAGGTTGTTAAAGACGCAGCGATACCTAATATGTCTATATGTATTTCAGTTTTACACAATAAAAGCATTTTTGAAAAAAATAATCATGTTTTAGCATCTCCATTTTCTGAAACCCATATTTTTTTTTTATCTTTTGGGCAATTGTCTTATGTAGGGGCTCATTCTTTGCAGGAAGGGACGACGGTTTGATTGGTACTATTTTGGGTTGGATATTACTTTTTGATCACTTGGTATTATACTTTTTGTGATGAAAGGTGATAAAAAATTGCATTTTTTGCACAGTTTTAATTTATTTTTATGGTGTTCACCTTAGGGGGTAAGTTATATAATATTTTTATAGAGAAGATCATTACGGATGTGAGGATACCTAATATGTTTTTTTTTATTAATTTCAGTTTTACACTATAAAAGCATTTTTGAAGAAAAATTGTCTTCATTTTCTGAAATCCATAGTTTTTTATAGTTTGGTCGATTTTCCTATGTATGAGCTCATTTTTTGCAGGTAGAGATGACGGTTTGATTGGTGCTATATTGGTTTACATATGTCTTTTTGATCGCTTGGAATTACACTTTTTGTGATGTATGGTGATAAAAAATTGCATTTTTGGTATATATATATATTTTTTTCTGGTGTTCATCTGAGGGGTCAGTTCATGTGATATTTTTATATAGCTTGTTGTTACGGACGTGGAAATACCTAATATGTCTACTTTTTTAAAATTTATTTCAGTTTTACACTATAAAAGCATTTTTGAAGGAAAAAAAGTCATGTTTTAATGTCTCCATTTTCTGAAAGCCATATTTTTTTTACCTTTTGGGTGATTGTCTTATATATAGAGATGACGGTTTGATTGGTACTATTTTGGGGTGTGTATGACTTTTTGATCGCTTGGAATTATACTTTTTGTGATGAAGGTGACAGCAAAATAGCATTTTTGGCACAATTTTTTTTTACGGCGTTTGGCCTCTTTCAAACTTACGTAAGGGCTCCGTTCCCATGCTGCGGGCTGCATACGTCGGTTCTGCAATACATCGGTCACCATCCAGAACGTAAGGGCAAATTGCGGTTCGCAGCACAGGTACGGAGCCCTTACGTTTGTGTGAAAGAGGCCTTTAACTGAGGGGGTAGATCAAGTGATATTTTTATAGAGCAGGTCATTATGGACGCAGTTATACATAATATGTCAACTTTTTTTACATATGTTTCAGTTTTACACTATAAAAGCATTTTTGAAGACAAAAAAATAATGTTTTAGTGTCTCCATTTTCTGAAAGCCATTTTTTTAATCTTTTGAGCGATTGTCTTATGTAGGGGCTCATTTTTTTGCACGAAGAAATGATGGTTTGATTGGTACTAATTTGGGGTACATATGTCTTTTTGATCGCTTGGAATTACACTTTTTGTGATGTATGGTGATAAAAAATTGCATTTTTGGTATATATATATATTTTTTTCTGGTGTTCATCTGAGGGGTCAGTTCATGTGATATTTTTATATAGCTTGTTGTTACGGACGTGGAAATACCTAATATGTCTACTTTTTTAAAATTTATTTCAGTTTTACACTATAAAAGCATTTTTGAAGGAAAAAAAGTCATGTTTTAATGTCTCCATTTTCTGAAAGCCATATTTTTTTTACCTTTTGGGTGATTGTCTTATATATAGAGATGACGGTTTGATTGGTACTATTTTGGGGTGTGTATGACTTTTTGATCGCTTGGAATTATACTTTTTGTGATGAAGGTGACAGCAAAATAGCATTTTTGGCACAATTTTTTTTTACGGCGTTTGGCCTCTTTCAAACTTACGTAAGGGCTCCGTTCCCATGCTGCGGGCTGCATACGTCGGTTCTGCAATACATCGGTCACCATCCAGAACGTAAGGGCAAATTGCGGTTCGCAGCACAGGTACGGAGCCCTTACGTTTGTGTGAAAGAGGCCTTTAACTGAGGGGGTAGATCAAGTGATATTTTTATAGAGCAGGTCATTATGGACGCAGTTATACATAATATGTCAACTTTTTTTACATATGTTTCAGTTTTACACTATAAAAGCATTTTTGAAGACAAAAAAATAATGTTTTAGTGTCTCCATTTTCTGAAAGCCATTTTTTTAATCTTTTGAGCGATTGTCTTATGTAGGGGCTCATTTTTTTGCACGAAGAAATGATGGTTTGATTGGTACTAATTTGGGGTACATATGTCTTTTTGATCGCTTGGAATTACACTTTTTGTGATTTAAGTTGACCAAAAAAAAATTCATTTTTTGCTCAGTTTTTATTACATTTTTTTACAGCGTTCACCTGAGGTGGTAGATTATGTGAAATTTTTATAGAGCACGTCGTTACAGATGCGGCAATACCTAATATGTCTGTTTTTTATTTTATTTCTTTTTTAAAAACTATTTTATGGTGAGGGGGCTTTTTTTTTTTTTACTTGAAACATACATTTTTGTTATTATAAAAAAAATATGTTTTTTCAATAATGTTTTACTTTTTATTTTTGTCCCACTGTGGGACTTCACCTTTTCAGGGTTTGATCCCTGTTTCAATTCCGTACAATACATTCTGTATTGTACTGAATTGAACTGTCAGCGTCTTACACAGTAAGGCCTCATGCACACGGCCGTTGGGCGGCCGTGGCCCTATTGCGGCCCGCAAACGGCGGGTCGGCAATCTACGGCCGCCGACCATGTGAACCCATTCACTTGAATGTGTAAGGCATCGGGGCTGCTATGACAACCATCGGCCCCCATCGACTCCATCAGGAGGCCGATAGAGTCGGAGGGAGCCCTCTCCCTCTGCAAACCCCCCACGTGCAGGTGGATTCAGCAGGGGACTGGCTATCAATAACAGCCAGGCCCCTGCTGCTGATCGGGCGGATGCAGCTCCTGCACCCACCCGATAACATCACGTACATGCATGTGAGGATGCTGCAGGAAGCCGCATTCCCTCACATACATGTACATAATAATGCGTGAAGGGGCACTTGATATTTTCAAGCTGCATTATATCTCCCTGTGACTGTGTCATGTACTTGCATGAATGTTTGATATGTTATATTGGAAATATGTGCCATGTGGGTCCTATACTGCTGGGAAATGCCAGCTGGGGTACCACAAGAGAAGGTAGTGCACTAAGTAGGGTAAAACTTTGTGTGCACAGGCCCTGGTCATAACTGTAATATGGTGGGGAATGTCCCAAGTAGTTTGTGACAGTATATCACCACTCTGGGGGGCTCAAATACCTTGGGCAGCATGCAATGGACATTGCAGAAGAGTCACACTGGAAATAGTGGAAAACACACAAATGTGATTTAATATGTATTGCACTGTATACGTCTGTTGAAAGCAACCCTATTGTTAAGTGTTGGATAATATGTGTGGGTGCAAAGACCTTTGTATCATATGACGTAAAGTGGTTATCCAGGAAAATATATTTATGACTTATCCTCAGGATAGTATGGAAGACTCCCAGCAGCGTTTCTTGGATTCTTCAAAGGTTTTTATTAAATAAAAAACCTTTGAAGAATCCAAGAAACGCTGCTGGGAGTCTTCCATACAACGTGATTTAAGTGTTCCAAAGCAGTGGAGCTAGGACCGAGTGCTGCGCCGTATATACCTTTGATTATCCTCAGGATAGGACATCAGTATCCGATGTGCAGGGGTGTGACACCCTGGACCCCCACGATCACCATCAGTTAATATCCACCATAGGAGAGACTATGGGGCACATTTATTAAGACCAGCGTTTTAGACGTGCAGGCCTCTCCATAAATTCGGAGCATCCAGCGCCAGTTATCAATGTAAGACAACTTCCGAACCAGGGGCATTGCTAGGGTCTCAAAAGATCTGGGGCCCAAGCCCCAATGCATATGGCTCAATTCTCTAAGTCGACCAACCGCCCCCCCCCCCCCCCCCCCCGAGAAAACTAGCACTGAAGACATTTTACTGTACTTGCTATACAGCTATACAGCAGCACGTACCTCTCACATCCAGTGCCTCACAGGTGACGTCTCCTCTGATGTAGATCTTCTCTGTCATCATCTTCTCCATTCAGTTCGGACAACTTCTCTCAGCCGACCTGTCTCTGCAGAGTGTAACACACAGACATCTTAGCTTCCCCACTTTTCTGTACCCCCAAATACTATCCTGAAGAAAAATTAGTGCCATACAGATAATCTTCCCATAGTAATAGTGCTCCTCATAGTCCCACCAATAGTAATTCCCTTCTAGAATACCCTCATTAGTAATACTGCCCCCACAGTGCCCCCAACAGTTATAGTGGTTCCCAAGAGTGAGCCCAATAGTAGAAGAGGCCCAGGCCCAGAATGTTTTAACCTAGCAGCGCCCCTGTTCCAAGCTGTCTTACATTTAGACAATTTTCTACGCCTAAAACAAGCATAGAAAATGGTGAATGAGACGGGCCTCCCGGCACGTCCCTTTCCCCACCCACGCCGCACCCACAATTTTAGACCTGGCGAGAGGTGGGCTAAGTCACAGATCTGCGCTTGAAATACTCCTTCATAGTATAGTATAGTAAATGAACCCCTATATCCTCTACCCTGGTAATTATATCGGTGGTTATATCCCATGCCTCTCTATTGATCAGTGGTATTTCATTAAATACCCCCACTAAAAAAGCTTAAAGCTAAGAATCCTTTTACATGGGCAGTATCTGCCCGAACAACAGTTAATGCAGTCCCACTATGGTCGGCAGCACATCTCTGTTTACACGGGGTGATGTGCTGACAACAAGCAATGTTTTTCAATGCTGCATAAAAACGTGATTACTCAACATGGGGCAGTGATCAGGCAAACAAACCTTCTTATAAACGTTCATTCCCAATCATTTGCCCATTTAAATGGCCTCTAAGATAGTGAAGTGGAGGGGTAGGAGTAATCAGAGTAGGAGAAGCAGTAGCTGATGATGTTGATTGTGATGATGACAACTTCCATGTACTACCTGTGGATGTAGTCTGGCTTCTAGAATGTTGACGGGGATGAGGAGGAGGACGATATTGCTCACATTGCTGGACAATTAAATTTTTCCATGTGAGCATGTAATGCCGCTTTATGAGCTAGGCATAGGAGAGGCATAGTTTTTCACATTTTTGCCTGACTG
Organism: Bufo bufo; assembly: GCF_905171765.1. Taxonomy (NCBI): domain Eukaryota; kingdom Metazoa; phylum Chordata; class Amphibia; order Anura; family Bufonidae; genus Bufo; species Bufo bufo. Next base: position 218,620,328 of record NC_053393.1, read on the forward strand.
ACCATATATTATTCTCTGCTTGCAGATCTTACACATGGCAATGGTTTTGTTGGCTGTCAATGTAGAGAAAAATTCCCACAGGGTGGACAACCACACAGAGCCATAGCCATAACACAGAGCAACATTTCTGCCACCATCACCACCTGAGTTTGCCCAAGGTCTGACAGCTTTTAAGTCTACATCAAAAGCAGCAGCGTCACCTGCTAGTGAGCGGGCCACAGTAGAAGCAATATCACCCCAGGAAAGTAGAGCGAACCTGAACTGTAAAGTTCGGGTTCGTACCGAACTTTAGGTTTTTCGGCACCCGAACCCGAACATTTACGTAAAAGTTCGGGTTCAGGTTCAGTGTTCGGTGCTTTCTTGGCGCTTTTTGAAAGGCTGCACAGCAGCCAATCAACAAGCGTCATACTACTTGCCCCAAAAGGCCATCACAGCCATGCCTACTATTGGCATGGCTGTGATTGGCCAACTGCAGCATGTGACTCAGCCTCTATTTAAGCTGGAGTCACATAGCGCCGCCAGTCACTCTGCTCAGATTAGTGTAGGGATAGGCTGCAGCTGCTGTGAGGGAGAGATCAGGGAGAAATCTTATGAAGAACTGCTTCTTTACTCACCGATCTACAGCAAATGTGTTTTGTGGGTGCAGTGTACAATTGTTTTAAGCCTGCCCTGAGCCAACTACTACTGAAAACGAACTTTTTTTCTTTCAGTAAGTCAATATCAATACATAATCGGCAGCCATTTTATGCAACGATAGTGCACCAGCACAGGATATCTGCATGTCTGCAAGTCCAGAAATACTGCTTTGAGACACTGGGGTTAAAAAAAAACTTTTTTTTTCATATAGTGCACATCTAGGATTAGACGTGCATAAGTAAGTGTCACATTTAGGCCAGAAATACAGCTTTTTGCTTACTGGGGCGAAAAAACACCCATCTGTTTCATATAGTGCACATCTAGGATTAGACGTGCATAAGTGAGTGTCACATTTAGGCCAGAAATACAGATTTTTGCTTACTAAGGTGAAAAAAAAACATCTGTTTCATATAGTGCTCATCTGGGATTAGACGTGCATAAGTGAGTGTCACATTTAGGCCAGAAATACTGCTTTTTGCTTACTGGGGTGAAAAAAACACATCTGTTTCATATAGTGCACATCTGGGATTATACGTGCATAAGTGAGTGTCACATTTATACCAGAAATACAGCTTTTTGCTTACTGGGGTGAAATAAAACCATCTGTTTCATATAGTGCACATCTAGGATTAGACGTGCATAATTGAGTGTCACATTTAGGCCAGAAATACAGCTTTTTGCTCACTGGGGTGAAAAAAAACCCATCTGTTTCATATAGTGCACATCTAGGATTAGACGTGCATAAGTGAGTGTCACATTTAGGCCAGAAATACAGCTTTTTGCTTACTGGGGTGAAAAAAATACATATGTTTAATATAGTGCACATCTGGGATTAGATGTGCATAAGTGAGTGTCACATTTAGGCCAGAAATACAGCTTTTTGCTTAGTGGGGTGAAAATAAACCATCTGTTTCATATAGTGCACATCTAGGATTAGACATGCATAAGTGAGTGTCACATTTAGGCCAGAAATACAGCTTTTTGCTTACTGGGGTGAAAAAAACCCATCTGTTTCATATAGTACACATGTGGGATTAGACGTGCATAAGTGAGTGTCACATTTAGGCCAGAAATACAGCTTTTTGCTTACTTGGGTGAAAAAAATACCTCTGTATTTATATAGTGCACATCTAGGATTAGACGTGCATAAGTGAGTGTCACATTTAGGCCAGAAATACAGCTTTTTGCTTACTGGGGTGAAAAAACCCCCATCTATTTCATATAGTGCACAATTAGGATTAGACGTGCATAAGTGAGTGTCACATTTAGGCCAGAAATACAGCTTTTTGCTTACTTGGGTGAAAAAAAAACATCTGTTTCATATAGTGCACATCTAGGATTAGACGTGCATAAGTGAGTGTCACATTTTGGCCAGAAAATACAGCTTTTTGCTTACTGAGGTGAAAAAAACCCATCTGTTTCATGTAGTGCACATCTAGAATTAGACGTGCATAAGTGAGTGTCACATTTAGGCCACAAATACGGCTTTTTGCTTACTGGGGTTAAAAAAAAACTATGATATAGTGCACATCTGGGATTAGACGTGCATAAGTGAGTGTCACATTTAGGCCACAAATACGGCTTTTTGCTTACTGGGGTTAAAAAACCCTCTGATATACTGCACATCTGGGATTAAACGTGCATAAATTACTGTGAAATTTAGGCCACAAATACCGCTATCATATAGAGTTAAAAAAAAATTTGGAGTGCAATACCCTACATCAGGGTTTTTATTGGCGGTTAATTATTTTTAACAGACTTAACCACTTTTTACTTTGCTTGGTGAACGCTAAGTATGAGGCAAACATATAATAAGGGATGCGGTCATGGTTGTGCTGGTGGTGTTGGTGGAGCCTCTGGTGCAGGGAGAGGACGTGGCCGTTCTGCCATAGCTACACGTCTTACTGAACCTACTACCTCAGGTCCCAGTAGCCGCCAGTATCTACAGCGATATTTGGTCTGGCCTAATGCCGTTCTAAGGATGGTAAGGCCTGAGCAAGTACAGGCGCTAGTCAATTGGGTGGCCGACAGTGGATCCAGCACGTTCACATTATCTCCCACCCAGTCTTCTGCAGAAAGCGCACAGGTGGCGCATGAAACCCATGCCCATCAGTCTGTCACATCACCCCTGTGCATATCGGGGAACCTGTCTGGTGCCAACTGCTGCGTCTTTCTGCAGTGTGCAGACCAAAAAGGAGGTCAGGGAGGAAGACTGGGTAGAAGACGATGCAGGGGACGATAAGGTCCTAGACCCCACATGGAATGAAGGTCGTGCCAATGACTTTCGGAGTTCGGAGGAAGAGGCAGTGGTAAGACCGAGCCAACAGCGTAACAAAAGCGGGAGCAGGGTGCAAAACCAGATCAGCCGTCGCCAAAACAGTTCGCCTGCTACTGGCCACCGTCACCAGGGACCGAGCACACCAAAGGCAGCTTCAAGGAGTTCCCTAGCATGGCACTTCTTCACACAATGTGCTGACGACAAGACCTGAGTGGTTTGCACGCTGTGCCATTAGAGCCTGAAGCGAGGCATTAACGTTCTGAACCTTAGCACAACCTGCATGACCAGGCATCTACATGCGAGACACGGGCTGCAGTGGAGTAAGCACCTTCAAAACCAAGAAAGGGCTCAGGCCCCTCCTGCTCCCTCTTCTAATGCTGCCTCGGCCTCTTCCTCCGCCTCTGGAGGAACGTTGGCACCTGCCGCCCAGCAAACAGAGGATGTGCCACCAACAACACCACCTCTGTCACCAAGCATCTCCACCATGTCACACGGAAGCGTTCAGCTCTCCATCTCACAAACCTTTGAGAGAAAGCATAAATTCCCACCTAGCCACCCTCGATCCCTGGCCCTGAATGCCAGCATTTCTAAACTACTGGCCTTTGAAATGCTGTCATTCAGGCTGGTGGAGACAGACAGCTTCAAACAGCTCATGTTGCTTGCTGTCCCACAGTACGTCGTTCCCAGCCGCCACTACTTCTCCAGGAGAGCCGTGCCCTCCCTGCACAACCAAGTATCGGATAAAATCAAGTGTGCACTGCGCAACGCCATCTGTGGCAAGGTCTACCTAACCACAGATACGTGGACCAGTAAGCACGGCCAGGGACGCTATATCTCCCTAACTGCACACTGGGTAAATGTAGTGGCGGCTGGGCCCCAGGCGGAGAGCTGTTTGGCGCACGTCCTTCCGCTGCCAAGGATCGCAGGGCATCATTCTTTGCCTCCTGTTGCCTTCTCTTCCTATTTGGCTTCCTCCTCCTCTTCTACCACCTCCTCATCCAGTCAGCGACAGACCTTCACCACCAACTTCAGCACAGCCAGGGGTAAACGTCAGCAGGCCGTTCTGAAACTGATGTGTTTGGGGGACAGGCCCCACACCGCGCAGGAGTTGTGGCGGGGTATAGAACAACAGACCGACGAGTGGTTGCTGCCAGTGAGCCTCAAGCCCGGCCTGGTGGTGTGCGATAATGGGCGAAATCTCGTTGCAGCTCTGGGACTAGCCGGTTTGACGCACATCCCTTGCCTGGCGCATGTGCTGAATTTGGTGGTACATAAATTCATTCACAACTACCCCGACATGTCAGAGCTGCTGCATAAAGTGCAGGCCGTTTGTGCGCGCTTCCGGCGTTCTCATCCTGCCGCCGCTCGGCTGTCTGCTCTACAGCATAACTTCGGCCTTCCTGCTCACCGCCTCATATGCGACGTGCCCACCAGGTGGAACTCCACCTTGCACATGCTGAAGATACTGTGCGAGCAGCAGCAGGCCATAGTGGAGTTTCAGCTGCAGCACGCACGGGTGAGTCGCACTGCGGAACACACCACTTCACCACCAATGACTGGGCCTCCATGCGAGACCTGTGTGCCCTGTTGCGCTGTTTCGAGTAATCCACCAACTTGGCCAGTGGCGATGACGCCGTTATCAGCGTTACAATACCACTTCTATATCTCCTTCAGAAAACACTTAGGGCGATGATGGAAGAGGATGTGGCCCAGGACGAGGAGGAGGAAGAGGGGTCATCTCTAACACTTTCAGGCCAGTCTTTTAGAAGTGGCTCAGAAAGAGGATTTTTGCAACAGCAGAGGCCAGGTACAAATTTGGCCAGCCAGGGCCCACTACTGGAGGAGGAGGATGAGGAGGAGGATGGGGATGAAGCATGTTCACAGCGGGGTGGCATCCAACACAGCTCGGGCCCATCACTGGTGCGTGGCTGGGGGGATACAGAGGACGCAGACGATACGCCTCCCACAGAGGACAGCTTGTCCTTACCTCTGGGCAGCCTGGCACACATGAGCGACTGCATGCTGCAGTGCCTGCGCAATTACAGCAGAGTTGCCCACATTTTAACATCTGTGTTGGCTACCTATTCCTCCTTCGCCGCCGCTTCCACCTAGACCGCCTTGTGAGCCTACACGGCCACATCCACCCATTCACCGCCTCCTCAACCTCTTCCTCCTACATCAATTCTAATTTAAAATTTTTTAAGGTCTTTTATGTATTTTTAATTCATTTCCCTATCCACATTTGTTTGCAGAGCATTTGCCATGCTCTTAAGCACATTTTTATGCCTTTTGCAGTCCTCTAGCTCTTTCCAGGGCTATTTTAGAGCCATTTTAGTGGCCAAAAGTTCGGGTCCCCATTGATTTCAATGGGGTTGGGGGTCAAGTTTGGGTCAAGTTTGGGTCCCGAACCCAAACTTTTTTTTCAAGTTCGGCCGAACCTGCCGAACCCTAACATCCAGGTGTCCGCTCAACTCTACAGGTAAGCTTTTATGTGATGTTTTTGGCAGTACATTGGCTCCACTTTATCACTTCTACCACCCTCCTCCTTTGATGTAATCATCACCTACTCCTCACCCTGATCCAGTTCACAGGCCTTGCCCAACAAACAGTCATCATCATCACCTTTTCTTTTAGTGGCCATAGATGAAGCAGTAGCTAAAAACAGTACGTTTATGTTGCTGGTTTTGTAATTTTTTGGTAGTTTTAGTGGAGGTTTGGAAGTGGCATGATAGTGGCAGTGGTGGCAGCAGCAGCCATATGGTACAGAACATGATGGTAAGCAGGCAGACAGTGGCGGTGACATGATGGCTGCCCCAAGAGCCATACGCTACAGAACATGATGGTAGGCAGGCAGACAGCAGCAGTGGTATGATGGAGCCAGCAGCAGCAAGGGCAGAAATCTTCACTAATTCATGCCTCGTTCATTTTGATAAAAAGATCTATTCTGAGGATAGGTCATAATTTCAATAGTAAAAAAAAAGTGGTCAACCCCTTTAGGAAATCCTGAAAACATGACCAGCAGGTGGGCCCTGTAGACTGTAGTTAATGAACACTGCTCTAGCATATGCAAGGTGGAATTCCAGTGAGTTGGAAAATTGTGGATCAAGCAGTGCAATGGCAGACTGTTCTGTCGCTGCAAGTCCAGGAGGGCATTCCTTACCACATAAGAATGGCTGAAATGCGAGGAGAGTCTCATCAAATGCAGTGCACCCACAGTGTTCCAGCCATTGTTGCTGACCACCTTGCCCAATTGAAGATATAACTAGTGTTGATCAAGCACCATAGTGCTCGGGTGCTGGGGCCGAACACATCGGGATGCTCGGGTGCTCTACCGAGCACCCGAGCAAAATGGAAGTCAATGGCAGAACCCAAGCATTAACCACCTCCGGACCGCTGTACGCACAGACGCGTCCTGGAGGTGGTTGATTCATTCCTCCTGGACGCGCCGGCGCGTCCTCTCGCGAGACGCGAGATTTCCTGTGAACGCGCGCACACAGGCGCGCGCGCTCACAGGAACGGAAGGTAAGAGAGTTGATCTCCAGCCTGCCAGCGGCGATCGTTCGCTGGCAGGCTGGAGATGTGTTTTTTTTAACCCCTAACAGGTATATTAGACGCTGTTTTGATAACAGCGTCTAATATACCTGCTACCTGGTCTTCTGGTGGTCCCCTTTGTTTGGATCGACCACCAGAGGACACAGGTAGCTCAGTAAAGTCCCACCAAGCACCACTACACTACACTACACCCCCCCCCCCCGTCACTTATTAACCCCTTATTAGCCCCTGATCACCCCATATAGACTCCCTGATCACCCCCCTGTCATTGATTACCCCCCTGTCATTGATCACCCCCCTGTAAAGCTCCATTCAGACGTCCGCATGATTTTTACGGATCCACTGATAGATGGATCGGATCCGCAAAACGCATCCGGACGTCTGAATGAAGCCTTACAGGGGCGTGATCAATGACTGTGGTGATCACCCCATATAGACTCCCTGATCACCCCCCTGTCATTGATTACCCCCCTGTCATTGATCACGCCCCTGTAAAGCTCCATTCAGACGTCCGCATGATTTTTACGGATCCACTGATAGATGGATCGGATCCGCAAAACGCATCCGGACGTCTGAATGAAGCCTTACAGGGGCATGATCAATGACTGTGGTGATCACCCCATATAGACTCCCTGATCACCCCCCTGTAAAGCTCCATTCAGATGTCCGCATGATTTTTACGGATGCACTGATAGATGGATCGGATCCGCAAAACGCATCCGGACGTCTGAATGAAGCCTTACAGGGGCGTGATCAATGACTGTGGTGATCACCCCATATAGACTCCCTGATCACCCCCCTGTCATTGATCACCCCCCTGTAAAGCTCCATTCAGATGTCCGCATGATTTTTACGGATGCACTGATAGATGGATCGGATCCGCAAAACGCATACGGACGTCTGAATGAAGCCTTACAGGGGCATGATCAATGACTGTGGTTATCACCCCATATAGACTCCCTGATCACCCCCCTGTCATTGATTACACCCCTGTCATTGATCAACCCCCTGTAAAGCTCCATTCAGATGTCCGCATGATTTTTACGGATGCACTGATAGATGGATCGTATCCGCAAAACGCATCCGGACGTCTGAATGAAGCCTTACAGGGGCGTGATCAATGACTGTGGTGATCACCCCATATAGACTCCCTGATCACCCCCCTGTCATTGATCACCCCCCTGTAAAGCTCCATTCAGATGTCCGCATGATTTTTACGGATGCACTGATAGATGGATCTGATCCGCAAAACGCATCCGGACGTCTGAATGAAGCCTTACAGGGGCGTGATCAATGACTGTGGTGATCACCCCATATAGACTCCCTGATCACCCCCCTGTCATTGATTACCCCCCTGTAAAGCTCCATTCAGACGTCCGCATGATTTTTACGGATCCACTGATAGATGGATCGGATCCGCAAAACGCATCCGGACGTCTGAATAAAGCCTTACAGGGGCGTGATCAATGACTGTGGTGATCACCCCATATAGACTCCCTGATCACCCCCCTGTCATTGATTACCCCCGTGTAAAGCTCCATTCAGACGTCCGCATGATTTTTACGGATCCACTGATAGATGGATCGGATCCGCAAAACGCATCCGGACGTCTGAATGAAGCCTTACAGGGGCGTGATCAATGACTGTGGTTATCACCCCATATAGACTCCCTGATCACCCCCCTGTCATTGATCACCCCCCTGTCATTGATCACCCCCCCTGTCATTGATCACCCCCCCTGTCATTGATCACCCCTCTGTAAGGCTCCATTCAGACATTTTTTTGGCCCAAGTTAGCGGAATTATTTTTTTTTTTTCTTACAAAGTCTCATATTCCACTAACTTGTGTCAAAAAATAACATCTCACATGAACTCACCATACCCCTCACGGAATCCAAATGCGTAAAATTTTTTAGACATTTATATTCCAGACTTCTTCTCACGCTTTAGGGCCCCTAGAATGCCAGGGCAGTATAAATACCCCACATGTGACCCCATTTCGGAAAGAAGACAGCCCCAGGTATTCCGTGAGGGGCATATTGAGTCCATGAAAGTTTGAAATTTTTGTCCCAAGTTAGCGGAACGGGAGACTTTGTGAGAAAAAAATTAAAAATATCAATTTCCGCTAACTTGTGCCAAAAAAAAAAAAATTCTATGAACTCGCCATGCCCCTCATTGAATACCTTGGGGTGTCTTCTTTCCAAAATGGGGTCACATGTGGGGTATTTATACTGCCCTGGCATTCTAGGGGCCCCAAAGCGTGAGAAGAAATCTGGTATCCAAATGTCTAAAAATGCCCTCCTAAAAGGAATTTGGGCACCTTTGCGCATCTAGGCTGCAAAAAAGTGTCACACATCTGGTATCGCCGTACTCAGGAGAAGTTGGGGAATGTGTTTTGGGGTGTCATTTTACATATACCCATGCTGGGTGAGAGAAATATCTTGGTCAAATGCCAACTTTGTATAAAAAAATGGGAAAAGTTGTCTTTTGTCAAGATATTTCTCTCACCCAGCAAGGGTATATGTAAAATGACACCCCAAAACACATTCCCCAACTTCTCCTGAATACGGCGATACCACATGTGGGACACTTTTTTGCAGCCTAGGTGGGCAAAGGGGCCCATATTCCAAAGAGCACCTTTAGGATTTCACAGGTCATTTACCTACTTACCACACATTAGGGCCCCTGGAAAATGCCAGGGCAGTATAACTACCCCACAAGTGACCCCATTTTGGAAAGAAGACACCCCAAGGTATTCCGTGAGGGGCATGGCGAGTTCCTAGAATTTTTTATTTTTTGTCACAAGTTAGTGGAAAATGCTGCTTTTTTTTTTTTTTTTTTTTTTTCATACAAAGTCTCATATTCCACTAACTTGTGACAAAAAATAAAAACTTCCATAAACTCACTATGCCCATCAGCGAATACCTTGGGGTCTCTTCTTTCCAAAATGGGGTCACTTGTGGGGTAGTTATACTGCCCTGGCATTCTAGGGGCCCAAATGTGTGGTAAGGAGTTTGAAATCAAATTCTGTAAAAAATGACCTGTGAAATCCGAAAGGTGCTCTTTGGAATATGGGCCCCTTTGCCAACCTAGGCTGCAAAAAAGTGTCACACATCTGGTATCTCCGTACTCAGGAGAAGTTGGGGAATGTGTTTTGGGGTGTCATTTTACATATACCCATGCTGGGTGAGAGAAATATCTTGGCAAAAGACAACTTTTCCCATTTTTTTATACAAAGTTGGCATTTGACCAAGATATTTCTCTCACCCAGCATGGGTATATGTAAAAAGACACCCCAAAACACATTCCTCAACTTCTCCTGAGTACGGAGATACCAGATGTGTGACACTTTTTTGCAGCCTAGGTGGGCAAAGGGGCCCATATTCCAAAGAGCACCTTTCGGATTTCACAGGTCATTTTTTAGAGAATTTGATTTCAAACTCCTTACCACACATTTGGCCCCCTAGAATGCCAGGGCAGTATAACTACCCCACAAGTGACCCCATTTTGGAAAGAAGAGACCCCAAGGTATTCGCTGATGGGCATAGTGAGTTCATGGAAGTTTTTATTTTTTGTCACAAGTTAGTGGAATATGAGACTTTGTATGAAAAAAAAAAAAAAAAAAAATCATCATTTTCCACTAACTTGTGACAAAAAATAAAAAATTCTAGGAACTCGCCATGCCCCTCATGGGATACCTTGGGGTGTCTTCTTTCCAAAATGGGGTCACTTGTGGGGTAGTTATACTGCCCTGGCATTCTAGGGGCCCAAATGTGTGGTAAGGAGTTTGAAATCAAATTCTGTAAAAAATGACCTGTGAAATCCGAAAGGTGCTCTTTGGAATATGGGCCCCTTTGCCCACCTAGGCTGCAAAAAAGTGTCACACATCTGGTATCTCCGTACTCAGGAGAAGTTGGGGAATGTGTTTTGGGGTGTCATTTTACATATACCCATGCTGGGTGAGAGAAATATCTTGGCAAAAGACAACTTTTCCCATTTTTTTATACAAAGTTGGCATTTGACCAAGATATTTCTCTCACCCAGCATGGGTATATATGAAATGACACCCCAAAACACATTCCCCACCTTCTCCTGAGTACGGAGATACCAGATGTGTGACACTTTTTTGCAGCCTAGGTGGGCAAAGGGGCCCATATTCCAAAGAGCACCTTTCGGATTTCACAGGTCATTTTTTACAGAATTTGATTTCAAACTCCTTACCACACATTTGGGCCCCTAGAATGCCAGGGCAGTATAACCACCCCACAAGTGACCCCATTTTGGAAAGAAGAGACCCCAAGGTATTTCGTGATGGGCATAGTGAGTTCATAGAAGTTTTTATTTTTTGTCACAAGTTAGTGGAATATGAGACTTTGTAAGAAAAGAAAAAAAAAAAAAAAAATCATCATTTTCCACTAACTTGTGACAAAAAATAAAAAGTTCTATGAACTCACTATGCCCATCAGCGAATACCTTAGGGTGTGTACTTTCCGAAATGGGGTCATTTGTGGGGTATTTGTACTGTCAGGCCATTGTAGAACCTCAGGAAACATGACAGGCGCTCAGAAAGTCAGAGCTGCTTCAAAAAGCGGAAATTCACATTTTTGTACCATAGTTTGTAAACGCTATAACTTTTACCCAAACCATTTTTTTTTTACCCAAACATTTTTTTTTTATCAAAGACATGTAGAACAATAAATTTAGAGCAAAATTTATATATGGATCTCATTTTTTTTGCAAAATTTTACAACTGGAAGTGAAAAATGTCATTTTTTTGCAAAAAAATCGTTAAATTTCGATTAATAACAAAAAAAGTAAAAATGTCAGCAGCAATGAAATACCACCAAATGAAAGCTCTATTAGTGAGAAGAAAAGGAGGTAAAATTCATTTGGGTGGTAAGTTGCATGACCGAGCAATAAACGGTGAAAGTAGTGTAGGTCAGAAGTGTAAAAAGTGGCCTGGTCTTTCAGGGTGTTTAAGCACTGGGGGCTGAGGTGGTTAAACCAGGTACCCCTGCTCTGAAGAGGGGAGGGTGCCTGGTTCATAGGAAATGGTCATAAATGGATGGAAACACCACCAAAATGGTTCAGGAACAGCATGGGAAGGATGTCTGGATGCATCTTGGACTCCCAGGTCGCTGCTGGGAACGATGTTGTCCGAGTAGTATGCTACTTTTACAGACTGACATGAATATGCACAAAACTGAAGATAAAATCTATTTTAGAGGAAAAATTGTTGGGAAACATTCTTTCCTGTATATTTACTTGTATATAAAGTGCAAGTGCTGCCAAAAATTACAAGGAAGAGGCACTCCGATACAACCTGTATATCACATAAAGGAGGGCCTCATTCACATTGTGGTACAATTGTTCAGTTAGTGGGACTCCTACACTCATAAAGCCTATGCACTAAGTAAAAGGGCTGCCAAAAATTACAAGGAACCGGCACTACAATAGTGATGAGCGGCATGGGTCATATTCGAATTCGCGATATTTTGCGAATATTTTGTAGAATATTCGCCGAATATTCGCAAATTCAAAAATTTGCTAAATTTATTTTTTTACTCGAAAAATCGGAAAGGTAATGATTGTATAATATGCGAACTCAGTTTTTTTGAATATTCGTAATATTCTAAAACAAGAATATATAGCAATATACCGAATATTAAAAAAAAACTAATATAGAGCAAAATTTGCAAACACTACTACTCCTAAAGTCAAGTATATTGCAGCCTTCTTATAGGCCCACAAGCTAGAAGCAGTGAGGGATCATGTGTACTGATAAAAAAATTAAAAAAATGATTTTTTTTTTTATATTCGCAATTACGAATATATATAACTATATTCGAAATATTCGCGAATTTTTGAAGTACCTATATTCGCGATAAAAAATTCGAAATTCGAATATTCATGATCAACACTACACTACAATACACCCTTTATTACACATAAAGGAGGGCATCATACACAGCCTTGAAACATTATGATTGATGGCCTGCTGGTGACCCTCAAAAACATTTGGAGCAAGGGCCTGCTGATCTGACCATCTAAAACATTATGGGCGAGGGCCTGCTGCCGCTATGGTGACTCTAGATAACCTGGGCCCGATCACACGTTCCTGTGACGGCGACGATCCATTCGGATGTCTGCTCTATGAACTTTCGATGTTATTTTCAGCGCAAACCACGGTGACCATAGGGAACGGGGAATCAGGGTTTGATTCTGGAGAGGGAGCCTGAGAAACAACTATGGCTACCACTTCCAAGCAAGGCAGCATAAAAAAATATATGCAAGGGCCTGCTGGTGAACTGACCCTTTAAAAAATTATATGCAAGGGCCTGCAGCTGAACTGACCCTGTAAAAAATTATATGCGAGGGGAATATATGCGAGGGCATTATATGCGACGAATAAGCATGTTTTGATATGATGGAAGAGGAGAAGGAGGATGAGAAAAGGAAGATTCAACCATATACCCTTGTTTGTGGTGGAAGGGGTGCAAGGGAATACAGTTTATTCAGTACAATATAAACAACACAGTTAAAGTGCCTTTATGTTCATTAGCTTTCCTCTGGTGGAGTCAAGAAGTCATGGTCAATCCAGGCCTTGTTCATTTTTTATAAGAGTCAACCTGTCAGTATTTTCAGTTGACAGGCAGATACGCTTATCTGTTATAATGCCACCAGCAGCACTAAATACCCGCTCAGACAAAACGCTGGCGGCAGGTCAGGCCAGCACCTCCAAGGCGTAGAGCGCCAGTTCGTGCCACGTGTCCAGCTTGGACACCCAGTAGTTGTAAGGTACTGAGGGATCATTGAGGACGCTGACACGATCTGCTATGTACTGCTTCACCATCTTCCAAAATGTTTCCCTCCTTGTGATACTAGGCCTCGCATCAGGGTGAGGGTTCTGGCAGGGTGTCATGAAACTGTCCCAGGCTTTGGAGAGTGTTGCCCTGCCTCTGTTGGAACTGCTGTGTGTTCCCCTTGTCTCCCCTCTTCGGTTGGCCAAGGAAGTACGGACTCTGCCGCCAGCGTTGTCAGATGGAAATATTTGGAGCAATTTTTCAACAAGGATCTTCTGCTATTGCATTGTTTTGCTAGTCCTCTCCACCAGAGGAATGAGAGATGAGAAGTTCTCTTTGTAACGGGGGTCGAGAAGGGTAAACAACCAGTAATCTGTGTTGTCTAAAATGTGTATAACGCGTACCAACAGGCAAGACTTGGCTGTCGTCATCAGGAGGATCACTCTCAATCTCCTCATCCTCTTCCTCCTCTTCTGCCCACCCACGCTGAACAGATGGAATTAAAATTCCATGGGTACTATCCTCTGTAGCGGAGGCAACCGTCTCCTGCTCCTCCTCCTCTTCATCGTCCAATTCGCGATGAGAAGACAAACTGAGGGTGGTCTGGCTATCACCCTGTGTAATGTCTTCCCCCATTTCCACCTCTTCCACATGCAAAGCATCATCCTCCTTAATTGTGAGCAGCGAGCATTTGAGTAGACACAGAAGTTGGATGGTTACGCCATTCACCATCTGTGTTGATTCCTCAAAGTTTCTTATCAGGCCATTATCAGACACAACCATGCCTGGTTCTTGGTTGAGTGGTGAGAGCCACAGCTCAGTCTGGTCTTTTATCCCCTGCCACAGCTCTGCGGCGGTGTGCTGTTTGTCACCTAAGCATATCAGCTTCACCACGGCCTGTTGCCACTTACTCACTGCAGTGCTACACTGCTTCCAGCTACCGACTGATGGCTGACTGGTGCTGCACGCGGATAATTCAGAGGTGAAAGTGGAGGAGGAGGCCGAGGAGGAGTAATGGGGGTTGAAGCCACTAACGTAGGTGCTCGTGGAAACCATGATCGATGTAGGGCCCGCAATCCTTGGCGTCGGTAGCACTTGTGGCATCCCAGGGTACAACTCGCTCCCGGCCTCCACAACAATCACCCAGTGTGCAGTCAGGGAAATGTGGCGTCCCTGGCCGAATGCACTTGTCCATTTGTGTGGGTGGTTAAGTGGACCTTCCCAGTAACTGCGTTGGTTAGGGCACGTGTGATGTTACGGGACACATGTTAGCGTAATGCGGGACAGCCGCCAACATCAATCTGCGGAAGGCCTCAGTGTCCACAAGCCTAAATGGCAAAATTTTCATGGCCAGTAATTTGGAAAGCTGCGCATTTAGTGCTATGGCCTGTGGGTAGGTGGCTGGGTATTTGCCCTTGCTTTGAAATGCCTGGGGTAAGGACATTTGGACGCTGCGCTGGGACACGGAAGTGGATGTGGTCGCTGATGGTGCTTGGGAAGGTCCAGGTGCAGGGCGGGAGGCATCCGGGCCTGCGCCTTCGACAGGGGATTGGCCAGCACATAACACAGGGGAAGAGAAGGCAGTGGTGTGACCCGCAGACACTGATTGTGGACCCAGGCATTCGGCCCACCTATTAGGGTGCTTTGATGACATGTGGCGGATCATTCTGGTGGTGGTGAGGTTGTTAGTGTTCACACCCCTGCTCATTTTTTTTATGGCACAGGTTGCAAATTACAATTCTTTTGTCATCCGCACTTTCCTCAAAAAAGCACCAGACTGCGGAACACCTACCCCTTGGCAAGGGAGATTTCCACAAGGGGGTGCTCCAGGGAACAGTTGCGGGCCTGTTTGGTGTGGCCCGCCTTCTCCCTTTTTCCACCCCACTGCATCTTCCAGCCTGTTGCAGTGCAGCAGATCCCTCCCCCTCTGTACTGCTGTCCTTGCCCGGCTTTCCACCTTCCCAGGTTGGGTCAGGGACTTCATCGTTCCACCTCCTCTTCCACTTCCTCACTCTGCTTATCCTCCTGACTTGTTGACCTAACCACTACCTCAGTGATTGACTACTGTGTCTCATCCTCTTCCTCAACCTCTTGAGACAGTAATTGCCATTGAGTTATTGGCAACTGTGTCTCATCATATCACAAATTATAACTCCATCAACAATTGCTTTTAAATAATCGTCAATTTTATTAGTACTCACAGAGTTATAACCATTTCTGGCCTCACAGACATTAAGAACATTTAAAATAATCAGTCAGACTTCGGGTGTATGGCAGTTACAATTCATATAGAAACTATGCATACTGACCCAAGTATATGCCACAACACCGTCAGACTGTGCCCCGACGCGCGTTTCGCGGTCAGCTTTTTCGAGGGGTAATGACTAGGGATGAGCGAACCTGAACTGTATAGTTCGGGTTCGTACCGAATTTTGGGGTGTCCGTGACACGGACCCGAACAATTTCGTAAAAGTCCGGGTTCGGGTTCGGTGTTCGGCGCTTTCTTGGCGCTTTTTGAAAGGCTGCAAAGCAGCCAATCAACAAGCGTCATACTACTTGCCCCAAGAGGCCATCACAGCCTTGCCTACTATTGGCATGGCTGTGATTGGCCAGTGCAGCATGTGACCCAGCCTCTATATAAGCTTGGGTCACGTAGCGCTGCACGTCACTCTGCTGATTCAAGCATAGGGAGAGGTTGCAGCTGCGACGTTAGGGCGAGATTAGGCAGATTAACTCCTCCAAAAGACTTCATTCTGTGATCGATCTGCAGCTGTGGATCATTGAAGTGCTATTATTAACTTGCTCACTTTTTTGAGGCTGCCCAGAGCGTTTTTAGATCACTTTTTTTCTGGGGTGATCGGCGGCCATTTTGTGACTTGTGGTGCGCCAGCACGAGCTATCACCAAGTGTATTTAACCATCGATAGTGTGGTTATTTTGTGCTATATCCTACATCAGCTGCAGGCTGAGCCTGTGTCACCGAAGTGCATTTAACCATCAACAGTCTGGTTATTTTTTGGCCATATACTACATCAGCTGCAGGCTGAGCCTGTTTCACCCAAGTGCATTTAACCATCAACAGTCTGATTATTTTTTGGCCATATACTACATCAGCTGCAGGCTGAGCCTGTGTCACCCAAGTGCATTTAACCATCAACAGTGTGGTTATTTTTTGGCCATATATTACATCAGGGGCAAGTTGAGCCTGTCACCCAGCGCCTAAAAAATAGACCTGACATTTCTATTCAACCAAATCTGCACAGTTTTAGCTGGTCAAGTTATTTGTAGTGACCGTCAAAGCAGACTTTTTGTTCTGGGTTGAAAAAGCATTCCCGAATTTGCCATTCTGAAAATAACTAGTTTGTGGTATTTCAGGCCTACTTGAAATCTATCCCAAAAAGAAAATCTTACATTGAAGTTATTGATAGTGTCATTCAGAAAAACCTAAGACACACGCTAGCGTGCTGATAGAAGTGTCATTCTGTGATTAAACCTATAACTGTCACACAGCGCAAAAAAAAACAGGTCTCACATCTCTATTCAACCAAATCTGCACAGTTTTAACTGGTCAAGTTATTTGTAGTGACCGTCAAAGCAGACTTTTTGTTCTGGGTTGAAAAAGCATTCCCGAATTTGCCATTCTGAAAATAACTAGTTTGTGGTATTTCAGGCCTACTTGAAATCTATCCCAAAAAGAAAATCTTACATTGAAGTTATTGATAGTGTCATTCAGAAAAACCTAAGACACACGCTAGCGTGCTGATAGAAGTGTCATTCTGTGATTAAACCTATAACTGTCACACAGCGCAAAAAAAAACAGGTCTCACATCTCTATTCAACCAAATCTGCACAGTTTTAACTGGTCAAGTTATTTGTAGTGACCGTCAAAGCAGACTTTTTGTTCTGGGTTGAAAAAGCATTCCCAAATTTGCCATTCTGAAAATAACTAGTTTGTGGTATTTCAGGCCTACTTGAAATCTATCCCAAAAAGAAAATCTTACATTGAAGTTATTGATAGTGTCATTCAGAAAAACCTAAGACACATGCTAGCGTGCTGATAGAAGTGTCATTCTGTGATTAAACCTATAACTGTCACACAGCGCAAAAAAAAACAGGTCTCACATCTCTATTCAACCAAATCTGCACAGTTTTAGCTGGTCAAGTTATTTGTAGTGACCGTCAAAGCAGACTTTTTGTTCTGGGTTGAAAAAGCATTCCCGAATTTGCCATTCTGAAAATAACTAGTTTGTGGTATTTCAGGCCTACTTGAAATCTATCCCAAAAAGAAAATCTTACATTGAAGTTATTGATAGTGTCATTCAGAAAAACCTAAGACACACGCTAGCGTGCTGATAGAAGTGTCATTCTGTGATTAAACCTATAACTGTCACACAGCGCAAAAAAAAACAGGTCTCACATCTCTATTCAACCAAATCTGCACAGTTTTAGCTGGTCAAGTTATTTGTAGTGACCGTCAAAGCAGACTTTTTGTTCTGGGTTGAAAAAGCATTCCCAAATTTGCCATTCTGAAAATAACTAGTTTGTGGTATTTCAGGCCTACTTGAAATCTATCCCAAAAAGAAAATCTTACATTGAAGTTATTGATAGTGTCATTCAGAAAAACCTAAGACACACGCTAGCGTGCTGATAGAAGTGTCATTCTGTGATTAAACCTATAACTGTCACACAGCGCAAAAAAAAACAGGTCTCACATCTCTATTCAACCAAATCTGCACAGTTTTAGCTGGTCAAGTTATTTGTAGTGACCGTCAAAGCAGACTTTTTGTTCTGGGTTGAAAAAGCATTCCCAAATTTGCCATTCTGAAAATAACTAGTTTGTGGTATTTCAGGCCTACTTGAAATCTATCCCAAAAAGAAAATCTTACATTGAAGTTATTGATAGTGTCATTCAGAAAAACCTAAGACACACGCTAGCGTGCTGATAGAAGTGTCATTCTGTGATTAAACCTATAACTGTCACACAGCGCAAAAAAAAACAGGTCTCACATCTCTATTCAACGAAATCTGCACAGTTTTAGCTGGTCAAGTTTTTTGTAGTGACCGTCAAAGCAGACTTTTTGTTCTGGGTTGAAAAAGCATTCCCAAATTTGCCATTCTCAAAATTGTGGTGAACGGGAACAATGAGGAAAACATCTAATAAGGGACGCGGATGTGGACATGGTCGTGGTGGTGTTAGTGGACCCTCTGGTGCTGGGAGAGGACGTGGCCGTTCTGCCACAGCCACATGTCCTAGTGAACCAACTACCTCAGGTCCCAGTAGCCAGCAGAATTTACAGCGATATTTGGTGGGGCCCAATGCCGTTCTAAGGATGGTAAGGCCTGAGCAGGTACAGGCATTAGTCAATTGGGTGGCCGACAGTGGATCCAGCACGTTCACATTATCTCCCACCCAGTCTTCTGCAGAAAGCGCACAGATGGCGCATGCAAACCAAGCCCATCGGTCTGTCACATCACCCCCATGCATATCAGGGAAACTGTCTGAGCCTCAAGTTATGCAGCAGTCTCTTATGTTGTTTGAAGACTCTGCTGCCAGGGTTTCCCAAGGGCATCCACCTAGCCCTTCCCCAGGGGTGGAAGAGATAGGATGCACTAACGCACAACCACTTATTTTTCCTGATGATGAGGACATGGGAATACCACCTCAGCACGTCTCTGATGATGACGAAACACAGGTGCCAACTGCTGCGTCTTTCTGCAGTGTGCAGACTGAACAGGAGGTCAGGGATCAAGACTGGGTGGAAGACGATGCATGGGACCATGAGGTCCTAGACCCCACATGGAATGAAGGTCGTGCCACTGACTTTCACAGTTCGGAGGAAGAGGCAGTGGTGAGACCGAGCCAACAGCGTATCAAAAGAGGGAGCAGTGGGCAAAATCAGAACACCCGCCGCCAAGAGACTCCGCCTGCTACTGACCGCCGCCATCTGGGACCGAGCACCCCAAAGGCAGCTTCAAGGAGTTCCCTGGCATGGCACTTCTTCAAACATTGTGCTGACGACAAGACCCGAGTGGTTTGCACGCTGTGCCATCAGAGCCTGAAGCGAGGCATTAACGTTCTGAACCTTAGCACAACCTGCATGACCAGGCACCTGCATGCAAAGCATGAACTGCAGTGGAGTAAACACCTTAAAAACAAGGAAGTCACTCAGGCTCCCCCTGCTACCTCTTCTGCTGCCGCCGCCTCGGCCTCTTCTGCTGCTGCTGCCGCCGCCTCGGCCTCTTCCTCTGCCTCTGGAGGAACGTTGGCACCTGCCGCCCAGCAAACATGGGATGTACCACCAACACCACCACCTGCGTCACCAAGCATCTCAACCATGTCACACGGCAGCGTTCAGCTCTCCATCTCACAAACATTTAAGAGAAAGCGTAAATTCCCACCTAGCCACCCTCGATCCCTGGCCCTGAATGCCAGCATTTCTAAACTACTGGCCTATGAAATGCTGTCATTTAGGCTGGTGGACACACACAGCTTCAAACAGCTCATGTCACTTGCTGTCCCACAGTATGTTGTTCCCAGCCGCCACTACTTCTCCAAGAGAGCCGTGCCTTCCCTGCACAAACAAGTGTCCGATAAAATCAAGTGTGCACTGCGCAACGCCATCTGTGGCAAGGTCCACCTAACCACAGATACGTGGACCAGTAAGCACGGCCAGGGACGCTATATCTCCCTAACTGCACACTGGGTAAATGTAGTGGCGGCTGGGCCCCAGGCGGAGAGCTGTTTGGCGCACGTCCTTCCGCCGCCAAGGATCGCAGGGCAACATTCTTTGCCTCCTGTCTCCTCCTCCTCCTACTCAGCTTCCTCCTCCTCTTCTTCCACCTGCTCATCCAGTCAGCCACACACCTTCACCACCAACTTCAGCACAGCACGGGGTAAACGTCAGCAGGCCATTCTGAAACTCATATGTTTGGGGGACAGGCCCCACACTGCACAGGAGTTGTGGCGGGGTATAGAACAACAGACCGACGAGTGGTTGCTGCCGGTGAGCCTCAAGCCCGGCCTGGTGGTGTGCGATAATGGGCGAAATCTCGTTGCAGCTCTGGGACTAGCCGGTTTGACGCACATCCCTTGCCTGGCGCATGTGCTGAATTTGGTGGTGCAGAAGTTCATTCGCAACTACCCTGACATGTCAGAGCTGCTGCATAAAGTGCGGGCCGTCTGTTCGCGCTTCCGGCGTTCACACCCTGCCGCTGCTCGCCTGTCTGTGCTACAGCGTAACTTCGGCCTTCCCGCTCACCGCCTCATATGCGACGTGCCCACCAGGTGGAACTCCACCTTGCATATGCTGGACAGACTGTGCGAGCAGCAGCAGGCCATAGTGGAGTTTCAGCTGCAGCACGCACGGGTCAGTCGCACTGTGGATCAGACCCACTTCACCACCAATGACTGGGCCTCCATGCGAGACCTGTGTGCCCTGTTGTGCTGTTTCGAGTACTCCACCAACATGGCCAGTGGCGATGACGCCGTTATCAGCGTTACAATACCACTTCTATGTCTCCTTGAGAAAACACTTAGGGCGATGATGGAAGAGGAGGTGGCCCAGGAGGAAGAGGAGGAAGAGGGGTCATTTTTAGCACTTTCAGGCCAGTCTCTTCAAAGTGACTCAGAGGGAGGTTTTTTGCAACACCAGAGGCCAGGTACAAATGTGGCCAGACAGGGCCCACTACTGGAGGACGAGGAGGACGAGGATGAGGAGGAGGTGGAGGAGGATGAGGATGAAGCATGTTCACAGCGGGGTGGCACCCAAAGCAGCTCGGGCCCATCACTGGTGCATGGCTGGGGGGAAACACAGGACGATGACGATACGCCTCCCACAGAGGACAGCTTGTCCTTACCTCTGGGCAGCCTGGCACACATGAGCGACTACATGCTGCAGTGCCTGCGCAACGACAGCAGAGTTGCCCACATTTTAAAGTGTGCGGAATACTGGGTTGCCACCCTGCTGGATCCCCGGTACAAAGACAATGTGCCCACCTTACTTCCTACACTGGAGCGTGATAGGAAGATGCGCGAGTACAAGTGCACGTTGGTAGACGCGCTACTGAGAGCATTCCCAAATGTCACAGGGGAACCAGTGGAAGCCCAAGGCGAAGGCAGAGGAGGAGCAAGAGGTCGCCAACGCAGCTGTGTCACGGCCAGCTCCTCTGAGGGCAGGGTTAGCATGGCAGAGATGTGGAAAAGTTTTGTCACCACGCCACAGCTAACTGCACCACCACCTGATACGGAACGTGTTAGCAGGAGGCAACATTTCACTAACATGGTGGAACAGTACGTGTGCACACCCCTCCACGTACTGACTGATGGTTCGGCCCCATTCAACTTCTGGGTCTCCAAATTGTCCACGTGGCCAGAGCTAGCCTTTTATGCCTTGGAGGTGCTGGCCTGCCCGGCGGCCAGCGTTTTGTCTGAACGTGTATTCAGCACGGCAGGGGGCGTCATTACAGACAAACGCAGCCGCCTGTCTACAGCCAATGTGGACAAGCTGACGTTCATAAAAATGAACCAGGCATGGATCCCACAGGACCTGTCCATCCCTTGTGCAGATTAGATATTAACTACCTCCCCTTAACAATATATTATTCTACTCCAGGGCACTTCCTCATTCAATACTATTTTTAATTTCATTTTACCATTATATTGCGGGGCAACCCAAAGTTGAATGAACCTCTCCTCTGTCTGGGTGCCGGGGCCTAAATGTGTGACAGTGGCCTGTTCCAGTGGTGGGTGACGTGAAGCCTGATTCTCTGCTATGACATGAAGACAGATTCTGCGCTGACATAAGGCCAGATTCTCTGTTACGGGACCGCTCTCCTCTGTCTGGGTGCCGGGGCCTAAATGTGTGACAGTGGCCTGTTCCAGTGGTGGGTGACGTGAAGGCTGATTCTCTGCTATGACATGAATACAGATTCTGCGCTGACATAAGGCCAGATTCTCTGTTACGGGACCGCTCTCCTCTGTCTGGGTGCCGGGGCCTAAATGTGTGACAGTGGCCTGTTCCAGTGGTGGGTGACGTGAAGCCTTATTCTCTGCTATGACATGAAGACAGATTCTGCGCTGACATAAGGCCAGATTCTCTGTTACGGGACCTCTCTCCTCTGCCTGGGCCTAAATGTGTGACAGTGGCCTGTTCCAGTGGTGGGTGACGTGATGCCTGATTCTCTGCTATGACATGAAGACAGATTCTGCGCTGACATAAGGCCAGATTCTCTGTTACGGGACCTCTCTCCTCTGCCTGGGTGCCTGGGCCTAAATGTGTGACAGTGGCCTGTTCCAGTGGTGGGTGACGTGATGCCTGATTCTCTGCTATGACATGAAGACAGATTCTGCGCTGACATAAGGCCAGATTCTCTGTTACGGGACCGCTCTCCTCTGTCTGGGTGCCGGGGCCTAAATGTGTGACAGTGGCCTGTTCCAGTGGTGGGTGACGTGAAGCCTGATTCTCTGCTATGACATGAAGACTGATTCTGCGCTGACATGAAGCCAGATTCTCTGCTATGGCATGAAGAGACTGATTCTCTGCTGACATGAAGCCAGATTCTTTGCTATGGCATGAAGAGACTGATTCTCTGCTGACGTGAAGCCAGATTCTCTGCTATGGAACCTCTGTCCAATTGATATTGGTTCATTTTTATTTTTTTAATTTTAATTCATTTCCCTATCCACATTTGTTTGCAGGGGATTTACCTACATGTTGCTGCCTTTTGCAGCCCTCTAGCTCTTTCCTGGGCTGTTTTACAGCCTTTTTAGTGCCCAAAAGTTCGGGTCCCCATTGACTTTAATGGGGTTCGGGTTCGGATCCCGAACCCGAACATTTCCAGGTGTTCGCTCAACTCTAGTAATGACAAAACCTAGATAGACAATTGCGGGATAGGGCATGTTATGAACGTCTGCCCAATAATCCAACCATTGGGTTTAAATCCCAGCTGGAGGATATCTTGATAAGGGCGGTGGAAGATGGTATTATCACAAAATCGGTATATCATAGTCTCCTAATAAAATTTCCGGTTATTCCAGCATTGTACATACTACCGAAAGTTCAGAAATCCACCACAAAACCTCCGGGGAGACCGATTGTCTCCGGTTGTGGTGGTCTGAACGAACCGGTATGCCGATTTTTGGACTATTATCTGAAGCCCTGTGTGGAAAGTTTGCCCTCATATGTCTGTGATTCAACAGACGTTTTGAAACGTCTGGAGAACATCAAAATGGAAGACAACATGTTTTTAATAACATGTGATGTCGAATCATTATATACATGCATCTCACATGATAAGGGCCTGGAGTCCTCATGTTTTTTTCTGCACACTAGAAGTCTCCCATCGGAATTGATTGATCTCTTGATGAGGCTATTGGATTATGTATTGAGGCATAATTATTTTTTATTTAAGGATTATTATTATTTACAATTGCGCAGGGTGGCGATGGGTGCGACATGCGCACCCTCATATGCAAACTTGTTTCTAGGCAACTGGGAACGACAGTGTGTGCAGGCATCCATGGATGAAGTAGATGGGGAGGTAATTTCATGGATGCGATTTATAGATGATGTTTTGTTTATATTGCAGGGGTCACAGGAGTCTTTGAATCTGTTCTTGGAAAAACTAAATGAGAACAAATGGAACATCATCTTAACCAAAACGGTGAGTCAAAAAGAAATTGACTTTTTGGACATAAATATTAATGTAACAACAAATGGCGATTTAGAAACCTCGGTCCACAGAAAATCCACTGCTGTCAACTCTCTGCTTCATGCCACTTCATTTCACTCCAAGCATCAGAAAAACTCAATACCTATCGGCCAATTTTTAAGGGCAAAACGTATCTGTACATCAAAAGAAGATTTTGAAAGGGAATCGGATACCCTGAAAACCCGATTTACACAACGGGGCTACAATCAATGCGACATACAGCATGGTTACATGCGTGCTACCAATACATCGAGGGAGTCTCTGTTGTCCTCAAAAGTTCGGGATGATTCTTCGGCGATGTCCACTATACGCATGATAACTAACTACAATACACAATGGTACAATATGAGAGGGATTTTTAAGAAATTCTGGCCAATCCTGAAATCGGATGTGGATCTGGGGAAAATATTAACACCCACCCCCATGTTTGTGGCTAAACACAGTAGGAATCTAAAGGATATCCTGGTGAGGAGCCACTATATACCCCCGAAGTCTGGATTCATTTTTGATTCCAAGGGCCCCAAATGGGGATCAGTACCATGCGGACATTGTACAACATGCAGAGCCATTGTAAAGACTAAAACTTTTGAGGACTCCTCTGGCAGAGTGAGTTACAATATTGTGCACTTCATTAATTGTAGTGTTACAGGTGTTATATATCATGCCACATGTCCATGTGGCCTGATATATATCGGTATGACGACCCGTGAACTACGGATCCGCATACAGGAACACCAAAAAGATATTCGGGCGGCAGCCAAAATAGGTGATGGAGATAGGGTATTCACAGATTGAACAAATTCCTGTTCAGGGACTTCTATAGTAGAATATGGTCAACAGATTATGTATTCACAGTAATGCCAAAATTCTAAAATATAACTTTTAATATTTATATATAAAATAGTCAATAAATCCCTCTAAATGATAATTAATCAATAAACATAGAAAGAAAAAAAAAAAAAAGGAAAAAACAAATTTGAAAAACTAGGGTCAGAGTGATATATTAGCCAAGGATTGGTTATAGGTTTAGTAGATGTTAGTAAAGCCTATTTAGGGAGGTATGACCCTATAATTGACCCTGAAGTAACAGCCCTACCTAATACGGAATGGCCGCCCCGATAGGGGCGATCCCGTTTCTCGTGCCTCCTAGTGTCCCTGATTAGCCCTATAGGGATGGATACCTAAATAAGGGGGGACCCTAATGAGACACCTGGGCTAAGTTACACCAAAATAAATAATAAAATGTATGTAAGTAGCAAAAAACCCGGTGACAAACTACACCCAATTATGAAATGAAGTATATAGAATTACAGAAGTGAGATGTCCAAAGTAGTCCCTACGCGTTTCGCCTGGTTGGTGTCAGGCTCATCAGGGGACATGTTTGACAAAGAATACCTATCACCATAGAGTAATACAAATATTATTGTATATATATACATACAGATTTTTAATTTCCTTTTATTTATATTTCCTCCGATTGAGGGTACATAGAAAGATATTAAGATTCAAGAAAAGCCACTACTTAAACTAAAGCTGATCAATGGGGTCAGAAAACATGATCAGATCAATTACCGGCAGCAGGAGATGATACATTAATTTGTGAGCAGGAGGGAGTAACGGTATTGATATAGATATAGACCCCCAGCTCATTCATCCATCTCATGTTTAAGGCTATAAACCAGACTCAATTACACCAGACCATATGTTTAGGTGTATACTAGTCTATCTGCTGCATTGGGACTATACCTCCACACCTTCACATCACCAAACAATTATGCCAATAGCAGAGATCAATAAAGCGATATACATGATTCTCATAGTGAAATGGCACAGCTATCTACATAGCTATAGATAACAGCTATCGCATCAAGCGGTATAAGTATATATATCACGACCATTCAATATATACTGCTGGATAATAGCAGCTCATTAGTATCAGTAGTACTTGCATGCCCATTTACGACTGGGTAGACAAAGGGTCATGTCCGCAGCTCCAGATGCTCTTAGTGATGATAGCTTTAGGGAGAGACCTGTGGTGATGGCGTCCGGCAGGTAAGCGGCGAGGTGTTGTCGGCGTTCCTGTCTTTTAAACCCTAACTTCCGGGTATCGGGTCACATGAGTGGCCACGTGATTATAATGACAGAGAGCGTCCGACGTAAGACGTCAGACACCTATAGTCACGCCTCGCCAGAGGGAGAGGAGGACAGCGTCTGACGCAGGACGCACCCAGGTAACCACTGCAGGTCTAACACTGAACCGTGACTTCCGGATCGCAAAGGGGAGTCACGTGACCGCAACGTCGGGCAGCATCCGACGTCATGCTATAATACATAAACTTCAATGGGAGGTAGATCCATTAGGTCATGCGCACCTCAACAACACTGCGCCGGTCATTAAAACTGGCACAGTGGGGTCAGACATTTAATTATTAGGTCAGGCCAACCACAGACTCTCATAGCCATTTCAAGAAAGCAGAGTTAATAGCTACTAAATAAACCACATTAAATATGTGGTATTAGTGGATGGGTCCCATTAGAGGTTGATAACAGCCATATTGATCATAGCATTATAAAGTAGTGGCCCATATAAACTTTATCAGACAGTACCCAACCAAATATATTTACTTTATGACATCAAAATTATATATGCCCAAATTTTATTATATTTTATTTTCATAATTAGAGAGTGATTGACAGAATATAGATGTATTTTGATATAGGGTTCCTTGATGCAGGGGTGGATCCCTCCCCCAATATTAGATAAAGATTATGTTACCCAGGATATGATGATCCTGTAAGATAGATGAAACGTCTTAAATAAAACACGCAAAATCTATAGATTCATTTAAACCAGATGGAATGACAGTATTGAGCCTGTGAATCCACCTTGATTCTTTTTGTTTCAACAATTTATCCCGGTCCCCACCTCTTTTGGACATTTTTATGACTTCAATCATTGAGAAGTGTAAATTTTTGACAGATCCTGCATGTCTATTCCAAATATGTCTTGATACGGGTTTATCCCGTTTATTACGGATATCCCCGATATGTTCTAGGATCCGTTTTTTAAAAATCCTTTTGGTCTTGCCTATATATTTAAGTCCACAGTCACATTGAGCCATATATATTACCCCAGATGTATTGCAGTTAGCAAAATTCCGGGCATGGAAGACTTGATGTCCCGCACTATCAGAGAAGGTTTTTCCTGGTGTTATAAATGCACAAGCTTTGCATTTACCACACTTAAAAGTGCCCATCTGTCTATTGGACAACCATGTGTTCGTATCTGGGGGCTCAAAGTGACTGTGTACTACCGTGTCGCCAACATTGCGCCCACGTCTATAGGTGATAGATGGATTCTCAGATAGTACCTGTGTTAGATCAGGGTCTGTCTTTAACAGTGCCCAATAACGGTTTAAGATGTCCCGAACCTGGTGGGATTCTGAATCAAAGGTACCAATAATTCTTATTGGATCAAGAGAGTTTGATGTCTTCATTTTTGGACGTAATAAGGCAGTACGATCTTTTGATTCAGCCCAGTCCCATGCTTGGTATAGGCACGGGCTTGGATAGCCCCTCTGTTTGAACCGGTCATAGAGTTTAGATGCTTCATGTGTGAAGCTTTTGTTATCTGAACAGTTTCTCCGGACTCTCAAGAACTGACCTTTGGGGATGCCCCTTTTAAGTGGGATGGGGTGAAAACTCTCCCATCGTAAGAGACTGTTGGTAGAAGTCTTTTTTCTAAAAAGGGTCGTCTTGATGTTGTTGTGTTCATCTCTTTCTAAACATACATCCAAAAAATTGATTGTATTTTGGTGTATTTCAGAGGTGAAAAAAAGTCCAATATGATTTGAATTTAGTGTATCCATAAATTGTTGGAATTCATTAGTTGTCCCAGACCATAGAAGAAAAATATCATCTATGTATCTGGACCAGAGTGTGATAAGTCTGGTCCAAGATACCATAGATTCAGTGAAGACAACTGTGTCCTCCCACCAGCCCAGGAGTAGGTTGGCATACGTTGGTGCACATGGGCTCCCCATCGCAGTACCCCTGAGCTGGTGGTAGAAGCGGTTCTCAAAGATAAAATAATTGTGTGTAAGAATGAAATTGAGGAGCTGAAGGGTAAATTGATTGTGTTGGTGTAAGTCCACAGATCTGGAGTCCAGAAAAAATTTAACTGCTGACAGGCCCTTGTTATGAGGGATAGAGGTATATAGAGCCTCTACGTCTATAGAGGCAAACCAACTCTCAGGTTCTATGGTAACACCCTCAACTCTTTGCAGTAGATCAGTCGTGTCCTGTAAATAGGAGGGGAGTGTGGATACAAAGGGGCGGAGAATTTTGTCAATATATACACCGGCATGATGGGTCAGACTATCGATTCCAGAGACTATGGGACGTCCCTTTAGGGGATTAATACCCTTGTGTATCTTTGGGAGTCCATAGAAAGTCGCTATTTTAGGGAATGTTGGTAGTAGATATTCAAATTCTTTACGATCAATACATTTGTTGTCCAGACCTTCTTGTAATATCTGAACCAGTTCCCTCTGGAATCTGTCAGTGGGATCCACCGTCAAGACTATATAGCTGTTTTTATCTAAGACCAGGGAGAGACACATATCTCTATATTGTTGTACTGAGAGGACAACAATATTCCCCCCCTTGTCCGATGATTTGATGATAATATCCCTGTTTGTGCTCAAATTCTGTAATGCAGTCATTTCTCCCGTCGTGTAATTTCTTGCAGATGTGGTATAAACTATTTTTTCAAGATCACGTGTGACAGATTTTAAAAAAATGTCGATATTTGCGTCATTAAATGTTTTGGGTGGCATCTTGACACTCCTATTTCTCAAGGTGGTGAAGGGGCCCTGACCCTTAGGTCTTTCCCCCTCCTCTAGAAGATATACTAGGGTGTCAATGCCCTCAAGATCACCCAATTCAACGCCCAATTCCTGACATCTCTTTTTATCTGATGAGACAAACAGTTTATGCCAGCGTAATCTCCTGGCAAAAAGTTGTACATCCTTAATCCAGTTAAAGCAGTTAAATCTTGTAGTTGGCACATAAGTGAGTCCCTTCATTTTAAAGAAGGGACTCACTTATGTGCCAACTACAAGATTTAACTGCTTTAACTGGATTAAGGATGTACAACTTTTTGCCAGGAGATTACGCTGGCATAAACTGTTTGTCTCATCAGATAAAAAGAGATGTCAGGAATTGGGCGTTGAATTGGGTGATCTTGAGGGCATTGACACCCTAGTATATCTTCTAGAGGAGGGGGAAAGACCTAAGGGTCAGGGCCCCTTCACCACCTTGAGAAATAGGAGTGTCAAGATGCCACCCAAAACATTTAATGACGCAAATATCGACATTTTTTTAAAATCTGTCACACGTGATCTTGAAAAAATAGTTTATACCACATCTGCAAGAAATTACACGACGGGAGAAATGACTGCATTACAGAATTTGAGCACAAACAGGGATATTATCATCAAATCATCGGACAAGGGGGGGAATATTGTTGTCCTCTCAGTACAACAATATAGAGATATGTGTCTCTCCCTGGTCTTAGATAAAAACAGCTATATAGTCTTGACGGTGGATCCCACTGACAGATTCCAGAGGGAACTGGTTCAGATATTACAAGAAGGTCTGGACAACAAATGTATTGATCGTAAAGAATTTGAATATCTACTACCAACATTCCCTAAAATAGCGACTTTCTATGGACTCCCAAAGATACACAAGGGTATTAATCCCCTAAAGGGACGTCCCATAGTCTCTGGAATCGATAGTCTGACCCATCATGCCGGTGTATATATTGACAAAATTCTCCGCCCCTTTGTATCCACACTCCCCTCCTATTTACAGGACACGACTGATCTACTGCAAAGAGTTGAGGGTGTTACCATAGAACCTGAGAGTTGGTTTGCCTCTATAGACGTAGAGGCTCTATATACCTCTATCCCTCATAACAAGGGCCTGTCAGCAGTTAAATTTTTTCTGGACTCCAGATCTGTGGACTTACACCAACACAATCAATTTACCCTTCAGCTCCTCAATTTCATTCTTACACACAATTATTTTATCTTTGAGAACCGCTTCTACCACCAGCTCAGGGGTACTGCGATGGGGAGCCCATGTGCACCAACGTATGCCAACCTACTCCTGGGCTGGTGGGAGGACACAGTTGTCTTCACTGAATCTATGGTATCTTGGACCAGACTTATCACACTCTGGTCCAGATACATAGATGATATTTTTCTTCTATGGTCTGGGACAACTAATGAATTCCAACAATTTATGGATACACTAAATTCAAATCATATTGGACTTTTTTTCACCTCTGAAATACACCAAAATACAATCAATTTTTTGGATGTATGTTTAGAAAGAGATGAACACAACAACATCAAGACGACCCTTTTTAGAAAAAAGACTTCTACCAACAGTCTCTTACGATGGGAGAGTTTTCACCCCATCCCACTTAAAAGGGGCATCCCCAAAGGTCAGTTCTTGAGAGTCCGGAGAAACTGTTCAGATAACAAAAGCTTCACACATGAAGCATCTAAACTCTATGACCGGTTCAAACAGAGGGGCTATCCAAGCCCGTGCCTATACCAAGCATGGGACTGGGCTGAATCAAAAGATCGTACTGCCTTATTACGTCCAAAAATGAAGACATCAAACTCTCTTGATCCAATAAGAATTATTGGTACCTTTGATTCAGAATCCCACCAGGTTCGGGACATCTTAAACCGTTATTGGGCACTGTTAAAGACAGACCCTGATCTAACACAGGTACTATCTGAGAATCCATCTATCACCTATAGACGTGGGCGCAATGTTGGCGACACGGTAGTACACAGTCACTTTGAGCCCCCAGATACGAACACATGGTTGTCCAATAGACAGATGGGCACTTTTAAGTGTGGTAAATGCAAAGCTTGTGCATTTATAACACCAGGAAAAACCTTCTCTGATAGTGCGGGACATCAAGTCTTCCATGCCCGGAATTTTGCTAACTGCAATACATCTGGGGTAATATATATGGCTCAATGTGACTGTGGACTTAAATATATAGGCAAGACCAAAAGGATTTTTAAAAAACGGATCCTAGAACATATCGGGGATATCCGTAATAAACGGGATAAACCCGTATCAAGACATATTTGGAATAGACATGCAGGATCTGTCAAAAATTTACACTTCTCAATGATTGAAGTCATAAAAATGTCCAAAAGAGGTGGGGACCGGGATAAATTGTTGAAACAAAAAGAATCAAGGTGGATTCACAGGCTCAATACTGTCATTCCATCTGGTTTAAATGAATCTATAGATTTTGCGTGTTTTATTTAAGACGTTTCATCTATCTTACAGGATCATCATATCCTGGGTAACATAATCTTTATCTAATATTGGGGGAGGGATCCACCCCTGCATCAAGGAACCCTATATCAAAATACATCTATATTCTGTCAATCACTCTCTAATTATGAAAATAAAATATAATAAAATTTGGGCATATATAATTTTGATGTCATAAAGTAAATATATTTGGTTGGGTACTGTCTGATAAAGTTTATATGGGCCACTACTTTATAATGCTATGATCAATATGGCTGTTATCAACCTCTAATGGGACCCATCCACTAATACCACATATTTAATGTGGTTTATTTAGTAGCTATTAACTCTGCTTTCTTGAAATGGCTATGAGAGTCTGTGGTTGGCCTGACCTAATAATTAAATGTCTGACCCCACTGTGCCAGTTTTAATGACCGGCGCAGTGTTGTTGAGGTGCGCATGACCTAATGGATCTACCTCCCATTGAAGTTTATGTATTATAGCATGACGTCGGATGCTGCCCGACGTTGCGGTCACGTGACTCCCCTTTGCGATCCGGAAGTCACGGTTCAGTGTTAGACCTGCAGTGGTTACCTGGGTGCGTCCTGCGTCAGACGCTGTCCTCCTCTCCCTCTGGCGAGGCGTGACTATAGGTGTCTGACGTCTTACGTCGGACGCTCTCTGTCATTATAATCACGTGGCCACTCATGTGACCCGATACCCGGAAGTTAGGGTTTAAAAGACAGGAACGCCGACAACACCTCGCCGCTTACCTGCCGGACGCCATCACCACAGGTCTCTCCCTAAAGCTATCATCACTAAGAGCATCTGGAGCTGCGGACATGACCCTTTGTCTACCCAGTCGTAAATGGGCATGCAAGTACTACTGATACTAATGAGCTGCTATTATCCAGCAGTATATATTGAATGGTCGTGATATATATACTTATACCGCTTGATGCGATAGCTGTTATCTATAGCTATGTAGATAGCTGTGCCATTTCACTATGAGAATCATGTATATCGCTTTATTGATCTCTGCTATTGGCATAATTGTTTGGTGATGTGAAGGTGTGGAGGTATAGTCCCAATGCAGCAGATAGACTAGTATACACCTAAACATATGGTCTGGTGTAATTGAGTCTGGTTTATAGCCTTAAACATGAGATGGATGAATGAGCTGGGGGTCTATATCTATATCAATACCGTTACTCCCTCCTGCTCACAAATTAATGTATCATCTCCTGCTGCCGGTAATTGATCTGATCATGTTTTCTGACCCCATTGATCAGCTTTAGTTTAAGTAGTGGCTTTTCTTGAATCTTAATATCTTTCTATGTACCCTCAATCGGAGGAAATATAAATAAAAGGAAATTAAAAATCTGTATGTATATATATACAATAATATTTGTATTACTCTATGGTGATAGGTATTCTTTGTCAAACATGTCCCCTGATGAGCCTGACACCAACCAGGCGAAACGCGTAGGGACTACTTTGGACATCTCACTTCTGTAATTCTATATACTTCATTTCATAATTGGGTGTAGTTTGTCACCGGGTTTTTTGCTACTTACATACATTTTATTATTTATTTTGGTGTAACTTAGCCCAGGTGTCTCATTAGGGTCCCCCCTTATTTAGGTATCCATCCCTATAGGGCTAATCAGGGACACTAGGAGGCACGAGAAACGGGATCGCCCCTATCGGGGCGGCCATTCCGTATTAGGTAGGGCTGTTACTTCAGGGTCAATTATAGGGTCATACCTCCCTAAATAGGCTTTACTAACATCTACTAAACCTATAACCAATCCTTGGCTAATATATCACTCTGACCCTAGTTTTTCAAATTTGTTTTTTCCTTTTTTTTTTTTTTTTCTTTCTATGTTTATTGATTAATTATCATTTAGAGGGATTTATTGACTATTTTATATATAAATATTAAAAGTTATATTTTAGAATTTTGGCATTACTGTGAATACATGATGGAGATAGGGACAAGTTTTTAAAGCTAAAACAGATTGCGAAACATTTTCGCCAGAAATATAACAAATGTTGGAAGGACCTAAAATTTAGGGGGCTAGACAGGGTCTCTCTAGGTGCGCGAGGCGGAGATTTGTTCAAACGGCTGGAGCAGGTTGAAAGCAAGTGGATTGTAAAATTAAATACTCAGGTGCCATATGGTCTGAATGACAAGATCCCAATTGCTTCGTTCTTGGAGGGTGCAGCATCATCCCTGAGTTGTGGTGTTTTAAGTAATAAAGAAATTATTGTATTTTAGATTTCTGTAGCCGGGATATTTTGGTCATGATGTATGATATCTACTAATATGTCTTTCCTTTATTTGCATATATAGGTTATGTGTGTATTTTGGCCATGGAATATGAATACTGAAAGTCCATCTTCTCCATGATGATTTCACTATAACTATCTGCTCTATATTTGATTTGTGATAAATAAATAGTTTGAACCTATTCAAATTATTCAATCACTTGTTTTGTATATGATGAATATATGTTTGGTTATTTATTTCTATATATGTTCTCTTTTTATGAGAATGAATGTAAGGATGGAGCCTGGGGCTGTGTTCCAGTTCCTATGGATTCCTTATATTCTTATGTGCACTCCTTATATTTGTGTATATGTATGTATATAATTGGTACCTTTTATCTTTCTTTGTCACTCTGACAAAATCACTGTTTAATAGTGATTATAGTGGATGCATATATATGCACTCCTTACATCTGCATACATATATATATACAATTTGGTACTCTTGATTTCCCTCGGTCACCTTGACACAACACTGTTTAATAGTGATCATAGCGGGTGTGTATGGCTATA
Organism: Bufo bufo; assembly: GCF_905171765.1. Lineage (NCBI taxonomy): Eukaryota > Metazoa > Chordata > Amphibia > Anura > Bufonidae > Bufo > Bufo bufo. The sequence continues at coordinate 218,654,502 of NC_053393.1, forward strand.
CCCATGCACATGCTTTTTTCTTCACTTTTTCACTTTCTCTTTCTTTTTTTACTTATTTATTTTTTCTGACTTCATCTGTGAGAATTACTCTGTCTTGGACTAATAAATTTAACACAGAGGGTTACTATGTGATGGAGGAATTGCAACTTTGCACTAACACTTGCACTAACACTTGCACTGACACTTGCACTGACACTTGCACTGACACTTTAAATAGATTGATTATGATCTTCTAATGTGTGGAAAAAATTGTAATTTTGAACAAACACGTGCATCGATACTTTAAAATGGATTGATGGTATATTCTTAATGTGTGGTTCTATAGGATACAATATATATTGTGAGTTATAATATGTTAATACAAACCGGATTCCAAAAAAGTTGGGACACTAAACAAATTGTGAATAAAAACTGAATGCAATGATGTGGAGATGGCAAATGTCAATATTTTATTTGTAATAGAACGTAGATGACAGATCAAACGTTTAATCCGAGTAAATGTATCATTTTAAAGGAAAAATACGTTGATTCCAATTTTCACGGTGTCAACAAATCCCCAAAAAGTTGGGACAAGTAGCAATAAGAGGCTGGAAAAAGTAAATTTGAGCATAACGAAGAGCTGGAAGACCAATTAACACTAATTAGGTCAATTGGCAACACGATTGGGTATAAAAAGAGCTTCTCAGAGTGGCAGTGTCTCTCAGAAGCCAAGATGGGTAGAGGATCACCAATTCCCACAATGTTGCGCAGAAAGATAGTGGAGCAATATCAGAAAGGTGTTACCCATCGAAAAATTGCAAAGACTTTGCATCTATCATCATCAACTGTGCATAACATCATCCGAAGATTCAGAGAATCTGGAACAATCTCTGTGCGTAAGGGTCAAGGCCATAAAACCATACTGGATGCCCGTGATCTCCGGGCCCTTAAACGACACTGCACCACAAACAGGAATGCTACTGTAAAGGAAATCACAGAATGGGCTCAGGAATACTTCCAGAAACCATTGTCAGTGAACACAATCCACCGTGCCATCCGCCGTTGCCAGCTGAAACTCTACAGTGCAAAGAAGAAGCCATTTCTAAGCAAGATCCACAAGCTCAGGCGTTTTCACTGGGCCAGGGATCATTTAAAATGGAGTGTGGCAAAATGGAAGACTGTTCTGTGGTCAGACGAGTCACGATTCGAAGTTCTTTTTGGAAATCTGGGACGCCATGTCATCCGGACCAAAGAGGACAAGGACAACCCAAGTTGTTATCAACGCTCAGTTCAGAAGCCTGCATCTCCGATGGTATGGGGTTGCATGAGTACGTGTGGCATGAGCAGCTTGCATGTCTGGAAAGGCACCATCAATGCAGAAAAATATATTCAGGTTCTAGAACAACATATGCTCCCATCCAGACGTCATCTCTTTCAGGGAAGACCCTGCAATTTTCAACAAGATAATGCCAGACCACATTCTGCATCAATCACAACATCATGGCTGCGTAGGAGAAGGATCCGGGTACTGAAATGGCCAGTCTGCAGTCCAGATCTTTCACCTATAGAGAACATTTGGCGCATCATAAAGAGGAAGGTGCAACAAAGAAGGCCCAAGATGATTGAACAGTTAGAGGCCTGTATTGGACAAGAATGGGAGAGCATTCCTATTTCTAAACTTGAGAAACTGGTCTCCTCGGTCCCCAGACGTCTGTTGAGTGTTGTAAGAAGAAGGGGAGATGCCACACAGTGGTGAAAATGGCCTTGTCCCAACTTTTTGGGGATTTGTTGACACCATGAAATTCTGATTCAACATATTTTTCCCTTAAAATGGTACATTTTCTCAGTTTAAACTTTTGTTCCGTGATTTATGTTCTATTCTGAATAAAATATTAGAAGTTGGCACCTCCACATCATTGCATTCAGTTTTTATTCACGATTTGTATAGTGTCCCAACTTTTTTGGAATCCGGTTTGTATAATTGACTATTGTTAGATTTTTAAGATTGTTAAATTAATGTACTGTCACTGTATCAACACACCTATGATCATTTAGGATTAATTATGTAGGAAATGATTGGAGATATTAGATATAGGCTTACTATCACCATATGTATATCAGATATTTGTTGGCACTTATTTGACAAATGGTGAATGTTATACAGTCAGGTCCATAAATATTGGGACATCCACACAATTCTAAAATTTTTGGCTCTATACACCACCACAATGGATTTGAAATGAAACTAACAAGATATGCTTTAACTGCAGACTGTCAGCTTTAATTTGAGGGTATTTACATCCAAATCAGGTGAACGGTGTTGGAATTACAACAGTTTTCATATGTGCCTCCCACTTGTTAAGAAACCAAAAGTATTGGGACAATTGGCTTCTCAGCTGTTCCATGGCCAGGTGTGTGTTATTCCCTCATTATCCCAATTACAATGAGCAGATAAAAGGTCCAGAGTACATTTCAAGTCTGCTATTTGCATTTGGAATCTGTTGCTGTCAACTCTGAAGATGAGATCCAAAGAGCTGTCACTATCAGTGAAGCAAGCCATCATTAGGCTGAAAAAACAAAACAAACCCATCAGAGAGTTAGCAAAAACATTAGGCGTGGCCAAAACAACTGTTTGGAACATTCTTAAAAAGAAGGAACGCACCAGTGAGCTCAGCAACACCAAAAGACCCGGAGGACCACGGAAAACAACTGTGGTGGATGACCAAAGAATTCTTTCCCTGGTGAAGAAAACACCCTTCACAACAGTTGGCCAGATCAAAAACACTCTCCAGAACGTAGGTGTATGTGTGTCAAAGTCAACAATCAAGATAAGACTTCACCAGAGTGAATACAGAGGGTTTACCACAAGATGTAAACCATTGGTGAGCCTCAAAAACAGGAAGACCATATTAGAGTTTGCCACATGACATCTAAAAAAGCCTTCACAGTTCTGGAACAACATCCTATGGACAGATGAGACGAAGATCAACTTGTACCAGAGTGATCGGAAGAGAAGAGTATGGAGAAGGAAAGGAACTGCTCATGATCTTAAGCATACCACCTCATCAGTGAAGCATGGTGGTGGTAGTGTCATGGCGTGGGCATGTATGGCTGCCAATGGAACTGGTTCTTTTGTATTTATTGATGATGTGACTGCTGACAAAAGCAGCAGTATGAATTCTGAAGTGTTTCGGGAAAAATTATCTGCTCATATTCAGCCAAATGCTTCAGAACTCATTGGACTGCACTTCACAGTGCAGATGGACAATGACCCAAAGCATACTGCAAAAGCAACCAAAGAGTTTTTTAAGGGAAAGAAGTGGAATGTTATGCAATGGCCAAGTCAGTCACCTGACCTGAATCCGATTGAGCATGCATTTCACTTGCTGAAGACAAAACTGAAGGGAAAATGCCCCAAGAACAAGCAGGAACTGAAGACAGTTGCAGTAGAGGCCTGGCAGAGCATCACCAGGGATGAAACCCAGCGTCTGGTGATGTCTATGCGTTCCAGACCTCAGGCTGTAATTGACTGCAAAGGATTTGCAACCAAGTATTAAAAAGTGAAAGTTTGATTTATGATTATTATTCTGTCCCATTACTTTTGGTTCCTTAACAAGTGGGAGGCACATATGCAAACTGTTGTAATTCCTACACCGTTCACCTGATTTGGATGTAAATACCCTCAAATTAAAGCTGACAGTCTTCAGTTAAAGCACATATTGTTTGTTTCATTTCAAATCCATTGTGGTGGCATATAGAGCCAAAAATGTTAGAATTGTGTTGATGTCCCAATATTTATGGACCTGACTGTATATATTCATGGAGAAGTATTCCATATTGTATACATGTATTCCTGCAATGGTTGGAGAATGGACATATGTGGATGATGGTTATATACATATATAGATGGGCCGTGATAACTGCTTTCCCTTACCCAAGATGGGGCACGTAGTGCACGCATCCTTCTGCGCAGCCGCGGGCGTGCTGACGCGGTCGCGGCTCTGACGTGGGACGCTCTGTGCTCCAAGGAGCGCGGCCGTCCTACGTCATCGCTGCGACCGCGTACGCAGGCACCGGCGGTGCGCAGCGGTTTACGCGCCATACCAGACGTTGCCATCAACTTAAATCTATACAGGTGAGGATTCGCAGTATCCGGCCCGCTATTGAAATGACCATTATTCATTGGTCCAATACAAACCATCCCGCCCACTCTTGTGACCATATATACCCGGCTATCTAGTTATTGTCATTATCCCTTGAAAAAGCTGACAGCGAAACGCGCGTCGGGGCCCAGTCTGACGGTGTTGTGGCATATACTTGGGTCAGTGTGCATAGTTTTTTTTTTGCTGATTGTATGTTAATTTAGCAAAGTAGTGTGTTTGATACTGCCTGTAGGATCCAGGGTCGGTATTTTGACTCTGTGACCATATACTCTGGACAGGATAACACCCTTTATATGCACTGACTGTATCTTTTCATATACAGTTGCAAGAAAAAGTATGTGAACCCTTTGGAATGATATGGATTTCTGCACAAATTGGTCATAAAATGTGAACTGATCTTCATCTAAGTCACAACAATAGACAATCACAGTCTGCTTAAACTAATAACACACAAATAATTAAATGTTACCATGTTTTTTTTGAACACACTATGTAAACATTCACAGTGCAGGTGGAAAAAGTATGTGAACCCTTGGATTTAATAACTGGTTGAACCTCCTTTGGCAGCAATAACTTCAACCAAACGTTTCCTGCAGTTGCAGATCAGACGTGCACAACGGTCAGGAGTAATTCTTGACCATTCCTCTTTACAGAACTGTTTCAGTTCAGCAATATTCTTGGGATGTCTGGTGTGAATCGCTTTCTTGAGGTCATGCCACAGCATCTCAATCGGGTTGAGGTCAGGACTCTGACTGGGCCACTCCAGAAGGCGTATTTTCTTCTGTTTAAGCCATTCTGTTGTTGATTTACTTCTATGCTTTGGGTCGTTGTCCTGTTGCAACACCCATCTTCTGTTGATCTTCAGCTGGTAGACAGATGGCCTTAAGTTCTCCTGCAAAATGTCTTGATAAACTTGGGAATTCATTTTTAATTCGATGATAGCAATCCGTCCAGGCCCTGACACAGCAAAGCAGCCCCAAACCATGATGCCCCCACCACCATACTTCACAGTTGGGATGAGGTTTTGATGTTGGTATGCTGTGCCTCTTTTTCTCCACACATAGTGTTGTGTGTTTCTTCCAAACAACTCAACTTTGGTTTCATCTGTCCACAGAATATTTTGCCAGTACTGCTGTGGAACATCCAGGTGCTCTTGTGCAAACTGTAAACGTGCAGCAATGTTTTTTTTGGACAGCAGTGGCTTCCTCTGTGATATCCTCCCATGAAATCCATTCTTGTTTAGTGTTTTACGTATAGTAGATTCGCTAATAGGGATGTTAGCATATGCCAGAGACTTTTGTAAGTCTTTAGCTGACACTCTAGGATTCTTCTTCACCTCATTGAGCAGTCTGCGCTGTGCTCTTGCAGTCATCTTTACAGGATGGCCACTCCTAGGGAGAGTAGCAGCAGTGCTGAACTTTCTCCATTTATAGACAATTTGTCTTACCGTAGTCCACGATGAACAGCAAGGCTTTTGGAGATACTTTTATAACCCTTTCCAGCTTTATGCAAGTCAACAATTCTTAATCGTAGGTCTTCTGAGAGCTCTTTTGTGCGAGGCATCATTCACATCAGGCAATGCTTCTTGTGAAAAGCAAACCCTGAACTGGTGTGTGTTTTTTATAGACAGGGCAGCTGTAACCAACACCTCCAATCTCATCTAATTGATTGGACTCCAGTTGGCTGACACCTCACTCCAATTAGCTCTTGGAGATGTCACTAGTCTAGGGGTTCACATACTTTTTCCACCTGCACTGTAAATGTTTACATGCTGTGTTCAATAAAAACATGGTAACATTTAATTCTTTGTGTGTTATTAGTTTAAGCAGACTGTGATTGTCTATTGTTGTGACTTAGATGAAGATCAGATCACATTTTATGACCAATTTGTGCAGAAATCCATATCACTCCAAAAGGTTCACATACTTTTTCTTGCAACTGTATATTTCTGCACTTGCACTTTATCTATATGAATTGTAACTGCCATACACCCGAAGTCTGACTGATTATTTTAAATGTTCTTAATGTCTGTGAGGCCAGAAATGGTTATAACTCTGTGAGTACTAATAAAATTGACGATTATTTAAAAGCAATTGTTGATGGAGTTATAATTTGTGATTTAATTTGATCTATGTATCTATGATTGGTTGCGCTAATGGTGATACTGGATCCCTGATATAGCAAGTTTAAGGGAAACAAGTGTTGGTTGTTTGTGTCTCATCATAATCCACCTCATTAAACAGTAATTGTCATTCCCCAGCATCATCTTCTTGTGATTGTGGATGCTCAAGAGTTTGGGAATCAGGGCACAAAATCTGTCCCTCTTCAAGCGTGCTTGGCGAGAGGGCCAAATCAAGGAATGGCGCTGAAAAGAGCTCCTCGGAATATCCGAGTGTGGGATCACTTGTTTTCCCAGACTCTCCATGGTGGAGGATCAGGGTGAGGATTGGGTTGAGCAGACTCTTGGCTACTGAGACTGGACTTGGTAGAAAACAGGGTGGTGCTTAACCAACTGGAAGCATTATCTGCTGCAATCCAACCGACCACCTGGTCGCACTGGTCTGACTTCAAGAGTGGTGTCCTGCGCCGCCCTGCAAACTGGGACATGCAGCTAGGTATCGTGTATGATTGTTTTTCTTGTGCTCTGGCAGAAGGCACAGTTTCACTGCGCCCAGGGCCACGGCCTCTGCATGCACCATCAGCATCATGGCCACTGCCCGTCCCTTACTGCTCACCTTCTTCATATTAAATGTTATATATGATTGAAAGTCTGTCACATGTACAGTAATGTAGGATTTGGAAGTGTATGCGCAAACAAATTAAAAAAGGTATTTGGGATGTGGAAAAGTCACACAGGAGATATCCCGCAGATAATGTCAATGCTGTCAATGCTGTCACCAGCGGCTGATGAAAAATTACAGAGAATGTCACAGATATTTGGGATGAGGAAACGTTATACAGGAGAGGTACCACCGGTAATGTTACTGTATGTCACAGATAAATTTTTGAAGCGCACAGGTTACACTGCAGATGTGGTGCTGGTAATGTCACTGTCCGCAGCAGACACCGTCTACGGAAAAAGTACACTGTATGTCACAGATAAATTTTAGAAGCGCACACATTACACTGCAGATGTGGCACTTGTAATGTCACTGTCCACAGCAGACACCGTCTACGGAAAAAGTACACTGTATGTCAGATATTTTTTGGATGCGCACACTTTACACAGGATATATGGCACAGCTAATGTCACTGTCCGCAGCGGACACAGTCTATAGAAAAAGTACACTGGATGTCAGATATTTTTTGGATGCGCACACTTTACACAGGAGATGTGGTGCAGCTAATGTCACTGTCTGCAGCGGACACCGTCTACGGAAAAAGGACACTGTGTGTCACAGATATTTTTGGGATGCGCACATTTTACACAGAACATGTGGCACAGCTAATGTCACTGTCCGCAGCGGACACCGTCTACGGAAAAGGTACACTGGATGTGAGATATTTTTTTGATGCGCACACTTTACACTGGAGAGTTGGCGCAGCTAATGTCACTGTCTGCAGCGGACACCGTATATTAAAAAAATACACTGTATGTCACTGATATTTTTTGGATGCGCACACTTTACACTGGAGATGTGGCACAGCTAATGTCGCTGTCTGCAGCGGCCAAACAATTGTAAAAAATAAAATATTATTTACTATTGTAAAAAATAAATATTGCTGCCACACACAATAGTCCTTAGAAGGACTTTTGGGCCTGTAAAGTTTTAGCTATATAGCGCAGGTTGTGCTAAAAATATAGATTGCTGCTGCCACACACAATAGTCCTTAAAAGGACTTTTGGGTCTCTGAAAAGTTTTGGTGGTAATAATATTCTTTAATCACTCCTTCCACTGTCTGTCCCTTCCTCACCACAGCTCTCCCTGACTAAGAATGAGCCGAACATGCGTCATCGGGTGCTATAAAGCACCCGATGACGCGTTCTGGCCAGCAAATCACTGGAATCCCATCAGCTAACATTGCTATGGCATTACAGTGAGGGCAGTACTTACCTGCACGTTTATGGGCTCTGTAGCAGCCAAGAAACGTGCGGGGCGGAGACTCTAGCATTACGCTCGAGCACATGCGGTATTCAGCCGAATACCGCCATGTGCCGAGCATCGAGATGCTCGGGCTGAACAGGTGTTCGGCCGAGCACGCTCGATCATCACTAGCTATAACTATAACCTGTTTTTTCCTGTGTACCGACTGCTGCTGGTGTAACGCCTCAGAGGTGCATTACCACCTTCTGTACCCCTCTACTATCTCCTATGGTTAACCTAATGTCACCCTATATATTCATTTCCAGGGCCTGCAAAATGTGTATCTGTAATAATGCTATGTGACTGTTCAAGTGTAATGTGCCTGGTTCACCAGCAGATGGCGGCATTAATAAGGGGAGATGGCAGAGTTATCTTACATAGAATCAAGCCTTCTTTCCATTCTATTCTCCCCCTCTGGGGAGGAGTTTAGACTAGTTAGTGAGCAGTGAGTTGAGCTTACTCCCATCCTAGGGGAAGGAAGCAGGAGCCTGTCCATGCTGGATGAGCCCTGTTTGGACCAGCTGGAGCACCTTCAGCTCTGCTGGATCCAGAGGCAGAAGCCTTAAGCCTCAGAAGCCAGGAGTAAAGTTCCCTGGACAGACCAGTCTACCAAGCTAAGTACACAATTCACTGCAAAAAATGCACCAAAATGATACGCAACTGACAATACTAGCTAATTCCTCAGGCCCATGTTAAAAGCTGAGAACTTTGCCAATATCTTCCAGTCAGGAACATATCGGAGCCCCTCATGCACCACATCACGGTGTCTCAGCACGCATGGGGTCCTACCACTAAACTGCCCGTGGTGTGTGAACAGGGTCTGAATAGTGCTAGAAACCAACTCACAGCCAGACTCTCCATAGTGGTATCACAAATTCATGCAGAGGAATTGCTCCCCCGGTTATAGACACGCTACAGTATATGGGTTTGGAGCATTTTCACCCGTTTAGGCCACTTTTTTCAGTGAGTTTTTGTCCTTATGTGTATGGAATGTGCCACTTTATTTTGGTGGTAACATTCTTTTGCACCTGGTAGCTTCTGTGTCACATGGTCTGTTGTGGGTGCGGCTCGCAGCTTTATTTTACCTCAGAATGCATTTATGATACCACTATGGAGGCATGTGAGAGCTGTGATTTAATTGCACTGTTCAGTTTAGTGGTAGGACCCCATGCTTGCTGAGACACTGTGACGTGGTGCATGAGGGGCTCCGATATGTTCCTGACTGGAAGATATTGGCAAAGTTCTCAGCTTTTAACATGGGCCTGAGGAATTAGCTAGTATTGTCAGTTGCGTATCATTTTGGTGCATTTTTTGCAGTGAATTGTGTATGTATATTTTTTCATCTGCAGAATGTATCATTTTGTGTAGGATGTTCTTGTGGTGCATGCGGTCCGCACCAGCATCCTCCATTGTACGCATTATTTGCTGCGGATTGCCGTCGTCTGCGGAGCGCATGCAGAGGAATTGCTCCCCCGGTTATAGACACGCTACAGTGTATGGGTTTGGAGCATTTTCACCCGTTTAGGCCACTTTTTTCAGTGAGTTTTTTTTACCAAGCTAAGTACAGCAAAAAGGAAAGGAAAAGATTCCTGTTTAATCCTGTTAGCACAGCAGAGCCAAAGACCAATAGACATAGCAGAGAGGAGTTTGCCTGCCACAGTTCAGTTAATGCCAAAGCCTGCTGGAAACCAAGATAGAGCCTATAAATCGTTTGGATGAACATTTACCAAAGTAAAGCTGCTATCAACTTCATCAAAAGGTCTGGACTCAATTTATTTCATCATCCCCTTCATCAACTATCCTTTTTCTGCATCGGAGCCAATGCCTGGGGTTACAGCGTATCTGTAACACCCCAGAGATGTGTTACTACATGCCTCTACCCCGCTACTATCTCGTAAGAGCCTTTATACTTTCATCTGATGTAATTTGTATTATGTCCTCCACAAATGTGCATATTAAAGCAATTGTTCATGTAATTTGCCTGGTTACCAGTAGGTGGCAGCAACACATTGGCAAGTATAGTTTAGTGTTTAGTGAATCTAAGCTGGAATGGATTATTCCAGTTTGGCTTTACCTGTGTGGAGAGGTGGGCTAGTCCCATATCCTGCAGCATGGTGGAGAAGGAAGTTAGAGTCAGTGTAGCCTCCCCCTTGCTAGGGGAAGGCTGTGTGAGAGTGTCCAGGAAAACCCCCTGCATAGGGAAGACAGCAAGGACCTAGTCTCGGCTGAGACTTGGCCATATACCCACCTTAAACACCTTCAGCTCAGCTGAATGAAGAAAGCAGAAACAACAGGCCAACTCCAGAGTTCCAGGAAGAAAGCATCCCATGAGAATCCCTCTGTGAGATCAGTCCAGTGCCTAGGAGAAGCCAATTCCTCCTCAGCTAGTCTGTCCCCATACAGCAAAAGCTAACGCTGCCACTGTTCCAGAGCTACCAAGCAGAGGTTTTATCCTGCAAGCTCCACATTTAAAGCAGATGTACTCATTCCTGCCAATGATTGCCAAAACCTGCTGGGACCAAGAGACCAAAGCTGTATACTGCTTGGATGAAAGTTAACTCAAGTAAAGAAACGCTTGAACTTCATCTAAAGGTCTGGACATCATTTCTTCAGCAAAATTCCTCTATTACTCCTACTATCACTACACACAAATTTATTGCAAGTGAGCCAGGAGCCAGGAGCCGTACCCAAGTAGGAGAGACCGTGACACAATTATCACTATCCTACAGAGACATTATAGGCCATTATCCTACTCTGGCATTCCTAACCTGGGAAGTGCATTATAACACCTTGGAAGGGCCCTGGGATAGTACCCTGCGCATGCTGCAATTGGCGTCACAAACAAATTCAGGATATATTATCCATCTGACCCTGCCACTGCATTAAAGTGTCATCAGCGAACCCGTTCCTGGTCACTGCATTAAGTGGCGGCACGAACAGGATCGAACTGTGTGTCTAATACTACTACAAGGCCTAGGAACTGTGTTAAAACCCCGAAAATTGACTTTATTGCTTTTATTACGGTGCCAGAAAGCACTAAACAGTGCAAGCCAGTACTCCAAGGGTTAGTTCGCCATATTTCTATAATGGCGCAGCTTCTTCATGACCCTCAGAAGTGGGAAAACACAGGAACGCCCTCTCAGGAGCGCGAAAATGCTGACTATGCCCTTCTAGAAGCGGGAAACCTAAATCCTGCCCACCAAGAACTTTACAATGTGAGCCAAGGGAATGAAAACCCCTCCTCTCAGGCTCCACCTTCACTTCCTGCACCCAACATCACCAAGGAGTAAAGGACGATTGGGCTCCCCAAGCCAAAGTGGGACGAGATGACAATCAAAGGCGAACCGGTGTACGAAAAATTCCCACCGGAGATCCGGATCTCCCAACTTGTGAGCAAGAAAGGCCCGTCAGTGTTTTCCGTGATACCAGAGGCTGCGGATTCCTCTTCGGAAGGCGAGACGGCTGCAACCCCTTACTCAAAGATGGCCGCTGTTCTTGAGCCTGCTCCCGCGGAAGCAGACATCAGCCGAGCAGTCCAGATCCCGGAGGTGCCTACGTTCCAGATTACGTCATCTACCCCCGCGACCGACGTCTCAACACAGCCACAATCCGCGACCCCCGCAGAGTTGACAGAAATTCCAGAGGCCACTGCCGATCGCCAGCAGGAGGCACCGGAACCGGCCACCCGGCCACAACCTCAGATAGTAACCAACCCATTCCCTGAGGCCCCTGTCCAGCCCGCAGCTGCCCCTACACTGCGCCCGGTGGTCCCGTACCAGGTCACCAGACCCAGGGAGGTCCCCTTAGTGATCCCTGAACTCCCTGAGGCCCCAACTCTACAGGTGGGGCAAATAAATAACTTAGTACTGACTTTCAGTCCCAGAGTACAGGTATACGTCCTACCCTGGAAGGTCCCACAGGCAACCCTTAATTGCCTACCAGAACCTCTTCAGCCAGTGGTTTTACCTACCTCTGCACCGGCAAGGGATACCGGCTTGTAGCAGCTTACAGTAGCATTCACCAGGCTTACTACTCAGCCAGTACAAAACGAAAAAAAAAAACACTAGAGGGCAGGGGCGCACAACTACAGACACAAAGCTGAGTTATCAAAGGCAGGAGTGCCCTCTAATGAGCTTAAGTAGCTCCAGCAGTTAGGAGGACCTGCAAGTCCTTCTCTAAATGCCTCCTTCTTTGCAATACAAAAACTTATGGGAGCCACAATGTCATGGATGGTGTTGCAGAAAGCTGGAACTTATAAATAAACATCCGACTGGCTTGATCCCAAACTAAGGAGCATATGGGTGAGCCCTATAAAACCCCTAGAGCTCTCCCTGACTGCTATGCCCATGCAAAGGTCTTTATCGTAGACGATTGCATGTCCACGTACCTTATACTATGTGACACCTGAAAACCCTATAATAGTGAGGGGACACGACCACCGGCTCCCTGCACTTAATACGGACGAAGTCAGGGTCACCTACAATCAAGCCAGCAAGAAAACACAAATAAAGGAAACAGACTTATCTGAGGAATCAGGAGAAACAGTATCCAGCAGTGAACAACTCATCCCGGAAGAAGTTTAAACCGCAAAGTGAGGCAGTATGGGAGGGAATATAAAAGGAGGCAATTAGTGTAAATAGGTGACAGCTGGGAGAAGGAAAGGAGATGACAAAGTGAAACCAAAACAAAGAACATCATGCAAGAGGTACAGAAGAACGTCTGCCAGACCTTCTCAGAGAGCTGGCAGTGACAGTACCCCTGCCTCTACGTGTGGACTCCGGACACTCAGAGCCCACCTTCTCAGGATGAGACCTATGGAAAGCCCTGATGAGACGAGTGGCCTTAATGTCCGCCACTGGGACCCACATCCTCTCCTCAGGATCATAACCCTCCCAATGAACGAGGTACTGGAGAGAACCGCGGATAATGCGAGAATCCACAATCCTAGAGACCTGAAATTCAAGATTACCATCAATAACCATCGGAGGAGGAGGCAAAGAGGAGGGTACAGTGGATTGGACATAAGGTTTTAATAGGGACCTGTGAAAAACATTATGGATCTTCCAAGTCTGAGGAAGATCAAGATGGAAGGCAATGGGATTGATGAGGGACAAGATCTTGTAAGGCCCAATAAACTTAGGACCCAACTTCCAGGAGGGAACCTTCAGTTTGATATTCTTTGTAGACAACCACACCAGATCACCCACATTCAGGTCCGGACCAGGCACACGTCTCTTATCCGCCACACGCTTATATCTCTCACTCATCCTCTTCAGATTACCCTGAATCTTTTGCCAAATAAATGACATAGACGAGGAAAATCTCTCCTCATCAGGTAAACCAGAAGACCCCTCTCCAGAGAATGTCCAAAACTGCGGATGAAACCCATATGCACCAAAAAATTGTGACTTATCAGAGGACTCCTGGCGACGGTTATTTAACGCAAACTCAGCAAGGGACAAAAAAGAACACCAATCCTCCTGATTCTCTGCCACAAAACAGCGCAGATATGTCTCCAGATTCTGATTGACGCGTTCGGTCTGACCATTCGACTGCGGGTGAAAAGCAGAAGAGAACGACAACTGAACCCCCAAGCGAGAACAGAAGGCCTTTCAGAATCTGGAAACAAATTGTGTGCCCCTGTCAGAAACGATGTCTGAAGGAATGCCATGCAATTTAACAATGTGATCAACAAATGCTTGCGCCAGCGTCTTAGCATTGGGTAACCTAGGAAAGGGAATGAAATGCACCATTTTGCTAAAATGGTCCACTACTACCAGAATCACAGTCTTCCCCGAGGAACGAGGCAGGTCCGTAATGAAGTCCATGGACAGATGCGTCCAAGGACAGGAAGGAATGGGTAACGGGAGGAGAGAACCCGATGGCCGTGAATGAGGGACCTTGGCACGAGCGTAGGTCTCGCAGGCTGCCACAAAACCCTCAACCGTCTTACGAAGAGCCGCCACCAGAATCTCCAAGCAATGAGATCCACTGTGGCTCTACTCCCCGGGTGCCCAGCAAGGACAATATCGTGGTGCTCCTTAAAAACCTTGTATCGTAAAGCGAGAGGCACAAACAACCTCCCAGGAGGACAAAGATCAGGAGCCTCTGCCTGGGCTGCCTGAACCTCTGCCTCCAAATCAGGATAAAGAGCAAAGACGACCACCCCTTCAGCCAAAATGGGACCCGGGTCTTCAAAGTTCCCCCCTCCCGGAAAACAACGTGACAGGGTATCCGCCTTCACATTTTTAACCCCAGGGCGGAAAGTAACAACAAAATTAAACCTAGAAAAGAACAAAGACCATCTGGCCTGTCTCGGGTTCAGACGCTTGGCCCATTCCAAGTAGGCCAGATTCTTATGGTCTGTAAACACGGTAATAGGGTGTCTGGCTCCCTCTAACCAATGGCGCCATTCCTCAAAAGCTAATTTGATGGCCAACAACTCCCTATCTCCCACATCGTAATTTCTCTCTGCAGAGGAGAGTTTCCTTGAGAAAAAGGCACACGGTCGCCATTTGGTAGGAGAGGGACCCTGAGATAAGACCGCACCTACACCCACCTCAGAAGCGTCCACCTCAACAATAAAAGGTAGAGAGACATCAGGTTGTACTAAAATGGGAGCGGAAGAAAAACTCTTTGATACTAGAAAAGGTTTTAAAGGGTTTCTACCACCAGAAATACTGTTATGTAGCTGACTGACATTAGCGATGCGCTAATGTCAGCACTACATAACAGTATGTTTCTAACATTAGTCCCTGCAGCCGTTTTTGTAAAAAAAAGCACTTTTATTATATGCTAATGAGCCTCTAGGTGCTATGTGGGCGTAAAATCAGCACCTAGAGGCCCCGTTGTAACGGACCGTTTCAGCAGACAAGGGGTTAAAATCCATTTAGGCGATGTGCCCCTTTCTGAGAGACAGGCCCAGCTACTGCAGAACACCAAACTCCCGAACTGGATACAAAATAGCACTCCAAACTGGAACCTCACGAATAGCTGCTAGCAGACGAACAGGAATCAGCTTACACTCCTGGCAATCAGTCTCTAACAGCATACAGCGGATCCCCCCAATAACGAGACAAGGCTCCGTGTTGAGGGTCAAGCAGTGGTCTGAGGTGCTGGCACACCCAGCCTCGTTTTTATTACAGTTGTTTGCAAATACAGGTCCGCCCACAGGGAGGTATAAAACAACCAAGCCCATCTGGTGTACACGCCCCTAGGGGACCAGAATGAAGACTGTGACATAGGACAGATATGCAGCACTGTAGGATACACAGAGACAATACATCCCCACAATGCATCATGGTTTCCTCCTCTCTGCCCTGGAGACACCCGAGGCGTAATCCAATTATCTCTCAAGACAAAGAGAAATCACCAATACACATGTGGATATAACAGGACAGACATCACCATTTAAACACACAATGGGACAATGGCACAATAGAACCACACCCAGCATATTCCTCCCAAGCTGACAAGTTACACTTACTATAAATTGTTACAACTTTGTGAGTTTACATAGAAACATAGAAACATAGAATGTGTCGGCAGATAAGAACCATTTGGCCCATCTAGTCTGCCCAATATACTGAATACTATGGATAGCCCCCGGCCCTATCTTATATGAAGGATGGCCTTATGCCTATCCCATGCATGCTTAAACCCCTTCACTGTATTTGCAGCTACCACTTCTGCAGGAAGGCTATTCCATGCATCCACTACTCTGCTTTTCATGAGAGACCAGCCTCGTTAAAATCTGCCATGTCTCTAGCTGTTCGTATTGACAGGCGTCTTAGAGAGAGAGAGGAGACTAGTCCTTCCTGTATTTGCATACATATAACTTACATCAATTTAAACAGTATAACTTGGGGACAAACCTATCCAAAATTCACTTGAATAGGTTCAGGGGTTTAAAAGTTAGTATGGGCCATAATCCTGAGGCAAGAGGCTGATAAACAGGCCTCTTCAAAACCCAGTGGCTAGGTTGGTTTCGCCACACCCGTCTACTCACCCTTTATCCCGCCCAGGTCCCCTGTTCTGCCGGCCCAGCTCCTCTTGATTGATGGCACGAAATCCCGCGCCTGCACCGTTCACTTCTGTCTTCGGCGCAGGCGCAGTGAGTGAAGGCCGCTCTCCTGATCCCGGCTTCCTCACTGTGACGTAGCCGGCGCAGGCGCAGTGAGAAATCAGGCACCAGGAGCGCATCATTCACTCACTGCGCCTGCGCCGAAGACAGAAGTGAACGGCGCAGGCGCGGGATTTCGTCAACGATGCGGTGGATCGTGCCATCAATCAAGAGGAGCAGGGCGGGTCTCGATGAGTCTTGAAATCAGGAGAAAAAATAAAAATGTCATCTAGATACACCAGTACAAATTTCCCCTTTAAATTATAAAAAATGCTGTTCACAAAATGTTGGAAGATGGCCGGAGCATTCATCAAACCAAAGGGCATAACCAAATTCTCGAAATGACCCTCAGGGGTATTGAAGGCCTTCTTCCATTCGTCCCCTTTCCCTGACCCTGACTAGGTTGTATGCTCCTCTTAAATCCAACTTAGAAAAAACCTTAGCCCCAACAATCTGGTTAAACAGGTCCGGGATCAGAGGAAGCGGATATGGGTCACGAATCGTGATATGGTTCAGCTCCCTGAAATCCAGACAAGGTCTTAAAGAACCATCTTTTTTCTTAACAAAAAAAACCCAGCTGCAACAGGTGACTTCAAGGGTCGTATGTGTCCATTTCTCAGGCTCTCAGAGATATAAGTTCGCATAGCGACTCTTTCAGGATGGGAGAGATTGTATAAACGTGATTTTGGCAGCTTGGTGCCTGGGATGAGATTAATAGGGCAGTCGTACTCCCGGCGAGGGGGCAACTCCTGGACACCACTCTCGGGAAACACATCCGAAAATTCAGAGAGAAAAGATGGCACAGTCTTGGTAGAAACCTCTGAAATAGACGTCGTGAGACACTTCTCTGCAAAACTCACTCCAACCATTTATTTGCCTTGCTTGCCAATCAATGGTGGGGTTATGTTTAGTGAGCCAGGGTAGCCCCAACACTAGAGGAGTAGGTAATCCGCTTAAGACGAAACATGACATATCCTCAACATGAGCGTCACCCACAGTCAAACGGATATTGTGAACTATGCCCTTTAACGATCTTTGAGAAAGTGGAGCGGAATCGATAGCAAAAACAGGTATATCCTTTTCCAAAGTGCATACCTGGAAACCATGCGTTATTGCAAAAAGATTATCACTGAGATTGACAGCTGCTCCACTATCTACAAAAATCTCACAAACAATGTTCTTGCTATCTAGCGCCACCCTGGCAGGTAGGAGAAAACGGGAACTACAAGTAAACGGCAAAACTTCAATTTTCGCATCAACCTTGCCAATAGTAGCAAATGGAAAGTTTTTAGAGTTTTTTTTTATTTTAGTTTTTCTTTTATTACCCTCAGAAAACTCCATGAATCTCCTAGAGGGGAAAACATTAGCCAAATGATTTATACCCCCACAACAGAAACAAACCCTCCTCTGAGAGCTGAATCCTCTACTATCAGAGGCAAGCAAACCCAGCTGCATGGCCTCCTCCTCAGAGGGGATTGAGAGAGACTGAGACCCCTGCGCACTGAATGAGACAGCTCCACTGTCCTTGGACTGAATATGACAGGAAGGACTAGTCTCCTCTCTCTCTCTAAGACGCCTGTCAATACGAACAGCTAGAGACATGGCAGATTTTAACGAGGCTGGTCTCTCATGAAAAGCAAATGCATCCTTCAATCCCTCCGACTTCGGAGTGCAGCATCATTCCAACCAGTATCAGCTGCCCATCTACGAAATTCAGAACAATATATCTCTGCGGACTGTTTACCCTGGCATAAAAGACGCAGTTTAGATTCAGCCAGAGCAATATGATCCGGGTCATCATATATCTGCCCCACGGCTACAAAAAATTAATCCACTGATCGGAGGGGCCGTGCCCCCACCGGCAGCGAAAAGACCCAAGACTGAGCGTTATCCCTGAGCAGCGAGATGATGATCCCCACCCTCTGCTCCATGGGGAATAGGGCGAAAATGGAGTTTGCAAGCCTCTCTAAAGCGAACAAAATTCTCACTACCCCCGAAGAACGTATCCGGAAGCGAGATCTTAGGCTCGGAACAAACTCCATGAACGCCAGCAGAACCGGTCACCTGAAACTGAGACACAGTTTTACGGAGATCTGCTACCTCCAGGGAAAGACCTTGCATGTGGTCAATCAAGGCTGAAACCGGATCCATGCTTAAGACGGTTATGGCGGTTTATAATGTCACGGATGGTGTTGCAGAAAGCTGGAACTTATAAATAAACATCCGACTGTCTTGATCACTGTCACGGAACCATGAACCAGACGTACAACAAGAGATAAGTGAAAATAAGAAGGCTTTATTGAAAATAAAGCTGTAAAGCAAAAGTCCAAACGGATGGTGAAACCGAGCAGAGTCTTTGCGAAGCCAGAGGTCAGGAACCAGAAGGGTAGTCAGACGAAGCCAGGATCAGGAACCAGCAGGGTAGTCAGACGAAGCCAGGATCAGGAACCAGCAGGGTAGTCAGACGAAGCCAGGATCAGGAACCAGCAGGGTAGTCAGACGAAGCCAGGATCAGGAACCAGAAGCAGCAGCAGTCTAGAAGCATGTGAACACAGGAGGACCAAGCAAGGAACTGAAGCCACAGACCTCCTATATATATGAGCTAGGCATCCAGCTCCTCCCAGGGGAAGGAGGAGCCGCAGGGTGGAAGGCTACAAGAAACCCAGAACCCAAGATGGCCGCCAGCACATGTCAAACGAAGGAGAGCAGCAAGCAGGTAAGACCATGACAGTACCTCCCCCTCAAGGGCCCCTCCTCCGCGGAGCACAAAACGGTTTCTGAGGGAAGCGTGCGTGGAAGGCTCGGAGCAAGGCAGGAGCATGGACATCTGCGGAGGGAACCCAGGAACGCTCCTCTGGACCATAACCACGCCAATGGACCAAAAACTGCAACCGACCGCGGACCAGGCGTGAGTCCAGGATATTGCTCACCTCATATTCCTCACGATTGCCCACTTGGACCGGACGAGGCCGAGGAACCGAGGAAGTGAAACGATTACACACCAGTGGCTTCAACAGGGAGACATGAAACACGTTGGAGATCCGCATGCCAGGAGGAAGCGCAAGGGCATAGGCTACCGGGTTTACCCTGCGAAGCACTCGGAAGGGACCAACAAAGCGAGGCGCCAGCTTGGGAGTGGGCACTCGAAGGTTGAGGTTGCGGGTGGACAACCATACACGGTCTCCGACCTGGTAGGAAGGAGCAGGCGCTCGTCTGCGATCAGCCTGGAGTCTCTGGCGCTGCGCAGAGACCTCAAGGGACTTCTGGATCTGTACCCAAGAAGCACGTAGGACGGAAAGGTGATCCTCCACAGCCGGAATATCCTGGGGAGAGAATACCTCCGGTAACACGGCAGGTTGGAACCCATAATTGGCCATGAAGGGAGACGTCCCAGAGGAAGAGTTCACCGCCGTGTTCCTGGCAAACTCAGCCCAAGGCAGGAGGTCAACCCAATTGTCTTGGTGATCGGAGACATAGCAACGAAGGAATTGCTCCAAGGCCTGATTGGATCGTTCTGCGGCCCCATTGGACTGAGGGTGGTAGGCCGAGGAGAAGGAGAGATGAATCCCCAACTGGGAGCAAAAGGCGCGCCAGAACCTGGACACAAACTGACTCCCCCGATCCGACACAATCTCCTTAGGCAAACCGTGCAACCGGAAGACCTCCCTGGCAAAAATCGTGGCCAACTCTTGTGCAGAGGGTAACTTCTTGAGAGGAACACAGTGGCACATTTTGGAAAACCGATCCACAATCATGAGAATGACCGTATGGCCTCGGGATGCAGGGAGGTCCACAATGAAATCCATCCCCAGGTGTGACCATGGGCGCTCCCCGGTGGCTATGGGTTGCAGAAGGCCCAACGGAAGGTGCCGAGGGGACTTACTCTGGGCACAAACGGAGCATGCCGCTACATATGCGGCGATGTCGGAACGTAGGGAAGGCCACCAGAACAGACGTGAAACAGCCCAGGACAGCTGATTCTTTCCAGGATGCCCCGCGGTCTTGGAGTTATGGTAGGTTCGCAACAACCGAGTGCGCAACTCCTCAGGCACAAAACATCTGCCGTTGGGTCTCCCAGAGGGAGCACCAGATTGAGCCGCCAAAATCTGCTCACCCAGGGGAGAGGTCAGGCTGGTGCGAATGGCGGCCAGGATCTGATTCGGAGGTATGACCGAAGTCGGAATCGACTCCTCCCTGGACAGCTCGGAGTACTGCCGTGATAAGGCATCCGCCCTGATGTTCTTGGAACCGGGTAGGTAGGAGACCACGTAATTAAAACGTGACAAGAACAGAGCCCATCTGGCCTGACGTGGTGTCAATCTCTTGGCCTCAGAAAGGTAGGTCAGATTCTTGTGGTCCGTCAGGATGAGAACCGGAACCACCGAACCCTCGAGCAAGTGCCTCCATTCTTTAAGGGCCTGCACGATGGCCAATAACTCCCTGTCACCAATCTGATAGTTGCACTCCGCGGAAGACAGTTTCCGGGAGTAAAACCCACAAGGAAGCAGAGGACCCTCTGGTGTTCTACGCTGAGACAGAAGGGCGCCTACTCCCGTCTCAGACGCGTCCACCTCGAGGACAAAGGGCAACCCAGGGTTGGGATGCGACAGAATCGGAGCCGACACAAAGGCGGACTTTAGGGCCTCAAAAGCTCGGATGGCCTCGAGCGGCCAGACCTGGGAATTACTGCCCTTCCTGGTCAGATCCGTGAGAGGCTTGGCCAGCATGGAAAAGTCCCTGATGAACTTCCGATAATAATTGGCGAAGCCCAAAAAGCGCTGCAGGGAACGAAGACCACTGAGCTGGGGCCACTGTAAGACAGCCGAAACCTTCTCAGGATCCATGGAGAACCCCTCAGCGGAAATGATGTAACCTAAGAAGGTTACCTGGGATCGGTGAAATTCGCATTTCTCAAGCTTACCGAACAGCTTGTTCTCTCGTAAACCGTTGCAACACTCGTCTGACATCCAGAATGTGGGCCTCCATGGATTCAGAATATACCAAGATGTCATCCAAATAGACTACCACACACTGCTGCAACAGGTCACGGAAAACATCGTTGATGAATTCCTGAAAGACTGCGGGCGCATTGCACAACCCAAAGGGCATAACCAAGGATTCGTAATGACCGGTCCTGGTGTTAAACGCGGTCTTCCACTCATCGCCCGCCTTGATCCTTACCAGGTTATATGCCGCCCTCAGGTCGAGTTTGGTAAAGACCGTGGCCCCTTTAAGGCGATCGAACAGCTCGGAAATCAAGGGTATCGGGTAAGCGTTCTTGATCGTGATGCGATTGAGACCCCTGTAATCGATGCAAGGCCTCAACTCACCGCCCTTCTTTTTCACAAAGAAAAATCCAGCCCCTGCCGGGGACGAAGACTTGCGAATGTGTCCGCGTGAAAGCGCCTCCCTCACGTACTCCTCCATGGCCTCATTCTCCGCTACCGACAGTGGATAGACTTTGCCACGAGGAGGAACGGCACCAGATTGTAACTCTATGGCACAATCGTATGGGCGGTGCGGAGGTAGGGCAACCGCGCGCACCTTATCGAATACATCCCGGTACTCCTCGTATTCAGGAGGCAACAGAGAGTCCGAGGAAGTACACAGCAACTTGACAGACCCATGGATGCAACTAGCCCCACACTGCGGTGACCACGAGAGGATCTCGACCGATCTCCAATCGAAAGTCGGATTATGCTTCTGGAGCCAGGGGTACCCCAAGACCACCGAGTAGTGTGGAGACGAAATAACCTGGAGGCAGACCGACTCTCTGTGAACGGCACCAATGGCTATCCCCACTGGAAGGGTCTCATGAGTCACGTGTGGCGGCAGAAGGGGTCTGCCGTCTATCGCCTCAAGAGCCAGTGGGGAACCTCGAGCCTGCAGAGGAATGGAATTGGCGGCAGCGAACACACTATCAATGAACAAACCACCAGCACCAGAGTCCACCAACGCCTGGGTCGTCACCGAGCCCCCGACCCAGGAGAGGACAACAGTGATCAGTGGTTTGTCAACACGGGAAACCGGGGACGAGGAGACTCCACCCAAGATCTGCCCCCGACAGGATCTCAGGTGCGAGCGTTTTCCCGGACGGTTCGGACATGCCAACCGAAAATGCCCACCGAGACCACAGTACATGCATCGGCCCTCGCGTCTCCGGAGAACCCTCTCCCCCTCGGACAGGCGAGCAAACCCCAGCTGCATGGGTTCACCCCCAGACAAGTCATCCCCAGGAGGCGTGGGAGGAGAGGGAGGCACGGGTGGGACAGCAAACGTAGGCACCAATCTGTTAGAAGACCTCCGCAGGTTCTCCTTAAAGGAAGGTCTCTCCCTGAGTCTGGTGTCAATCAAAATCAGGAAAGAAATAAGAGACTCGAGCTCAACTGGTAGGTCCTTAGCTGCAACTTCATCCTTCAAGGCATCCGAGAGACCATGAGAGAAAGCAGCGACCAGAGCCTCATTATTCCAGCCCACCTCTGCTGCCAGGGTACGAAACTCAATGGCGTATTCAGCTACGGATCGTGAACCCTGTCTGATGGACATAAGGAGCTTCGCAGCAGAGGCAGCACGAGCCGGCACATCGAATACCTTCCGAAGAGAAGCAACAAAACCGGAAAACTCGGCAACCACCGGATTGTTGTTCTCCCATAAAGGGCTGGCCCAGGCCAAGGCCTTGTCCGAGAGCAGCGAGATCAAGAAGCCCACCTTTGATCTCTCAGTAGGAAAGGCATGTGGCAGCAACTCAAAATAAATGCCCACCTGGTTAAGAAAACCTCGGCACTGAGTTGGCTCTCCCCCAAAGCGCTGTGGAAGAGGAGCAGAACCGGTCATACCCCGAAACACCGCAGGCGCAACAACAGGTGTTGGGGTAAACTCTGGCGCAACAACCGGAGCGGCAGTAGGAGCGAGCCCAGGAGCGACAACCGACCCATCGGCAACGGGAGCGAAATGAGCCGTGCGTTCAAGCAGGGTTTGCAACGCCACAGCGAACCGACCCAACAGGTGATCCTGCTGATCAAGTCTGGCAACCAGCGTGGGTAGCGAGGATGGCCCTGTACCGTCAGAATTCATGGCTTGGTCCTAATGTCACGGAACCATGAACCAGACGTACAACAAGAGATAAGTGAAAATAAGAAGGCTTTATTGAAAATAAAGCTGTAAAGCAAAAGTCCAAACGGATGGTGAAACCGAGCAGAGTCTTTGCGAAGCCAGAGGTCAGGAACCAGAAGGGTAGTCAGACGAAGCCAGGATCAGGAACCAGCAGGGTAGTCAGACGAAGCCAGGATCAGGAACCAGCAGGGTAGTCAGACGAAGCCAGGATCAGGAACCAGCAGGGTAGTCAGACGAAGCCAGGATCAGGAACCAGAAGCAGCAGCAGTCTAGAAGCATGTGAACACAGGAGGACCAAGCAAGGAACTGAAGCCACAGACCTCCTATATATATGAGCTAGGCATCCAGCTCCTCCCAGGGGAAGGAGGAGCCGCAGGGTGGAAGGCTACAAGAAACCCAGAACCCAAGATGGCCGCCAGCACATGTCAAACGAAGGAGAGCAGCAAGCAGGTAAGACCATGACAATCACAAACTAAGGAGCATATGGGTGAGCCCTATAAAACCCCTAGAGCTCTCCCTGACTGCTATGCCCATGCAAAGGTCTTTATGGTAGACGATTGCATGTCCACGTACCTCATACTATGTGACATCTGAAAACCCTATAATAGTGAGGGGACACGACCACCGGCTCCCTGCACTTAATACGGATGGAGTCAGGGTCACCTACAATCAAGCCAGCAAGAAAACACAAATAAAGGAAACAGACTTATCTGAGGAATCAGGAGAAACAGCATCCAGCAGTGAACAACTCATCCAGGAAGAAGTATAAACCGCAAAGTGAGGCAGTATGGGAGGGAATATAAAGGAAGGCAATTAGTGTAAATAGGTGACAGCTGGGAGAAGGAAAGGAGATGACAAAGTGAAACCAAAAAAAAGAACATCATGCAAGAGGTACAGAAGAACGTCTGCCAGACCTTCTCAGAGAGCTGGCGGTGACACACAACCTGGACTGCACTTGAAGGGTGAAGATCTATTGGCCATTTGTTCTGTGTGTGTTGCCCTTGTTTGTTCTTCACAAGTATGGACATGGTTTGTTAGGACTCCCCCCACTTCAGCAACTGTCTACATCCCAGTTTGCGCTAAAGTTTGCGCATTGTTTTATCCTCTTTCTCAGGT
Source organism: Bufo bufo (assembly GCF_905171765.1). Lineage (NCBI taxonomy): Eukaryota > Metazoa > Chordata > Amphibia > Anura > Bufonidae > Bufo > Bufo bufo. Next base: position 218,679,080 of record NC_053393.1, read on the forward strand.
TATTTGAAAGCCTCATGGAACTATGGTTCTCATCATGCTGCTATTTTACCGTATGTTCTTTTACCCACTGTTTTCTATCGTTCCTTGGATTACAAATATACCTCCTATTGGATTACAAATCATCACGTATGGATTACAATTAACTCTATTGTTTCCCGTGGGTTACACGTGACTTTTGTTTGTTTCCAGAGGATTCCAGGAGACTGATGGACTTTTCTTCAGGTCCACATCAAGCATTTCAAGAAAAGGGACTCAAGTCATATTTGAGCGTATAATAGTGATATTGATTGCACTGATATTTGCATAATGTTTTTCCACTAATTTTACTTCAATGTGTACAGGTTAAGCAACGTTCAAGCACTTATGCCCATTGTGTGTATTCTTCGCCAGGTGCCGCAATGTGAATCTATGCACTTTTTGTGAAATTGCACTTATTATTGCACTTAGCCAGATCAGTAGCACCTTTATTTTGTGTCACTTTGCTTTACAGCTCTTTTCTCTTTACACGGACTGCCTTTCCGGATGCTTAATACTAATGGCCTACTCCTGGTGTCATGTATCCTAGGTACCCAGGTAGGACAAGTGGTAAGTCCCAGACAGGTCCAGCAACTACAAGGGTAACCCCGCTGCTTCGGGAATGGCTAGGGGAGTTATATACTTCTCCTTCCTGTTTGTTATATGTGCCAGTATTGGTAATGGGACTACTATACCCCCATCCTGTATGTCTTCCAGGAGTTCCATGGGATTATTATACCCTCCTCCTGTGATATTGCCAGAAGCGTTTGAAGAAGCTCATACCTCCCCATTCTGTGCCTTTGCCTAAATTATGGCACCTCCACCTTAGAGCCATTTAGCTACCCATAGTCATCATAGTGATCGTGCTATAAGCCTTATTTTTCAGACTATGGTGCAGAGAAGGGAATACAGGATAAAGCCACCCTTCCATTTGTGGGCATTTCATTACACAATGGTGGGATTACAGAGTAAAGACACCCCCATGCTTTCTTTTGTATTAGGATCCAATATACTTTAAAGTCAGTCAGTAATGATTGCTTAGTGCAGACCTTTGGTTCACTGGGTATACCCAGAGGGAAACTGTTAATAAGACACCCTACTCATGCGGGCAGAAACCTTAGGGTAGCCGTTATATGTTTGTCTTTGTATGTCGTTATATGTACTACATAAAGCACTTTGTATTAAATTGGGCACCCCAGAGCTCATTTCTCTCATCCTACGCACAAGCCAAGGGCGGCTTGACTCAAAGTAAGGGGGAGTGTAACACCCCAGAGTTGTTTTACTACACGCCTCTACCCCGCTACTATCTCCTAAGAGCCTTTATACTGTCATCTGATGTAATTTGTATTATGTCCTCCACAAATGTGCATATAAATCTATGTTAAATGCAATTGTTCATGTAATTTGCCTGGTTACCAGTAGGTGGCAGCAACACATTGGCAAGTATAGTTTAGTGTTTAGTGAATCTAAGCTGGAATGGATTATTCCAGCTTGGCTTCCCCTGTGTGGAGAGGTGTGCTAGTCCCACATCCTGCAGCATGGTGGAGATGGAAGTTAGAGTCAGTGTAGCCTCCCCCTTGCTAGGGGAAGGCTGTGTGATAGTGTCCAGGAGAACCCCCTGCATAGGGAAGACAGCAAGGACCTAGTCCTTGAGCACCTTCAGCTCAGCTCGATGAAGAAAGCAGAAACAACAGGCCAACTCCAGAGTTCCAGGAAGAAAGAATCCCCTGAGAATCCATCTGTGAGATCAGTCCAGTGCCTAGGAGAAGCCAATTCCTCCTCAGCTAGTCTGTCCCCATACAGCAGAAGGTACCAGATAAGTGCAGAAGCTAACGCTACCACAGTTCCAGAGCTACCAAGCAGAGGTTTTATCATGCAAGCTCCACATTTAAAGCAGAAGTACTCATTCCTGCCAATGATTGCCAAAACCTGCTGGGACCAAGAGACCAAAGCTGTATACTGCTTAGATGAAAGTTACCTCAAGTAAAGAAACGTTTGAACTTCATCTAAAGGTCTGGACATCATTTCTTCAGCAAAATTCCTCTATTACTCCTACTATCACTACACTCAAATTTATTGCAAGTGAGCCAGGAGCCAGGAGTTCAGCCGTACCCAGGTAGGAGACACCATGACACAATTATCACTATCCTACACAGACATTATAGGCTATTATACCACTCTGGCATTCCTAATCTGGGACGTGCGTTATAACACCTTGGAAGGGCCCTAGGATAGTACCCTGCGCATGCTGCAAATGGTGTCACAAACAAATTCAGGATATATTATCAATCTGACCCACCTTACTGAACACTGTAACCACTGCTATAGACACTGATTTACATTTGTCGCTGCCTCCACACTATGACGGAGATCCTAAGCTGTATTGTGGCTTCATTAACCAGTGTACCATTCATTTTGAGCTGCAGCCACCTTTGTTTTATTCAGAAGCAGTACTGGTGAACCACTACTGTATACCCATCTGGTACCTGAAGAAGCACTTGGTGGTGACCTGCGTCAATAGAAAGGCTCTTTCTGAAACCATCCAGTATGTCACCGAGCCATTAGAGCTTGAAGTGTGTCCCATTCTGAGAGGATTTCCCAGTGAGTTCTGTCTGCAGATACTTGTCCACTTCTGCTGGGACTGTTGACGCAATATTGTTCTCTACTGGAACTCTGGTCAGATTCTTCTTTGGGATTCTGTTTGTCGTTCCTGATTTCTGACTGCTGTACAGCCTGTCCGGAATCCACCTGTACCCCAACATCCGCAAGATCCACCTTCTACATGTTTGTTGTACTATGCAAAAAAGGAGGTGTAATAATGGCAGTAATGTAATAACAAACAAGGACTACAATTAGCAGTGCACTGCCAAGTGCAAAGACACATGCAAACACTGGAAACATGAATAAATGTAAATTGCATTACTGCTATACTTGCTATATAAAAAATAGAAGCTCTTTGCACACAATTTTTATTATAATTGTGTCAGGCCCATCTACAAGCGACAAGGTAGCTTCCACAGACGGGACCCACACTAACAAAGTTGCCTCTCCTGGGCTTGTGGCTTACAAAATTCTGGCATTGTAGAATCCAGCTAAAGTATATTATACTCAGATTAGAAGCCCTGTGCAAGTGGTCAGGGAGTACATGGCCCAAAGAGGATTAATGAATAAAAATCCAGCTCACCAGTTCAGTCGTGCAACGGAAAAGCCAGGTCAGCTCAGCGTAAACTTCATTCAGGTAAACAGATTTCCAGCATGAAGGGGATAAAATCTTGCATGTTCTTTATTGAATATTCTAAACGTACACACGGTGCAGTGAAAGAGGTCCCTCCAAGTCCCTGGTCAGACAGACATGTTTCGAGCCAGCCAGCTCTTAGTCATCATGACTAAGAGCCGGCTGGCTCGAAACATGTCGGTCTGACCAGGGACTTGGAGGGACCTCTTTCACTGCACCGTGTGTACGTTTGGAATATTCAATAAAGAACATGCAAGATTATATCCCCTTCGTGCTGGAAATCTGTTTATCTGAATGAACCAAACAGGATTAGTCTCTCCACCAAAGGCAAAAAATAAAGTTAAAATAGCACTTCCAAACAATGTGGAAAAATGGGTCAGGTAAAAGCTTCTGTGGATGCAATGTACAGTCGCGGCCAAAAGTTTTGAGAATGACAAAAATATTAGTTTTTACAAAGTTTGCTGCTAAACTGTGATGTAGTGAAATATAATTACACGCACTTCATAAGTTTCAAAGGCTTTTATCGACAATTACATGACATTTATGCAAAGAGTCAGTATTTGCAGTGTTGGCCCTTCTTTTTCAGGACCTCTGCAATTCGACTGGGCATGCTCTCAATCAACTTCTGGGCCAATTCCTGACTGATAGCCACCCATTCTTTCATAATCACTTCTTGGAGTTTGTCAGAATTAGTGGGTTTTTGTTTGTCCACCCGCCTCTTGAGGATTGACCACAAGTTCTCAATGGGATTAAGATCTGGAGAGTTTCCAGGCCATGGACCCAAAATATCAACGTTTTGGTCTCCGAGCCACTTAGTTATCACTTTTGCCTTATGGCACGATGCTCCATCAGGCTGGAAAATGCATTGTTCTTCACCAAACTGTTGTTGGATTGTTGGAAGAAGTTGCTGTTGGAGGGTGCTTTGGTACCATTTTTTATTCATGGCTGTGTTTTTGGGCAAAATTGTGAGTGAGCCCACTCCCTTGGATGAGAAGCAACCCCACACATGAATGGTCTCAGGATGCTTTACTGTTGGCATGACACAGGACTGATGGTAGTGCTCACCTTTTCTTCTCCGGACAAGCCTTTTTCCAGATGCCCCAAACAATCGGAAAGAGGCTTCATCTGAGAATATGACTTTGCCCCAGTCCTCAGCAGTCCATTCACCATATTTCCTGCAGAAGATCAATCTGTCCCTGATGTTTTTTTTGGAGAGAAGTGGCTTCTTTGCTGGCCTTCTTGACACCAGGCCATCTTCCAAAAGTCTTCGCCTCACTGTGCGTGCAGATGCGCTCACACCTGCCTGCTGCCATTCATGAGCAAGCTCTGCACTGCTGACACTCCGATCCCGCAGCTGAATCCTCTTTAGGAGACGATCCTGGTGCTTGCTGGACTTTCTTGGACGCCCTGAAGTTTTCTTAACAAGAATTGAACCTCTTTCCTTGAAGTTCTTGATGATCCTATAAATTGTTGATTGAGGTGCAATCTTAGTAGCCACAATATCCTTGCCTGTGAAGCCATTTTTATGCAATGCAATGATGGCTGCACGCGTTTCTTTGCAGGTCACCATGGTTAACAATGGAAGAACAATGATTTCAAGCATCACCCTCCTTTTAACATGTCAAGTCTGCCATTTTAACCCAATCAGCCTGACATAATGATCTCCAGCCTTGTGCTCGTCAACATTCTCACCTGAGTTAACAAGACGATTACTGAAATTATCTCAGCAGGGCCTTTAATGACAGCAATGAAATGCAGTGGAAAGTTTTTTTTGGGATTAAGTTAATTTTCATGGCAAAGAAGGACTATGCAATCCATCTGATCACTCTTCATAACATTCTGGAGTATATGCAAATTGCTATTATAAAAACTTAAGCAGCAACTTTTCTAATTTCCAATATTTATGTAATTCTCAAAACTTTTGGCCACGACTGTACATACAAATAAGACTGTTAGGATGGAGGCCTGTGTCTGCTTCTCCACTCGCTATGTGTTTCTCTGGTGTGTATGTGGGAACAGGAGCTTAGTTCAGCATATCTCTTCTCAGGTTCAGGACTGCAGGTGTTACTCCCTTTCTCTCCTTGGTGTGTGTGTGCTACTTTTCACCTGCCGATTAATGAACTCATCTACTCCCCTATATAAGAGGATTCCATGTTCCACTTAGTGCCTAATCTACAGTTTAGTTTTGCTAAACTTTTCTGAAAGAGCTATAACCTGTTTGCTCCTCTCTACTGACTGCTGCTGGATTCCTGGACTTTGACTCTTGCTACCTGCCCTAACCACAGCCTGAATCTAGAATACAAGTATGGCCTGGTCCCCTGGTGCCTCTTATTGGTGTCTCTGACCAACGTGGGTCAGCAGCCAACCACTCACTCCTGGTGGTTGGCACAGTGGATCCAAATTGACAAACCATAACAGGTACTAGCAAAATTGCAAGTGTGTTTTCTGTAATTTAACCACTTCATTACAAGAGTGTTTATCCACCTTCCTTACTAGGCCATTTTTTCAGTTTTCGCAATGGTCCTATCTAACTGCAAATTACAATTTTATTCATGTATTTGATATAATTTTTTACAGGCTACCGTAGACCTTTCTTTTATGTCCTTAGATGGCAGATACAATATTTTTTAAGGAAATATATTTTTTGTATATCTTTACATTCTTAGCAATATTTTTAACTGTTACAAGAAATTTCAAGAAAAAACATGTCTAAAACCATTGCCGTATATTAGTGTTGAGCGAGCATGCTCGGCTGAACACCATTTTGGCTCGGCACATCGCGGAGTTCGGCCCAACACGATGCTCGAGTCAGTGTATTTAAATCTAATTTAGCCTCTATTTCTATGCAGAAGATCGCTGTACAGTGAGGGAATCCCTCAGTGTGAGTCCGCAGCTTAGGAGTCCCTGCTCTAACTCCATATATAGCTATGTCCATATATGGAGTCAGTGCTTGGAGTCAGTGTATTTAAATCTAATTTAGCCTGTATTTCAGAAAAGTTTCTGCCTGGATTCAAATTCACAACCTTCTGCATTAGAGGCAAGACACTTAACCACTCAGCTATAATAGCTGCAGAGCCAGTTACCAAAAAAAATAAAAATAAATTTGACTTCTACTGTACTGTACTTCTACTGAGAGCTATACAGTAGAAGTCTCATATATTTTTTTGGAAGTAACTGGCTATGCAGATGTATAGTGAAGTGGTTAAAGTTCTGGGCTATGGTGCAGAAGCTGTGAGTTCAAATCCCATCACAATCTTTTTCAGAAATAGAGGTTAAATTAGATTTAGATATTTTATATATTTTTTTGTAATTGTAAAAAATGTATGGCACAAAATAAATGTGTAATTACAAAAAAATTATATTAATTATATATATAATCATACTTCTGATATATATGAATGCATAATATGTGGGAAACTACTACTGATTTTTTAGCCATAATATATTTATATATATTATATTATATATTCTAAATATATAATATGTTTAAATATATTATGGCTAAAAACTTTTATATATATATATATATATATATACAGTTGCAAGAAAAAGTATGTGAACCCTTTCGAATGATATGGATTTCTGCACAAATTGGTCATAAAATGTGATCTGATCTTAATCTAAGTCACAACAATAGACAATCACAGTCTGCTTAACCTAATAACACACAACTAATTAAATGTTACCATGTTTTTATTGAACATACCATGTAAACATTCACAGTGCAGGTGGAAAAAGTATGTGAACCCCTAGACTAATGACATCTCCAAGAGCTAATTGGAGTGAGGTGTCAGCCAACTGGAGTCCAATCAATGAGATGAGATTGGAGGTGTTGGTTACAGCTGCCCTGCTCTATAAAAAACACACACCAGTTCTGGTTTTGCTTTTCACAAGAAGCATTGCTTGATGTGAATGATGCCTCTCACAAAAGAGCTCTCAGAATACCTACGATTAAGAATTGTTGACTTGCATAAAGCTGGAAAGGGTTATAAAAGTACCTCCAAAAGCCTTGCTGTTCATCAGTCCACGGTAAGACAAATTGTCTATAAAGGGAGAAAGTCCTGTAAAGATGACTGCAAGAGCACAGCGCAGACTGCTCAATGAGGTGAAGAAGAATCCTAGCGTGTCAGCTAAAGACTTACAAAAGTCTCTGGCATATGCTAACATGCCTGCTAGCGAATCTACGATATGTAAAACACTAAACAAGAATGGATTTCATGGGAGGATACCACAGAGGAAGCCACTGCTGTCCAAAAAAAACATTGCTGCACGTTTACAGTTTGCACAAGAGCACCTGGATGTTCCACAGCAGTACTGGCAGAATATTCTATGGACAGATGAAACCAAAGTTGAGTTGTTTGGAAGAAACACACAACACTATGTGTGGAGAAAAAGAGGCACATCACACCAACATCAAAACCTCATCTCTACTGTGAAGTATGGTGGTGGGGGCATCATGGTTTGGGGCTGCTTTCCTGCGTGAGGGCCTGGACGGATTGCTATCATCAAAGGAAAAATGAATTCCCAAGTTTATTAAGACATTTTGCAGGAGAACTTAAGGCCATCTGTCCACCAGTTGAAGCTCAACAGAAGATGGATGTTGCAACAGGACAACGACCCAAAGCATAGAAGTAAATCAACAACAGAATGGCTTAAACAGAAGAAAATACGCCTTCTGGAGTGCTCCAGTCAGAGTCCTGACCTTAACCTGATTGAGATGGTTAGCCTATATTTTTGAAAAGTTTGTGATAGGGTTTGAACTCACAGCTTCTGCATCACAACCCAGAACTTTAACCACTACACTAAATAGCTGCATAGCCAGTCACTGAAAAAAAGTTAAAAAAGAAGAGTCTTCTACTGTTTGCAGGTATTATAGCTGAGTGGTTAAGTGCCTTGCTTCTAATACAGAAGGTTGTGAGTTCGAATCCTAGCAGAAACTTTTCTGAAATACAGGCTAAATTAGATTTAAATACACTGGGTGTCCCCAAGCACTGACTATATATGGACATAACTATATATGGAGTCAGAACAGGGACTCCTAAGCTGAGCTAGAGTCCCAACACCCTCCCCTCTTCAGAGCAGGGGGTGCCTGGGGTTCTATTGACTTCCATTATGCTCAGGTGCTCGGTAGAACACCCGAGCATCGCAAAGTGTGATACTTGAGAACACAAGCACTTTCGTACTCGCTCAACACTACCGTATATGTGTATTGTGAAAATTGATGCTATTTGTGAAGTTTACCTACTAGCTGGGCTCACCATGAGGCCTTATAGGCATTATAGATTTCGGAGAGCTATTTTTCTACTGCTAATTTTATGGCACCATACCACCAGAACGCATGTACATTTACAAAACCTTAGCAACACCCACAAAGTGACTACTTTTTAATATGTTGACCCTTTAAGTTATTTATCTGGGGGAAATTTGAAAATTTTGCACTTTTGACTTTTTTAGGCTACTTTCACACTTGCGTTTGGAGCGGATCTGTCTGGTGTCGGCACAGACGGATCCGCTCCTATAATGCAAACGCTTGCATCCGTTCAGAACGGATCCGTTTGCATTACCATGAACAAAAAAAATAATAATAATTTTTGTTCATGATAATGCAAACGCATCCGTTTTGACTTTACATTGAAAGTCAATGGGGGACGTATCCGTTTGAAGATTGAGCCATATTGTGTCAACTTCAAACGGATCCGTCCCCATTGACTTACATTGTAAGTCTGGACGGATCCGTTTGCCTCCGCACGGCCAGGCGGACACCCGAACGCTGCAAGCTGCGTTCAGGTGTCCGTCTGCTGAGCGGAGCGGAGGACAAACGGAGCCAGACTGATGCATTCTGAGCGGATCCGCATCCACTCAGAATGCATTAGGGCAGTACGGATCCGTTCGGGGCTGCTTGTGAGAGCCTTCAAACGGAGCTCACAAGCGAAGCCCCGAACGCTAGTGTGAAAGTAGCCTTAGGAAAGTTGAATGACTTTGGGTGGACAAATGAAAATAGCACGTAATGGCCTATCTTTCACATTCACCATGTAGTCTTGAAAAAACACACATTATCACAAATTCATATACTCCTGCTGTTTGGAATGATACCCTATATGTGTTTCTTACAGATATTTTGGGCTCACTGGAAGACTTCAAAGGATTGCAGCGCATTTTGGATTTTGGAGGCCTACTTTTCTTTTGCTGATTTTATGGCACTAGAACACGTTGTACACTACCAAAACCTGAAAAACACCCACAAAGTGGCTACTTTTTAATATGTTGAGCCCCTAAGGTATTCATCCTGGGGAAATTTGGACATTTTGTGCTTTTGGCTTTTTTAGGAAAATTTAGGTGGACGGAATGAAAATACTTTTTCACAATTCTGCCAGAATAGATTTTGTCAACTGCCGAAACTTAGAAAGCAACTTCTATATGATGACCACCCCTCATCTCCCCACCCACTCTTCTTTGTGAAAGAGAGAGAGATATGTACTTTGATTGTGTTTAGGCACATTAAGAAATATAAGTTCCATCACAATCTATTCATGACAGAACAGAATGTTTTGGCCAAATCCAGGAAATTATTTATTTTGTGTTTTATGGTAATTTATGAAAATTTGGGGCAAATATGGTACATTTTGGCTAATAATGTGTGATATTCCTTTAAGTAATTTTTTTGTATAGAGGCCAGAGTTTGAATTCCAATCTTTGTACAAACCCTGTACCTCTTCTGCCGGTTAGTTTTGCTTCCAGTTTGGGGAATGGTGTCAGGCAGGGCTGTCTTTAATGCAGGGCAAAAAGGGCAGCTGCCCCGGGCCCAGTTGCTCCTGGGGGCCCAAGGCAGCTGCCTCTTGAGCCTTGCTGGCCAGTGGCGCAGCGTGGGGGGGCTGAGGGGAGGCCGTTACCCCGGGCGCAAAATTCCAGGGAACACTAGCAGGGCCGAACCGCCAATTAGGCAAAGTGAGGCGATGGTCCCAGGCGGCACGGCCCTGGTGACAAGTGGGGGGCGGCGGCAGGGCACAGGGAGATGAGCGCTTCCATTGTAAAAGCGCTCATCTCCATAGTCATCTGTATCTCCGTCCTCAGGACAGTGATACAGATAGATGTGCTGCGACGGGGCAGGGGAGGGGGAGGCGTCTCCCTTCCCCGTTCCTCTGATAGGCTGCAGGCACTAGGTCTGCAGCCTATCAGAGGCCGGTGCAGGTGACGCGATGACGTAATCACGCCACCTGAGCCGTACAGTGCGTGACACAGGACTGGAAACGCCTGCATTGCATTGCTGCCAGCCTGATGGAGATAAGTATAAGAGTTTATTTTTATATATGGTACTACTTACTGGCACATGATTGGGGGCATCCATGGGGGCACTTGTTACTGGCACATGATTGGAGGCATCCATGGGGGCACTTGTTACTGGCACATGATTTGGGGGCATCTATGGGGGCGCTTGTTATTGGCACATGATTGGGGGCATCTATGGGGGCACTTGATCTTGATTTGTCCAGAAGATGGGAGGATGATGGAAAAGTAGTAAAGTAAGATTTTGTTTGTCAAACTACAGAGGCGAGAAATGGCTGAAAAATGGTGGTCTGGTCTGAAAGGAGAAGATGAGGAAAGAGAACATCTACATCAGAGGAGACATCACTGGATGTAAGAGGTATGAGGCGCTGTATTACCCTGTATGTAGGGGTTAGTAGTACAGTACTATCTGCACATTGTAAAAAAAAAAAAAGTAATCTTAAAAATACTATATATTTGTGTCAGAAGTTGTGCTTTTTTAATTTTTAGAATAATGATACAGCCATTCTTTTTTATACTTTTGTGCTGATTCTTTTTTTCTTTCTCTACATTAATGGACACTAAAGTCACCAGAACCACAACAGCTAAATGTAGTAGTTCTGGTGGCTATAGCATGTCTCTGCAAGCTTTTTAATGTAAACACTGCCTTTTCAGAAAAAAGGCAGTATATACATTACTGCCAAGGAACACCTCTAGTGGCCACTCATCATTATTAAAGTTTACTACTCTACGAAGTGTGTGGATTTTTTTGTGTGTGTGTGTGTTGTGGGGGAGGGCGTGATTGCATGCTAGGGTTTGGGAAGGCGGGATCCAGGGGGCCCAAGTAAATTCTTGCCCAGGGTCCAATCAATATTAACAACGGCCCTGGTGTCAGGGAAATGCCTTTCGCTCAGTCTACTGACAGAATCGGACCCAGAGCTCACAGGAATGTTACCTGTTGGGTAGTGAATGTGATATTATAACTTTTTTCTTCAAAATTGAGAAAAGAACCCTGATTTCCAGATTCTTTGTATACCACATAGGAATTGTATGCTGCTAATTGCAGCAGATACGGAGAAACCTTTTTGCGGCAGTGCTTAGATTTTCGTAGTGCCAAGTATGGTTTCATCATTTGGTCATTGAAATCTACTGCCCCCATGTACTTATTAATATCATATTCAAAGAGAGAGTGGCTTTTCAGTTTGTACGTGTCTTTGACTAAGATGTACTGGGACTATTGAATTTTCATGGATTGCGCTAAGAAAACATTTCTTATCTCTGTATTTCACAGCCAGCAGTTGTGAGTTGGACAGAGACGCTGATTCTCCTCTCTTTAGATTTTTAGTGACAAGTGACTGTGGGAAGCCTCTCTTGTTTTTTTGAATTGTCCTACAAGACATGCTATCCTTTTTATACAAGTGTCTGTACAGTGGAATACTTGTATAGTAGTTGTCCACATACAGATGATAGCCTGTCTTAGTAGTGGATTCATTAGATCTAAGACAATTTTACCATTCGCGCCCATATGGGATGAGCAATCAGGGGATCCAACTGGCTGACTCCTTTCCTTCGTACACCCTAAATGTAAAAGTGTAGCCCATACCACTTTAGCACAACTTGTATATCTTGACACCATATCTAGCATGTTTATCTGGATTGTAGTGTTTGAATGACAGTCGGCCAGTAAAGTGGGTCAAGGATTTATTAACTGCGACAAATTTCCCAGTTTCTAAAGTCTGTCTTGTCCAGCTGGATTGTCACTGCGACAAAGAGAGTTATAGTTGAAATAAAAATGTGGAAATGTGACCTGGCCATCACAAATGTAAAAATTGGCATATGATGTATGGGATTTGTGGACCAGTAGGATGTCAGCTCAGCTTTTTTGGTGATTCCCATGTTGAATGTTAGGACAAGGAATTTTTTTAATCTCTAGCACATTAGTTGGCTTCCAAAATTTGGGTTTTGCATATGATGAATTGGGATTTTCTGGCAAATATTGCCAGGCGTATAAATTTGTCTGAATGTACAATTTCCTCTAAAAGTTCCTCTGTAATAAAAAGGTTTAAAAAATGAAGTGGGGAAAAATTTTCAGTTTGCAAATTAATGCCAGCTTGTGCTTAAAATGGTGGAATGTTTGGCATATTATTTAAGGGAAAAATACTAGATTTATGTCAGACTGGGCAGATTGTGGTTGAAACTGACTATGGACCTCAGCACTGGTATTTTTGGCCACTGCTGTGACTTGCTCTTTGTGCCACGCGGCTTGTAGATGGCCTTGGCACATCACTGTTGGTACTCGCCAAACATTCCTCTTCACTGGCACCTAAACTCTGCTGCCTCCTCTGGATTTTTTGTGGCATGTGGTTCTCATAATCAGAGCCACCAGAGCTTGCAGTTAATGTCTTGCTGACTTCAATGAGTTCATACTCAGAACGGAACTCTTCCATACAACTTTCCTCACTGGAGGAACAAACAAAAAGCATAAGCCTCTTCAGAGTTGAAATGTCTGTGCGCAATTTTATTTTATATGAATGACCAAAAATGTATTCAAATAAATAGTGTTCAAATATACATATGTGTGCTTATGTACGTTTTTTAATGAAAAAGACCTATCTGTGTATATCGCACACCAAACACACCGCTATTCTAATAATAGTAAAAGTAATGAAACCTTTGTTTTTTTATCTCCTAAAGAATAAATATATGCAGATAAATTATGCTCCGAACACAACTCTGTGTATACTTTTCTTTTATGAAAAAAAGAAAAGATATATGTGTATACAAAAAAAAGTATAGACCGTTATATAATTTACGCAAAACTACTATACACTAATGATACCAAGAAAATACCTGTCCATTTACGTTCTGCTTTTTGCGTACCGTATACGGAACCATTAATTTCAATTGAACCGCAAAAAAAAACTAAGGTACTCGAATGCCTTCCGTTTCCGTATTTCCATTTTTCCATTCTGTTCAAAGATAGAACATGTCCTATTATTGTCCGCATAACGGACAAGGATAGTACTGTTCTATCAGGGGCCAGCTGTTCCGTTCCGCAAAATACGGAATGCACACGGACGTCATCCGTATTTTTTGCGGATCCATTTTTTGCGGTCTGTAAAATACTGAAAAAGCCATACGGTCATGTGCAAGAGGTCTTAGGGCTCATGCACACAAACGTATTTTGTTTCTGCTTCCATTCCTTTTTTTGTGGACCGTATGCTGAACCATTCACTTCAATGGGTCCGCAAAACACGTTTCCGTATTTCCATTCCGCAAAAAAGTAGTGCATGCACTATTATTGTCCGCAAATCATGGTTCGAGGACCCATTCAAGTCAATGGGTCCGCAAAAAATACGAAACGCACACGGAACTCCGTATGTCATCAGTATTTCATCCGTATTTTTTGCGGATCCTACTGTAGAAATGCTATGCCCAGCCATATTGCTCATGTGTTTGGTAATTAATAAGTTACTGTTTCCGTTTCCGATCCGCAAAAACGGATCAAATACGGAAACCATACGGATATGTTTTGTGCAATAACGGAACGCAAGAGGACTTAAAAAAAAAACTCAGATACAGAACAACGGATCCGTGAAAAACGGACCTCAAAACAACAATGGTTGTGTGCATGAGCCCTTAGGCACTTGCCTGGTTTTGCCATAATATAATGTACAGCAGGTTAACAGGAAGTTCTATAGCCCAGTGGTTAATGTTCTTGAATTTAATGTAGAAGGCTGTGAGTTTGAATCCCAGCATTATCATTTGCTAAATAGACACACCAACCTTTTTAATTTGTGTAACTTTTATTATTTGTTGGGAAAGGTGGCAACCCTAACAGAACCCCTGCTCCCCGGTTACCCCCATAACTTTTTTTTTACAGTGTGGGGGCTCATTTGAGGAAAATGTGTCTTTTTTTACAATACCATTTTAGGGTGTGTATGACTTGATCAATTTATATTCAATTTTCTTGGGAGATAAAGGGATAAAAAAAAACAGCCTTTTTTTTTTTTCTGTTACATCCTTCACCATATGGGCTAACTTTTTTTTATATTTTAATAGTATGGGTGTTTTCGCTTCCGACGATACCCAAAATGTTATTATTTTTTTGTTCATTTTTGGGGAAAGTGGGGTGATTTTAAGTTTTTTAAATATTTTCAAAACTTTTTTTTTTTTACTTTTTTGAAATTACTTTTTATCAGATTGCAACTAATACAGAATGATGGAAATTGCTCCATTATTCTCTACAGAAATCACTATATCACAGTTTAGTGCTGCCACTCAGTGGCCTGAACTGGGATATACTAATAATGAGCCTGGAAGCCTAGTACAGGCTGCGGCTCATTTTTAGAACAGGGTGCTTTCCCTGATCTCCGCTGAGGGAAGGCACGTCTGTGCAGGAAGCCCCGCGCTTCCGTTGTATAACACTCTCAGATGCCATGTTACATTTGACAAATGCCACAAGGGGACCCACTGAGATTTATTGCCCAAGGGCCCACATGAACCAGGAGCCGGCCCTGGTCCCACCTCTGGGACCTGCACCTATCTCCAGTACAGACTCCAAAAGTGAAGGAGAGGGTGTCCTTGGTTATTTTCAGAAGGCCCAAAGAAATGAATGAAGAATGCACTGTGCAAGCATGGCCACCACTCCATTCACTTCTATAGGACTTCCAGAGGTTATTTTTGGTAATTCCATATAAATAAATGGAGGGTGGACACAGCTGCCCTCTACTAACTTCTGTGTTCCTTTTCTGGAGATGTGTGTGGGTCCTAGAAGTGGGACCTGCACCTATCTGACATCGGTGGCATATCCTAGTGATATGCTACCAATGTCTCAGACGAGAGCAACCCTTTAACAGTAAAATGTCCCTAGGCACTGTTACGTGATTCGTCCGAAACTTCAGAGTCGTTTGGTGAACAAATCTTTACAATAAATCCGATTAGTTTAGAATATAATATATATATATATATACAGTACAGACCAAAAGTTTGGACACACCTTCTCATTCAAAGAGTTTTCTTTATTTTCATGACTATGAAGGCATCAAAACTATGAATTAACACATGTGGAATTATATACATAACAAACAAGTGTGAAACAACTGAAAATATGTCATATTCTAGGTTCTTCAAAGTAGCCACCTTTTGCTTTGATTACTGCTTTTCACACTCTTGGCATTCTCTTGATGAGCTTCAAGAGGTAGTCCCCTGAAATGGTCTTCCAACAGTCTTGAAGGAGTTCCCAGAGATGCTTAGCACTTGTTGGCCCTTTTGCCTTCACTCTACGGTCCAGCTCACCCCAAACCATCTCGATTGGGTTCAGGTCCGGTGACTGTGGAGGCCAGGTCATCTGGTGCAGCACCCCATCACTCTCCTTCATGGTCAAATAGCCCTTACTTTCAAAGTTTTCCCAATTTTTCAGCTGACTGACTGACCTTCATTTCTTAAAGTAATGATGGCCACTCATTTTTCTTTACTTAGCTGCTTTTTTCTTGCCATAATACCAATTCTAACAGTCTATTCAGTAGGACTATCAGCTGTGTATCCACCTGACTTCTCCTCAACGCAACTGATGGTCCCAACCCCATTTATAAGGCAAGAAATCCCACTTATTAAACCTGACCGCGCACACCTGTGAAGTGAAAACCATTTCAGGGGACTACCTCTTGAAGCTCATCAAGAGAATGCCAAGAGTGTGCAAAGCAGTAATCAAAGCAAAAGGTGGCTATTTTAAAGAACCTAGAATATGACATATTTTCAGTTGTTTCACACTTGTTTGTTATGAATATAATTCCACATGTGTTAATTCATAGTTTTGATGCCTTCAGTGTGAATCTACAATTTTCATAGTCATGAAAATAAAGAAAACTCTTTGAATGAGAAGGTGTGTCCAAACTTTTGGTCTGTACTGTATATATATATATATATATATATATACACTCACCTAAAGAATTATTAGGAACACCTGTTCTATTTCTCATTAATGCAATTATCTAGTCAACCAATCACATGGCAGTTGCTTCAATGCATTTAGGGGCAGGGCCGTCTTTGCCGCAGGGCAAAAGGGGCAGCTGCCCCGGGCACAGTTGCTCCTGGGGGCCCAAGGGAGCTCCGTTTCCCGAGTCCCGACTCGCGACTCCCATTCAGTGACTGTCTATGCAGCAGCGCAGCGCAGCAGTCTTCAGAACAACTTGAACTTACAAGCGCTGCTGCCTGCTTAGCAAGCACGTCAGGGCCCGTCACGTGGTAAAAGAGGGTGTGTGACTCACTGCAGGCTGGTGACTGACTAAGTCTCCGCCTCCGGTCCGGAGCTAAAGGGATTGGGTGGTGAGTCACAGCCTCACGTAACCAGACAACCAGACCAGTGACTCACTCACCTAATAGTACCTTAAGTTACACAGCCAGACCTGCCACTGCCGTGCCAGGAGGGGAGGAGGTAAGATAAAGCAAAAAGCAGTGGCCCTGCATATATATTGACTTTATTTTATATTAGAAACCGGTCAGGTCACCGAATCCGAATTAATAATTGCCATTCATAAATTAGTGGGGGATTATTATAGAGACATAAGTGGTTGGGTTCTTCTCTCTGTCTGCTGCTGAACGGTGGCCTCGGGCCCACCACCGGCCACATTTACTAATCTTTGCTCAGGTGGGGCCCTCATGGTGTGGACTGGACTGGTCATTTTCACTAAGGAATATAGCTTAACCATTTATGTGCAAAAGAGAAAAAAAGAGGTGGCTGGTGGTGGCCCCAGGCCACAGTTCAGCAGACAGACAGAGAGAAGTCCTTATGTCTCACCAGTAATTTAAATAACCCCATTAGTGGGGGATTATTATAGAGACGGGAGACAAAGGGGTTCTCTCTGTCTGCTGAACTGGGGCCGGCCGGCCACATTTACTAATCTTTGCTCAGGGGGGCCCACATGGTGTGGTGTGGACTGGTCATTTTTACTAAGGAATATAGTTTAACTGTTTATGTGCAAAAGAGAAAAAAATAAGTCACTAAGTCAGCTCCAATCAGATATCTGCACATAGACCAAGAGTCTTGGTCTATGTGCAGATATCTGATTGTAGCTGACTTAGTGACTTCTTTTTTTCTCTTCTGCACATAAACGGTTAAACTATATTCCTTAGTAAAAATGACCAGTCCACACCACACCATGAGGGCCCCCCTGAGCAAAGGGTGACACCAGCCATAGCAACGCCACTGCCTCTATCTGTAAGTCGCTGGACTGCACGGCAGGTTCGCTTTTCTGAAGGAAGTGGAACTGTGAACTGTCTGAACTCTGAACGGCTGTACAGTCAGTAGTGGCATGTGACACATGTGGCAATAATAATGTGTCTACTGGCCTGCAGCCTGGTAAAGACCTGTGTCAAG
The DNA here is from genome assembly GCF_905171765.1 of Bufo bufo. Lineage (NCBI taxonomy): Eukaryota > Metazoa > Chordata > Amphibia > Anura > Bufonidae > Bufo > Bufo bufo. The sequence continues at coordinate 218,696,971 of NC_053393.1, forward strand.
TCATGTGTGATGTGCATCCCAATTATGCCATACATACGTGTACAGATACTGGTCCTGTACTCCTGTGAGGCTGCAAGGCAGGGGTGTGGTGTGGACCACTCCTGAGACTGCATTTTGCTTAGGCCTCATGCACACGGCTGTTGTTTGGGTCTGCATCCGTTGCTGCGTTCCGTGGCCCCGGCAAAAAAATAGAACATGTCCTATTCTTGTCCGTTTTGCAGACAAGAATAGGCATGTCTACAATGGGCCGCCCGTTCCGTTATGCAAATTGCGGAAGGCACACAGGCGGCTTCCGTTTTTTGCGGATCCGCGGTTTACTCTACGAGGTGTGTGGATTATTATTTTTTGTGTGTGTTGTGGTGGAGGGCGTGATTGCATGCTAGGGTGTGTGAAGGCGGGATCCAGGGGGCCCAAGTAAATTCTTGCCCAGGGTCCAATCAATATTAAAGACGGCCCTGTTTAGGGGTGTGGTCCTGGTCAAGACAATCTCCTGAACTCCAAACTGAATGTCAGAATGGGAAAGAAAGGTGATTTAAGCAATTTTGAGCATGGCATGGTTGTTGGTGCCAGACGGGCCGGTCTGAGTATTTCACAATCTGCTCAGTTACTGGGATTTTCACGCACAACCATTTCTAGGGTTTACAAAGAATGGTGTGAAAAGGGAAAAACATCCAGTATGCGGCAGTCCTGTGGGCAAAAATGTCTTGTGGATGCTAGAGGTCAGAGGAGAATGGGCCGACTGATTCAAGCTGATAGAAGAGCAACGTTGACTGAAATAACCACTCGTTACAACCAAGGTATGCAGCAAAGCATTTGTGAAGCCACAACACACACAACCTTGAGGCGGATGGGCTACAACAGCAGAAGACCCCACCGGGTACCACTCATCTCCACTTCAAATAGGAAAAAGAGGCTACAATTTGCACGAGCTCACCAAAATTGGACTGTTGAAGACTGGAAAAATGTTGCCTGGTCTGATGAGTCTCGATTTCTGTTGAGACATTCAAATGGTAGAGTCCGAATTTGGCGTAAACAGAATGAGAACATGTATCCATCCTCTGATGGCTACTTCCAGCAGGATAATGCACCATGTCACAAAGCTCGAATCATTTCAAATTGGTTTCTTGAACATGACAATGAGTTCACTGTTCTAAAATGGCCCCCACAGTCACCAGATCTCAACCCAATAGAGCATCTTTGGGATGTGGTGGAACGGGAGCTTCGTGCCCTGGATGTGCATCCCTCAAATCTCCATCAACTGCAAGATACTATCCTATCAATATGGCCCAACATTTCTAAAGAATGCTATCAGCACCTTGTTGAATCAATGCCACTTAGAATTAAGGCAGTTCTGAAGGCAAAAGGGGGTCCAACACCGTATTAGTATGGTGTTCCTAATAATTCTTTAGGTGAGTGTATATATATAATGTTATATAATTAGTTTTGCAACTAGTTACTTGTATTTGCATTATTATAACTATTATTATTGTATTATTTTCTGTAAAAAAATAACATACACATTTGTAAAAATGGACTGGGGTAGGAGCTAACTTTCCAGTCTGACCTCATCTTATGGTACTCCGTCTGTAGCCCAGGGCATTAACAAGTAGATTTGTTTTTAGTATAAAGTAATGCGAATTATTCTTGAGGTAACTTCAGAGAGTAAAACTCTGCTACAATATTTAATTAGAAATGATTGAGCATCTGCGGTAGGTCAGACTGATATATCCATGTGGGAAATTGATACCATACACTATAGATCTGTTAATGTGCATACATACATATTAAAGCATAGCTGCTTATCATTTGCATATGATGAAAACTCAATGTTATTTTTGCTGGTTACAGTGGATCTTTAACCACTTAAGGACCACAGGTTTATACCCCCCTAAAGACCAGGCCCTTTTTTACAAATCGGCACTACACTACTTTCACCGTTTATTGCTCGGTCATGCAACTTACCACCCAAATGAATTTTACCTCCTTTTCTTCTCACTAATAGAGCTTTCATTTGGTGGTATTTCATTGCTGCTGACATTTTTACTTTTTTTGTTATTAATCGAAATTTAACGATTTTTTTGCAAAAAAATGACATTTTTCACTTTCAGTTGTAAAATTTTGCAAAAAAAAACGAGATCCATATAGAAATTTTGCTCTAAATTTATAGTTCTACATGTCTTTGATAAAAAAAAAATGTTTGGGTAAAAAAAAAATGGTTTGGGTAAAAGTTATAGCGTTTACAAACTATGGTACAAAAATGTGAATTTCCGCTTTTTGAAGCAGCTCTGACTTTCTGAGCACCTGTCATGTTTCCTGAGGTTCTACAATGGCCAGACAGTACAAACACCCCACAAATGACCCCATTTCGGAAAGTACACACCCTAAGGTATTCGCTGATGGGCATAGTGAGTTCATAGAACTTTTTATTTTTTGTCACAAGTTAGCGGAAAATGATGATTTTTTTTTTTTTTTTTTTTTTCTTACAAAGTCTCATATTCCACTAACTTGTGACAAAAAATAAAAACTTCTATGAACTCACTATGCCCATCACGAAATACCTTGGGGTCTCTTCTTTCCAAAATGGGGTCACTTGTGGGGTAGTTATACTGCCCTGGCATTCTAGGGGCCCAAATGTGTGGTAAGGAGTTTGAAATCAAATTCTGTAAAAAATGACCTGTGAAATCCGAAAGGTGCTCTTTGGAATATGGGCCCCTTTGCCCACCTAGGCTGCAAAAAAGTGTCACACATCTGGTATCTCTGTATTCAGGAGAAGTTGAGGAATGTGTTTTGGGGTGTCTTTTTACATATACCCATGCTGGGTGGGATAAATATCTTGGTCAAATGCCAACTTTGTATAAAAAAATGGGAAAAGTTGTCTTTTGCCAAGATATTTCTCTCACCCAGCATGGGTATATGTAAAATGACACCCCAAAACACATTCCCCACCTTCTCCTGAGTACGGCAATACCAGATGTGTGACACTTTTTTGCAGCCTAGGTGGGCAAAGGGGCCCATATTCCAAAGAGCACCTTTCGGATTTCACAGGTCATTTGTTACAGAATTTGATTTCAAACTCCTTACCACACATTCGGGTCCCTAGAATGCCAGGGCAGTATAACTACCCCACAAGTGACCCCATTTTGGAAAGAAGACACCCCAAGGTATTCCGTGAGGGGCATGGCAAGTTCCTAGAATTTTTTATTTTTTGTCACAAGTTAGTGGAAAATGATGATTTTTTTTTTTTTTTTTTTTTTCATACAAAGTCTCATATTCCACTAACTTGTGACAAAAAATAAAAACTTCCATGAACTCACTATGCCCATCAGCGAATACCTTGGGGTCTCTTCTTTCCAAAATGGGGTCACTTGTGGGGTAGTTATACTGCCCTGGCATTCTAGGGGCCCGAATGTGTGGTAAGGAGTTTGAAATCAAATTCTGCAAAAAATGACCAGTGAAATCCGAAAGGTGCTCTTTGGAATATGGGCCCCTTTGCCCACCTAGGCTGCAAAAACGTGTCACACATCTGGTATCTCTGTATTCAGGAGAAGTTGAGGAATGTGTTTTGGGGTGTCTTTTTACATATACCCATGCTGGGTGAGATAAATATCTTGGTCAAATGCCAACTTTGTATAAAAAAAATGGGAAAAGTTGTCTTTTGCCAAGATATTTCTCTCACCCAGCATGGGTATATGTAAAATGACACCCCAAAACACATTCCCCACCTTCTCCTGAGTACGGGGATACCAGATGTGTGACACGTTTTTGCAGCCTAGGTGGGCAAAGGGGCCCATATTCCAAAGAGCACCTTTCGGATTTCACAGGTCATTTTTTACAGAATTTGATTTCAAACTCCTTACCACACATTTGGGCCCCTAGAATGCCAGGGCAGTATAACTACCCCACAAGTGACCCCATTTTGGAAAGAAGAGACCCCAAGGTATTCGCTGATGGGCATAGTGAGTTCATGGAAGTTTTTATTTTTTGTCACAAGTTAGTGGAATATGAGACTTTGTATGAAAAAAAAAAAAAAAAAAAAAATCATCATTTTCCACTAACTTGTGACAAAAAATAAAAAATTCTAGGAACTCGCCATGCCCCTCACGGAATACCTTGGGGTGTCTTCTTTCCAAAATGGGGTCACTTGTTGGGTAGTTATACTGCCCTGGCATTTTCCAGGGGCACTAATGTGTGGTAAGTAGGTAAATGACCTGTGAAATCCTAAAGGTGCTCTTTGGAATGTGGGCCCCTTTGCCCACCTAGGCTGCAAAAAAGTGTCACACATGTGGTATCGCCGTATTCAGGAGAAGTTGGGGAATGTGTTTTGGGGTGTCATTTTACATATACCCATGCTGGGTGAGAGAAATATCTTGGCAAAAGACAACTTTTCCCATTTTTTTATACAAAGTTGGCATTTGACCAAGATATTTCTCTCACCCAGCATGGGTATATGTAAAATGACACCCCAAAACACATTCCCCAACTTCTCCTGAGTACGGCGATACCAGATGTGTGACACTTTTTTGCAGCCTAGATGCGCAAAGGTGCCCAAATTCCTTTTAGGAGGGCATTTTTAGACATTTGGATACCAGACTTCTTCTCACGCTTTGGGGCCCCTAGAATGCCAGGGCAGTATAAATACCCCACATGTGACCCCATTTTGGAAAGAAGACACCCCAAGGTATTCAATGAGGGGCATGGCGAGTTCATAGAAATTTTTTTTTTTTGGCACAAGTTAGCGGAAATTGATATTTTTAATTTTTTTCTCACAAAGTCTCCCGTTCCGCTAACTTGGGACAAAAATTTCAATCTTTCATGGACTCAATATGCCCCTCACGGAATACCTGGGGGTGTCTTCTTTCCGAAATGGGGTCACATGTGGGGTATTTATACTGCCCTGGCATTCTAGGGGCCCTAAAGCGTGAGAAGAAGTCTGGAATATAAATGTCTAAAAAATTTTACGCATTTGGTTTCCGTGAGGGGTATGGTGAGTTCATGTGAGATTTTATTTTTTGACACAAGTTAGTGGAATATGAGACTTTGTAAGAAAAAAATAATAATAATTCCGCTAACTTGGGCCAAAAAAATGTCTGAATGGAGCCTTACAGGGGGGTGATCAATGACAGGGGGGTGATCAATGACAGGGGGGTGATCAATGACAGGGGGGGTGATCAATGACAGGGGGGTGATCAGGGAGTCTATATGGGGTGATCACCACAGTCATTGATCACGCCCCTGTAAGGCTTCATTCAGACGTCCGGATGCGTTTTGCGGATCCGATCCATCTATCAGTGCATCCGTAAAAATCATGCGGACGTCTGAATGGAGCTTTACAGGGGGGTAATCAATGACAGGGGGGTAATCAATGACAGGGGGGGTGATCAGGGAGTCTATATGGGGTGATCACCACAGTCATTGATCACGCCCCTGTAAGGCTTCATTCAGACGTCCGGATGCGTTTTGCGGATCCGATCCATCTATCAGTGCATCCGTAAAAATCATGCGGACATCTGAATGGAGCTTTACAGGGGGGTAATCACCACAGTCATTGATCATGCCCCTGTAAGGCTTCATTCAGACGTCCGGATGCGTTTTGCGGATCCGATCCATCTATCAGTGCATCCGTAAAAATCATGCGGACATCTGAATGGAGCTTTACAGGGGGGTGATCAGGGAGTCTATATGGGGTGATCACCACAGTCATTGATCATGCCCCTGTAAGGCTTCATTCAGACGTCCGGATGCGTTTTGCGGATCGGATCCATCTATCAGTGCATCCGTAAAAATCATGCGGACATCTGAATGGAGCTTTACAGGGGGGTGATCAGGGAGTCTATATGGGGTGATCACCACAGTCATTGATCACGCCCCTGTAAGGCTTCATTCAGACGTCCGGATGCGTTTTGCGGATCCGATCCATCTATCAGTGCATCCGTACAAATCATGCGGACGTCTGAATGGAGCTTTACAGGGGGGTAATCAATGACAGGGGGGTAATCAATGACAGGGGGGGTGATCAGGGAGTCTATATGGGGTGATCACCACAGTCATTGATCACGCCCCTGTAAGGCTTCATTCAGACGTCCGGATGCGTTTTGCGGATCCGATCCATCTATCAGTGCATCCGTAAAAATCATGCGGACATCTGAATGGAGCTTTACAGGGGGGTAATCACCACAGTCATTGATCATGCCCCTGTAAGGCTTCATTCAGACGTCCGGATGCGTTTTGCGGATCCGATCCATCTATCAGTGCATCCGTAAAAATCATGCGGACATCTGAATGGAGCTTTACAGGGGGGTGATCAGGGAGTCTATATGGGGTGATCACCACAGTCATTGATCATGCCCCTGTAAGGCTTCATTCAGACGTCCGGATGCGTTTTGCGGATCGGATCCATCTATCAGTGCATCCGTAAAAATCATGCGGACATCTGAATGGAGCTTTACAGGGGGGTGATCAGGGAGTCTATATGGGGTGATCACCACAGTCATTGATCATGCCCCTGTAAGGCTTCATTCAGACGTCCGGATGCGTTTTGCGGATCGGATCCATCTATCAGTGCATCCGTAAAAATCATGCGGACGTCTGAATGGAGCTTTACAGGGGGGTGATCAATGACAGGGGTGTAATCAATGACAGGGGGGTGATCAGGGAGTCTATATGGGGTGATCACCACAGTCATTGATCACGCCCCTGTAAGGCTTCATTCAGACGTCCGGATGCGTTTTGCGGATCCGATCCATCTATCAGTGGATCCGTAAAAATCATGCGGACGTCTGAATGGAGCTTTACAGGGGGGTAATCAATGACAGGGGGGTAATCAATGACAGGGGGGTAATCAGGGAGTCTATATGGGGTGATCAGGGGCTAATAAGGGGTTAATAAGTGACGGGGGGGGGGGGGTGTAGTGTAGTGTAGTGGTGCTTGGTGCTACTTTACTGAGCTACCTGTGTCCTCTGGTGGTCGATCCAAACAAAGGGGACCACCAGAGGACCAGGTAGCAGGTATATTAGACGCTGTTATCAAAACAGCGTCTAATATACCTGTTAGGGGTTAAAAAAAACACATCTCCAGCCTGCCAGCGAACGATCGCCGCTGGCAGGCTGGAGATCAACTCTCTTACCTTCCGTTCCTGTGAGCGCGCGCGCCTGTGTGCGCGCGTTCACAGGAAATCTCGGCTCACGCGAGATGACGCCTATTGGCGTTAGTGTGACCTGGGAGCGCCGCAGAAATGACGCCTTTCGGCGTTAGCGTGGCGGGAAGTGGTTAAATGCAAATTGGAAAACAACAATACCTGCATGTAAAAGGATAAAAACATGCAGTAGGCATGAAGGCACATTGTAAATTTTAAGCCAAAACAAGCACTGTGTGCAGATTTTGACTTCCTTTCTGCAATATAAGTAACATTAATCTGTTCAATATAAAATTCAGTGCTAATATACTGTATACTATTATATAGTTATATTTGTAAATCCGTATAACCATACTAGCTTTGAGATAATTATCGACCATCCATGTGATCCTGTCCAATTCTTCCATAATCACTCAAAGTCTCATACCTTTAGGGCAGTCATAGCTATTACAGAGCACCAAATCCCCGGTATACTGCAGATATAGGTTACATTATACAGATAAGCTGGTTGCCAGCAGTCACCATACAGTACCCCTTTTTTTAAAGTTCACGTTATGTATGATGTGCCTATGTGTATGGTGTCCAATTAGGAATAATGAAGGAATAATGGCACAGTCCCAAGGTACGGTCCCAACTTCCCAGGAGGTTTGATATGACATGCCATCTTGGAACCCAGTGATGTTAAAGAATGAAGGGGAGCGGGGATGCTGTGCCATAGAGGACATTGGGCAGAGAAATAGAACCTTGTAAATTGGTGCCAGCACCTCTGTGTACTGTGTGCAACTCCTGTGAGAAGTGGTTGGGCCCCTGAGTGTGAGGCAGAGGTTGAGGTAGGCTCCAAGTTAGATCAGAGTGTGGTGCTCCTGGGCTATACAGAGATAAAACAGGCATGCAAATGTGTGTGCTGAGAGGAGCCTAGGAAAATGAGGAGCCTGATGAGATAAAATCCTCAGCTAGACTATGGAAGGAGGTAGAATGCAGTTAGGAAGAGATGGTGTTTATTCAGGCAATAGTGGCTGTAGATGACTAAGCACCAGCAACCCGATGCGGGAAGAAGTGAGAATCCCCACAATAATGACTCTAGACCACTGGAATTTGCATCATCATTTGTTCCAAGCACTATTGTATATACAGTATGTATGTAATTGTGCCAGTGCTAAAGGAGGTCATTTCTCCATTAAAAGGGGTTATCCAATGAAAATCAGACATCATATAGCAAATGACAACCTCTTTCAAACAAAGCTAAACCCAGCCCTGTACCTCACATGGATCCAGAGATCTCCCCATTCATTGCTCTGCTAGATTTATATTAAGCTGACATCTCAAGTGGAGTGTCTTTTCTGCTGCAGCTTAGGAGGCATGTCCATGATCTCCCTATCACAGCTCAGGAGGCAGTTGAAGGATGAAACTGAGCATGTGCGGCCATCTCAGTGAGCAGGACAGAGACATAAGAAAAAAACACAGAGCAGGTGGCTATGGTAAGTTAAGTTATAACTGTTAACATTCCTACCTCTCTGTGAGCAAATACTGTAAAAATAACTTAGTTTTGCATCAAATCCCAGTGATTTTGCTGTTGGAGAGATCTTCCACTTTGCAGTGGAAGTGGAAGATGACTGATGTGTCCATCAGATGACTAGGTCATATTTTTATCCCCTGGAAAGAAAATGAAAGTCCATCTAGAACATAAGTAATTGATAGGGAAATTATGTTGGGCAATTGAATTGTGTAACTTTTTAATTATACTATTTAATTATGCATTTTCTGATAGAAAGAATAAACTCGCTGAAAACATGATACCTCTTTAAAGTGGTTATCCCATAAAGACTATTGCTTATAGTTAAATCCAGGCCATAATTACTGTATAATTTTTTTCAAATCTGGGGATATAAGCTTTTTGTTTACATAAGTATGAACGCAAAACAATGTTTATAATAATGGGCTGAATTATTATAAACAATATTCTTTGTTTGACAACCCCTTTAAGGATTTTGAGAAAAATAGACATAGTATTGAACTTTTCTGAAGCATACAGGTATACAGAACATGCCTAAATAAAGCAAAGCCTGGTGTGTATTGTCACAAAGGCAAACAGACTCCTATATGGCGTGCAAAACTGCAACAGCAAGTATCTCAAAATGCAAATCACCACCATGACAATTAAATGCATAACTATACCTGGTAATGCATTTTGCCTAATATAGGAAATTTGATACAAATGTTGTGTGATCTGTGAAAACAAACATGTATTAATATTGTTTTTTGTCGAGCCGACACAAATAGCATTTTTCAAATTACATTTATAGGATGAAATTGCAAAATTCAATACAGCTTAATTTACAGCTGACAGAAGAATGTCTTCTTGGACATCAGGATCTGTATGATCAAGGCTGACATTCCAAGTGCAGGATCTAAGATTATTCTGCAGGACGCTTTATTGAGTGCTGGATTGCTGTTATTGATGATCACTCAGAGTGACATTCAAGATAATGTACTCTTTGCTGAAAGTTATTTCCGGATTGTTAGGATTTGTTGCGGTTTAAACGGGTTACAGCAATCTAATATTATGGATGCCATTAATAAGAACACAGAGAAGTAAAGATGTCTCGGAGGAATAACTGCAGGAGCCCTTTGCCTTCTAAAAACAGAATAGATATAGTGAAGTAATTTCAGACATGTATAGAAAAGTGAAGTCCACTCAACTGTGAAGGTGGCTTTATTTATAGTGTTCAGGTCCTAAAAGGGTCACCTCTAAAGGTTGGTCCAGCATTCAGAAAGAATAAATAGTAATAACTTGTAAGTGAGTGAACTTAGGAACATGATCTTTATCTGACCTTGTGAAATGGTTCAGAATAACACAGTCTCCTTTCCAGGCCATATTCACATTGCACGCTGCCCTGGGCACTGAGATTGATTATTGCCCATTTTATGGCCTGACACTCTTCTCAACACTGAGGGGGAGATGTGACATTTAGTTTGCGTTAAAAAGAGGCAAACTTTTTAAGTGTGACTTTTAAAAAAAATAGTCACAAGTGGCGGTTTTTACTCCTCCCTCATCACTGTTCTGAAAGGGCCGTCGCCAGCCACAGAGACAAAACTTTCTTTATTTACACCAGATTTCTGGAGCAAACAAAGCCAGAAATCTATGGCAGAAATCTGGACCAACCTTTGTCTGCTGTAAATCTCTGTTTAGGTGCATAGACTGCTTGAGGACATCCTCTGGCAGCACAGGGGATATCAAGACCAGTCTTGATAAATTTCCCCCTAAGTTTTTCCTTTATTTATTTCTCTAGTGAGATAGGTATCATAATACCTATATATTGCATACCACAGTATCTAGCCCATTCATAAACATGAGTCACACACATGCAGTATATACATTTAAACATGTAGACAAAAGATGTGCAGACACATGTACCCATAGGGACACTAACTTTAAACAGGCATGGTCACATATGCACACTCTCCACACACAGTACATACATTCACCTTAATTAACATGCAGGCATGCACACACATACTTACTACATATATGTGTAACACCCCAAAGTTGTCTTATTACACGCCTCTACCCTGCTAATATCTTCTAAGAGCCTTTATACTGTCATCTGATGTAATTTATATTATGTCCTTCAGAAATGTGCATAAACTATGTTAAATTTAATGGTTCATGTAATTATCCTGGTTACCAGCAGGTGGCAGCAACTCACTGGCAGGGACAAGTTACAGTTTAGTGTATCTAAGCTGGAATGGTTTATTCCAGCTTTACTCCCCCTATGTGGAGAAGTGGGATGGACCCACATCCTGCAGTATGGGTGGAGCAGGAAGTTAGAGTGAGTGCCAGCCACCCCCTGCTAGGGGAAGATTGTGTGATAGTGTTCAGGAAAACCCCTTCTTAGGGAAGACAGCAAGGAGATAGTCTCGGTTGAGACATGTCCACACCCAGTCTGAGCACCTTCAGCTCTGCTGGATGAAGAGAGCAGAAACTACAGCCAAACTCCAGAGTTCCAGGAAGAAAGCATCCCCTGAGAATCCATCTGTGAGAATCCATCTGTCCAGAATCTTAGGAGAAGCCTATTCCTCCTCAGCTAGTCTGTCCCCACATAGCAGAAGTTACAGATAAGTGCAGAAGCTAATCCTGCCACAGTTCCAGAGCTATCAAGCAGACATTTATCCTGCAAGCTCCACATTTAAAGCAGAAGTACTCATTCCTGCCAATGATTGCCAAAACCTGCTGGGACCAAGAGACCAAAACTGTATACTGTTTGGATGCAAGTCATTTCAAGTAAAGCAACATTTGAACTTCATCTAAAGGTCTGGACATCATTTATTCTGCAAAGTTCCTCTATTAGGCTACATTCACACGTCCGTGGTGTGTTGCGGACCTGCAAATTGCGGGTCCGCAACACACCAGCCCGTCACCCCCATAGAAATGCCTATACTTGTCCGCAAGCTGCGGACAAGAATAGGACATGCTCTATCTTTTTGCGGCGATGCGGACCCAAAATCGGGGCCGCGCTCCGCAATTGCGGCTGCAGACAGCACACTGTGTGCTGTCCGCATCCATTCCGTCCCCATAGAGAATGAAAGGGTCCGCACCCGTTCCGCAAAATTGCGGAAAGGATGCGAACCCATTTTGCGGACGTGTGAATGGAGCCTAAGGCTCCATTCACACGTCCGCAAAATGTGTCCGCATCCGTCCGCAACACACCACGGATGTGTGAATGTAGCCTTACTCCTACTATCACTACACTCAAATTTATTGCAAGTCAGCCAGGAGCCATGAGTCCGGCCGTACCCAGGTAGGAGACACCGTGACACAACTACCACACACTACAGAGACATTATAGGCCATTATCCCACTCTGGCATTCCTAACCTGGGACGTGCGTTATAACACCTTGGAAGGGCCCTGGGATAGTACCCTGCGCATGTTGCAATTTGCATCACGACAAATACAATCTACCTGTACCTGGCCACTGCACATGCACACATGCAAACATTACATACTGGCACGCACACATGCACACTATATACTCACACACAAATAATGGCCCCTTAGATCTGTTCTAAAAGTGAAGAACAGGAATGCAGTATGGGTGATGGACAGCATGAGAAAGAGGGCACCAGGAAAGTCAGGGGTAACTTCAATGCAAAGGTAGAGTTCCCCTTAATGTACATTATTCACTGTATGTGGGTATTAAGACTAATAGACAGTAGCTAAAATTTAAATGTAACAACTGCAGAGTCGCTCATTTGCTGATTGGTTGTCAAATGTAATGCTTACGGGTACCAGTCACTCACTCACATACACAAACTGCCTCTGCCTAGACAAGCTTTCTGTCCCGGATTCTGTAACAATAGCCTGACCTTGGTGGAAGCAGCTACTTAAGAAAAAATGCGCTCATTATAGTGCTACCCATAAATGACCTGGTTATATATAGTTGCGTAGTTGGTCAGGTTGATAAAAGATACAGGTCCATCAGTAGAGATGGCCTTGCGGTTTGCCCGGCGGTCATTTCGCGGCAGACTTTGCGCGTTCACGATTCGCCTAACATGCGAACATATGGCGATGTCATCCGGCACCATATTCTTTTGCATTGGGTCGAACTTTGACCCATGACACATCCATTAGGTGGGACAGGACAGCCAATTGAGACATTTCAGCACATGGACACACCCCCTCCCTATAACAGAACCCGATCTGGCAGCCATTTTACTTTCTGTGTTTTGCCAGTGTAGTGAGAGGTTGCTTTGTGGAGCAGGGACAGGCTGTTAGGGACACCAAACGCTAGCTAATAGGGCCACAAAAGTCCTTTTAAGGACTGGTATAGGTGTGTTATCGATAGGTGTGATATACTTATAATATACGTTCTAACATAGAAAGTATATTATAGTGCACTTGTATTGTGCAGCAGTTGTGTGCAGATCTGCTGCGATACTGCAGCTATATAGAGGAATAGTGATGAGCGGCAGGGTTCATATTCGAATTCGCGATATTTCACAAATATTTTGTCGAATATTCGTCGAATATTTGCGAATTCGAATATTCGTTATATTCTATCTTTTACTCAAAAAATCGGCAATGTAATTGTGTAATATGCAAATATTACGCAATCAATACAGGCGTGGTTCAAAAAGGAATATACAGTGTAGCACTATATCAAATATAGTGCTATATGTATATTCGTTTTTTAGAATATTCAGCATTTTTTTCCATCTGAAGTCATGATTCCTGCCTGCTTAAATTGCTTGACAAGCAACCTAAGCAGGGAGGAAACATAACTTTAGATGGGAAAAAATTACGAATATTCTAAAAAACAAATATATAGCACTATATTCAATATAGTGCTATATATTCCTTTTTGAACCACGCCTGTATTGATCACGTAATATTCGCATATTACGCAATCATTACATAAAAAAATGACGAATATTTGAAAAACTAATATATAGCATTATATTTGAAGTATTCGCAAATTCTCGAAGTTGCGATATTTGCGATAAATATTCGTAATTCTAATATTCGCGCTCAACACTATAGAGGAACAAGCGCTATTGGAACAATTATTTGCAATGGGTGTGATATACCTGTTGGCCCAAAAGAAACTGAGGGGTGTGATATATCTGCTTCCATAAAATTCTGATTGACGGCTGCGATATACCTGTTGCCCCAAATAAACAGGGTGGTGTGATATAACTGTTGTGGCAAAAATAATAATTGATATGTGGTGGCCTGCGATATACCTGCTTCAACAAAATACTGATTAAGGGGTTTGATATACCTGTTTCCACCAAATATTGATTGAGGCCTGCGAGATACCTGCTTCCACAAAATACTGATTAAGGGGTTTGATATACCTGTTTCCACCAAATATTGATTGAGGCCTGCGATATACCTGTTTACACAAAATACTGATTAAGTGGTTTGATATACCTGCTTCCACAAATACTGCTCTTCTCTAGGGACTTAGGCACAGGATCATTTCGAAAATGACAGGCAAAGGAAGAGGCAGACCATTCCACAGGGGTGGTAGGGGTCGGGCAGGTGCACCAGGCTGGAGCCTAAGTGGGAAGTTGAAGAAGCGCATGCGATTACTTCAAAGGACGCACCAGAGTTGATTGAGTGGCTCATTCAGCCTTCCGCTTCTGCACCCTCATCCTCTGTATCTGCACCATCTTCACTCTCTGCTGTGTGCAACCCAAAGACAACACCACCACCATAGCCCCTCCACTCGAGTCAGAGGAATTATTTTGCCGTCCATTCCCAGACCTTACTGATGTGCAGCCATTCTTGACATCGGATGAGGAGGTAGCAACGGCTGCCACCCAGCGGTCTGGCAACAGTACCCAGATCAGCCCAAGGAGGGAGGTCCCCCCTGTTGCTGCCTACTCCGAGATCTCAAATGTCAGTGGTGGTGATGGTGACGATGATGACGTGTCGATGGACGTCACGTGGGTGCCCACAAGAGAGGAAGAGGAGGGGAGTTCAGATGGAGAGTCGGAGCAGCAGAGAGTGAGGAGAAGGAGGAGAAGCAAGCAGAGCTTGCAGGGCACAGGAGGCAAAAAGCAGACTGCAAATGTATCTGGAGCGAGCGATCCACCATGCACGGTCACTTCTGGCGCTCCCAAGACGCCAGCACATGGCTCTGCAGTGTGGGCTTTTTTTAAAGTGTCAACTGCTGACAATAATGTTGCCATCTGCAGCCTGTGCTGTCAACACATAAGTCGCAGTAAGCCCAACACTCACCTAGGGACGACCGCCTTAAGAAGGCACCTGGCCTCCCATCACCGAGCCCAGTGGGAGCAACGCTGTCAGAGCCCACAAAGCCACACTCCCGGCGCTCCACGTCCTACCTCTTCTCCTTCTCCTCTCTACTCCCATTTGTCCTTCACTCCACCTTCCACCGTGCCATTGTCGCCTTCATCTGACAGAAGGCAGGCTTCCGTTGCCCAAATGTTCGAGCGTAAAAAGTTGATGACGCCAGATAACCCTCTTGCCCAATGGCTGACCAAGATACATCTGACCACAGACACGTGGTCCAGCAAACAAGGGCAGGGAAGGTACATAACTTTTACTGCCCACTGGGTAAACCTTCTGACAGCCGTCAAGCATTTAGCCCATGGCTCCCATGCGGATTTGGGGTTACCGCCACGGATTGCATGCAGGCCTGCTTCTTCTTCTCCTCCTCGGCTGACTCCTCCTTTTCCACTGCTACCGCCTCTTCCGCTGCGCCCCCCAAGCTCCCCAGAACCTATTCGACGTGCCAGGTGAGACGTTGCCATGCTGTGCTGCGGCTGTTGTGCCTGGAAGCCAAGAGCCACACCGATCCTGCACTGCTTTCACATTGACTGTTGGTAAAAGTGGTGTGTGACAACGGTGCCAATCTGCTGAGCACGCATAAACAGGGCAAAATGACACACGTGCCGTGCATAGCACATGTCCTAAACTTAGTAGTGCAGACATTTGTTGCCAAATACCCCGGGGTCCAAGACGTCTTGCGGCAGGCCAGGAAAATCTCTGGTCATTTTAGAAGATTTTACATGGCCATGGCTCGTCTTGCTGATGTTGAGCGGTGACACCACCTGCCCGTCAGACGTCTGATTTGTGACAGCCCGACGAGCTGTAACTCCACCTTGTATATGCTTGAAAGGCTGCTCCAGCAGCAACCTGCCGTTAACGACTACCTGTACGAACTCTGCAGCAGGACAGGTTCTGGGAGCTTGGTTTCTTTTGATGAGATCACCAAACTGGTCAGTCGCAGCCAGAGCACCATCAGTGACATCGTACCTTAGGCCTTATTTCTGGAGCGTGCATTGCATCGTTTCATTGATCAAGCCGTCGAGGAGCAGGAATTGGAAGATGAGGAAGTCGCAATGCTGAATGAATTCCCAGGGGGCCTACTCCATCTGAGACAAGTCAGCAGGAGTCTGAAGAGGAGTCAGAGGAGGATGGTGGCTGGGGGGAGGAGGAGGAGCAAGAAGAGCGGGCTTTGAGGGGGACTTTAAGCTTTTCGGGGATCCCTGGTGTTGTCTGTGGCTGGGGGGAGGAGACTGAGGACGAAATTCTCCTGGGTGAAGAACAGGAGCCAGGTCGCTCCACCGCTTCCAATTTAGTGCAAATGGGGGCCTTCATGCTCTAGTGTTTGAAGAGGGACCCGCGTATAAAAAGCATAAAGGGCAAAGACCAGTACTGAGTGGCAACATACTTAGACCCCCGGTACAAACACAAAATGGCGGACATGTTACCAGCATCACAGAGGGTGGCAGAATGCAGTATTTCCAGGCCTTGCTGTGAGAGATGCTGCAATCTGCTATTGCGGGTACTGGCAGAGGAATTTCCACCCACAGCGAAACAGGTGCGGGTACCAATTCTACGGCACCTGCAAGAAGAGGGCGGTTTGAAGATGTGTTGGTCACTTCAGATATGAGATCATTCTTGCAGCCAACCCATCGACAGCCGCCCTCTAGATCCAGCCTCGGGGAACGCCTAGACCAAAAGGCGTCCGACTAGATCGGGTAAACGGACAATGTGGATGCTCTGAGAAGCAAGGAACCCCTGGACTACTGGGTGTGCAGGCTTGACCTGTGGCCAGAGCTTGCACAATTTGCCATGGAACTCTTGGCTTGCCCCTCGTCAAGTGTCCTGTCCTGTCAGCGCAGCAGGGGTATCGTCAGGGCTTGATTCCTGCGGGAAAGTGTGGGAATGGCGTTCCTGCACTTTTTTCATAGCAGGAACACCGTTCCCTTTTAGGGCCGCCCGTGTTTATCACCGGGCAAAAGGACCAGGAAGCGGTAAAGGCTTTGTACTCACCGCTTCCTGGTCCTCTGTAGGTAACGCTTGAAGTTAAAATATACCATCGGATTGGAGAAAACTCAGAGCTAATGGTATATTCTAAATCCGAGCTGTTCCCATGGTGATGGGGATGCCGCATCATTGGTGGGCAGTGTGCCCCCCCTCCCCGGTATTCCGGTATTAAAATCATTGGTGGGCAGTGCGCCCTCCCCCCGCCCTTCCCAGTATTAAAATCATTGGTGGGCAGTGCGCCCTCCCCCGCAGTATTAAAATCATTGGTGGGCAGTGCGCTCTCCCCCCCCATGATTGGTGGCAGCGGCAGTTCCGATCGGAGTCCCAGCAGTGTGCACTGCCCACTAATGATTTTAATACCGGGGAGGGGGGGAGGGTGAACTGCCCACCAATGATTTTAATACCGGGGAGGGGGGTGGGAGGGCGCACTGCCCACCAATAATTTTAATACCAGGGAGGGCGCACTGGGGGCTGATGGAGAGGCACTGTGGGCTAATGGAGAGGGCACTGGGGGCTGGTGAGAGGCACTGGGGGCTGATGGAGATGCACTGACTGGGGGCTGATGGAGAGGCACTGACTGGGGGGCCTGGGGGATGATGGAGAGGCACTGGGGGGGCCGCTGGTGAGAGGCACTGGGAGCTGATGGAGAGGCACTGGGGGCTGATGGAGAGGCACTGGGGGCTGGTGAGAGGCACTGGGGGCCGGTGAGAGGCACTGTGGGCCGATGGAGAGGCACTGGGGGCTGGTGAGAGGCACTGGTGGCTGATGGAGAGGCACTGGGGGCTGGTGGGAGGCACTGAGAGCTGGTGAGAGGCACTGGGGGCTGATGGAGAGTCACTGGGGGCTGATGGAGAGTCATTGGGGCTGATGGAGAGTCACTGGGGGCTGATGAAGAGGCACTGGGGGCTGATGAAGAGGCACTGGGGGCTGATGAAGAGGCACTGGGGGCTGATGAAGAGGCACTGGGGGCTGATGGAGAAGCACTGGGGGCTGCTATGAGGCTACTGGGGGTTGCTATAAGTCTACTGGGGGCTGCTATGAGGCTACTGGGGGCTGCTATGAGGCATGGGGCTCTTATCTGAGGTCTGTTTGGGGGTCTTTCATATTGGGGTCTGAGCTGAGGTGTGATCTGAGGTCTTATTGGGGTCTTATTAACAATGGGGATCTTATTGGGGCTGTTAGCTGAGTTCTGATTAACATTGGGGGTCTGATTGGTGGTCTGACCTGAGGTGTAATGAGATTTTATTTTTTTCCAGGGCAGCTTGGAGAAAAAAGGCCTCACAGCCTCCCACACTCCTTCTGCCCGGCCAAGCCTGTCAGCACCCCTGAGGCCAAGCCTGTCAGCACCCCTGAGGCCAAGCTTGTCAGCACCCCTGAGGCCAAGCCTGTCAGCACCCCTGAGGCCAAGCCTGTCAGCACCCCTGAGGCCAAGCCTGTCAGCACCCCTGAGGCCAAGCCTGTCAGCACCCCTGAGGCCAAGCCAGGCAGCACCCCTGAGGCCAAGCCTGTCAGCACCCCTGAGTCTTCAGAACTGGAAGTAAATTATATATAAGGGGAGCTTATAATATGAAAGAGACTAATTATGTCTGAACAGACATATAGCGCAAATTCCAGTTTTTGTTTATGTTTTATGTTGCACTGAATTTTCTGTGAAAAAAAAAAAATATATATATATATACAGTACAGACCAAAAGTTTGGACACACCTTCTCATTCAAAGAGTTTTCTTTATTTTCATGACTATGAAGGCATCAAAACTATGAATTAACACATGTGGAATTATATACATAACAAACAAGTGTGAAACAACTGAAAATATGTCATATTCTAGGTTCTTCAAAGTAGCCACCTTTTGCTTTGATTACTGCTTTGCACACTCTTGGCATTCTCTTGATGAGCTTCAAGAGGTAGTCCACTGAAATGGTCTTCCAACAGTCTTGAAGGAGTTCCCAGAGATGCTTAGCACTTGTTGGCCCTTTTGCCTTCACTCTGCGGTCCAGCTCACCCCAAACCATCTCGATTGGGTTCAGGTCTGGTGACTGTGGAGGCCAGGTCATCTGGCGCAGCACCCCGTCACTCTCCTTCATGGTCAAATACCCCTTACTTTCAAAGTTTTCCCAATTTTTCGGCTGACTGACTAACCTTCATTTCTTAAAGTAATGATGGCCACTCGTTTTTCTTTACTTAGCTGCTTTTTTCTTGCCATAATACAAATTCTAACAGTCTATTCAGTAGGACTATCAGCTGTGTATCCACCTGACTTCTCCTCAACGCAACTGATGGTCCCAACCCCATTTCTAAGGCATGAAATCCCACTTATTAAACCTGACAGGGCACACCTGTGAAGTGAAAACCATTTCAGGGGACTACCTCTTGAAGTTCATCAAGAGAATGCCAAGAGTGTGCAAAGCAGTAATCAAAGCAAAAGGTGGCTACTTTGAAGAACCTAGAATATGACATATTTTCAGTTGTTTCACACTTGTTTGTTATGTATATAATTCCACATGTGTTAATTCTTAGTTTTGATGCCTTCAGTGTGAATCTACAATTTTCATAGTCATGAAAATAAAGAAAACTCTTTGAATGAGAAGGTGTGTCCAAACTTTTGGTCTGTTCTGTATATATATATACTGTATATATATATATATATATATATATATATAAGCGCACTCGCCTAGCTCACGACAGTGTGGACTACCTCACATTTTTAAAAATGAATGAAGCATGGATCTCTGAGGAATTCAACACCTGTGACGACCACGTGTAATTGAATTTCCTCATGCCAGCCCACACATATCTGCCACTACCCAGAACAAAGAATGGTCCTTGTCTTACTGTATGTATATACAGCGGCATAAAAGGCTTTTTCTGTCAGGTGAATGCCTAGTTTTTGGGGCCTGTACTTCAGTGGACTAAAAGAATTTTTTTCTAGGCTCCAGCAGGGCACATTTTTGAGAGTTTCCCTTTAAGACGAATAAAAATGTTGCCTGATTAAAATACATATTTTTTTGTGGGAAATTTCGCCAATGATCCCCCTCTGGTATCTCACTGTCCATGTTGTGGGACTATTTGTGCACTTCTAGTAAGTATTTAGTGGGTGGCTGCAAATATGACCTGAAGGTTTTTCAGGTTTGCCTGCCATTAAAGACAATGTGGCCTGCTGTAAACGCGCATTTCGCGCTCGCAAACCGCCCCGGCCGATGTTCGTCCATCACTATCCATCAGGTCCTGCCTATAATCTTACTGTGTTGATCCAGAGGAAGGCGAACAATGAGACAGATGCAAAATGCCTGTATTAAGGATAAAAATTCCATTTGTAATGACCCGGAGTGCCATTACTACTTCTTTTGACACCTTGCTGCCATTTATTATGTGCTAATTCATAATTTCTAATTAGAGTTGAGCGGACACCTGGATGTTCGGGTTCTACGGGTTTGGCTGAACTTCACAAAAAATTTCGAGTTCGGGACCCGAACTTGACCTGAACTTGACCCCGAACCCCATTGAATTCAATGGGGACCCGGACTTTTGAGCACTAAAATGGCTGTAAAAATGTCATGGAAAGGGCTAGAGGGCTGCAAATGGCATCAAAATGTGGTTAAGAGCATGGCAAGTGCTCTGCAAACAAATGTGGATAGGGAAATGACTTTAAATAACATAAAATACGTTAAAATAAAAAAAAAATAATCTTGATCTACGAGGTCCATATGGAGTAGAAGGTTGAGGAGGCAGTGGATGTGGCATTGTAGGTGGAAGCGTCGGTGGAGGAGGAGGAGGTAGCCTACACTGCTTTTTGGTTTTAAATTTATTTTAATTTTTTTAAATTAGGGTCCACCCCAAAACATTGGGAAATATAACTTGTGATAACGCCCTCCAGTCGTGCTAAACACACGTTCAGACAATACACTGGCTGCAGGGCAGGCCAGCACCTCTAAGGTGTAAAGGGTAAACTCAGGCCATGTGCCCAATTTGGAGACCCAGAAGTTGCAGGGGGCAGAACCATCAGTCAGTTCGTGTAGGCGTGTGCAAACCACACCATGTCGCACGTCCCCGTGATGTTCACGATCCAATTGGATATCTGCTCTATCAACTTTCGATGTTCTTTTCTGCGCCTATCATATTGATCACGGTTAGCGACGAATCAGGGTTCCACGCCGGAGAGGGAGCGTGAGAAAGAGAGACCACATCCAAGGGAGATCAATCGATGAAATTTAATTGTGATCGAGCGGAAATGTGGGAGAAGCTATTAAAAAGGAAGAATTGAAGGAAAGGAGGGGGCGCGCGGCAATTACCCACTCCCGACTCGCGGAGGTAGTGATGATAAATAACAGTACAGGACTCTTAAGATGCCCTGTTATTGGAATGATTAATAAAAAATTATAGGGAATGTCACTGGGGTATTTTGGATTTGGAAACGTTAGCCAGGAGAGGCCCTGCTGCCGCTTTGTTGACTCTAGATAACTTCTGCCTGATCGCACGTCCCTGTGACGTCCACCATCCATTTGGATATCTTCTCTATCAACTTTCGATGTTCTTTTCTGAGCCTACCATGTTGATCACGGTTATCGGCGAATCAGGGTTCCACGCCGGAGAGAGAGCGTGAGAAAGAGACCACATCCAAGGGAGGTTAATTGTTTCAAATTAAATATGATAGAGTGGAAATGTGGGACAAATTATTGAAGCGCAAATGTGGGACAAATTATTGAAGCGCAAATGTGGGACAACTTGTTAAAGTTTAAGCATTGAATGAAAGGAGGTGGCGCGCATCAATTTAAGAAGAATTTCTGAAATTTTATTCCCTGTCACCTATGCAGAGCTGGGGTTTCTATCCGTCAAAATTTGTAAAATATCACCTGACAATGTAACAGACGATTTTTTGAAATTCATGTTCCTGTCTCCTATGCAGAGGTGCCCCCGTGACGTCCACCATCCATTTGGATATCTTCTCTATCAACTTTCGATGTTCTTTTCTGAGCCTACCATGTTGATCACGGTTATCGGCGAATCAGGTTTCCACGCCGGAGAGGGAGCGTGAGAAAGAGAGACCACATCCAATGGAGATAAATGGATGAAATTTAATTTTGATCGAGCGGAAATATGGGAAAAGTTATTAAAGCAGAAGGATCGAAGGAAAGGGCCAATTAAAGACGAATTTTAGAAATTTAAGTCCCTGTCACCTATGCAGAGTAGGGGTTTTTCATTGCCAGAAATGGGTTAATGTCACCCCCTAATGGAACAGATTATTTTTAAAAAATTCGGTCCCTGTCACCTATGCAGAGCAGGGGTTTATTCACGTCAAAAATTGTAAAATGTCAACCCAAGAATGTAATCGAAAAATTAGTGAAATTTATTTACCTGTCTACTAGGTAGAGCAGGGGTCTATCACAGCCAAAAATTGTTGAATGTCACCCGAAAATGTAAAAGAAAAATTTGTGAAATTTATTAAGCTGTCAACTAGGTATAGCAGTGGTATATCACAGCCAAAAATTGGTTAATTTCACCCGAAAATGTAACAGACAAATTAGTGATTTTTTTTTTACCTGTCTACTAGGTATAGCAGTGGTATATCACAGCCAAAAATTGGTGAATTTCACCCGAAAATGTAACAGACAAATTAGTGAAATGACATAAAATAAAATACGTACAAATAAAAAAAAATCTTTATTTATGAGGTGGAGGTCCATATGGAGTAGGAGTTTGTGGAGGCGGTGGTCGTAGCAGTGTAAGTGGAAGAGGAAGACAGGTAGCCAACACTGGTTTTTAGTTTAATTTTTTTTATTTTATTAGGGTACACCGCAAAAGAGTGGGAAATATCAAAAATACAACAGTGAGCAATTGCGCTGTAATATAACAATGGCTGGGTAAGGCCGGTATACATGTCTATTCTGCACAAGGTACGGACAAGTCCTGTGGGATCCATGCCTGGTTCATTTTATTGAACATGAGCTTGTCCACATTGGCTGTGGACAGGCGGCTGCGCTTGTCTGTGATAAAGCCCCCTGCCATGCTAAACACACGTTCAGATAATACACTGGCTGCAGGGAATGCCAGCACCTCCAAGGCGTAAAGGGCAAGCTCAGGCCATGTGCCCAATTTGGAGACCTAGAAGTTGAAGGGGGCAGACCCGTCATTCAGTACGTGTAGGCATGTGCACACATACTGCTCCACCATGTTGGTGAAATGCTGCCTCCTGCTAAGACGTTCTATATCAGCTAGTGGTGCTGGTTGTTGTGGTGTGCTGACAAAGCTTTTCCACATTTCGGCCATGCTAGCCCTGCCTTCTGAGGTGCTGGTGGTGCCCCAGCTGCGTTGGCGACCTCTTCGTCCTCCTCTGTCTTCGCATTGTGCTTCCACTGTGCCCCCTCTGTCAGGTGGGAATGCCACCAGCAGCGCGTCTACCAGCGTGAGCTTGTACTCGCATCTTACGATCACGCTCCAATGACGGAATTAAGGATGATACGTTGTCCTTGTAACAGGGATCCAGAAGCGTGGCCACTGCAGCATGTAATCGCTCATGTGTGCCAGGCTGCCCAGAGGCAACGAAAAGCTGTCCTCTGTGGAAGGTGTATCGTCTGTATCCTCTGTATCCCCCCAGTCACGCACCAGTGATGAGTCATGAGCTGGTCTGGGTGCCACCCTGCTGTGAACAAGGTTCCTCCTCCTCCTCTATCTCCTCCTCCTCATCCTCCACCTCGTAATCCTCCAGAACTGTGCCCTGACTGGACAATTGTGTACCGGGCGTTTGTGGGTGCAGGAACCCACCCTCGGAGCCACTTGTGAATGACTGGCCGGAAACCCTACGAAATGATCCCTCTTCCTCCTCCTCCTCCTGGGACACATCCTCTTCAATCATCGCCAGCAGTGTTTTTTCAAGGAGGCATAGAAGTGGGAAAGTAACGCTGAGAACGGCGTTATCGGCACTGGCCATGTTGGTGGAGTACTCGAAACAGCGCAACAAGGAACACAGGTCTCGCATGGAGGCCCAGTCATTGGTGGTGAAGTGGTTCTGTTCCGCAGAGCGACTCACCCGTGCGTGCTGCAGCTGAAACTCCACTATCACCTGCTACTGCTCGCACAGTCTGGCCAGCATGTGCAAGGTGAAGTTCCACCTTGTGGTCAAGTCGCATATGAGGCGGTGAGCGGGAAGGCCGAAGTTACCCTGCAGCGCTGACAGGCGAGCAGCAGCAGGGTGAGAACGCTGAAAGCGCGCACAGACGGCCTGCACTTTATGCAGCAGCTCTGACATATCGGGATCATTTTTAAGAATTCTCTGCACCACCAAATTCAGCACATACACCAGGCAAGGGATGTGCGTCAAACCGGCTAGTCCCAGAGCTGCTACAAGATTTCGCCCATTATCGCACACCACCAGGCCAAACTTGAGGCTCACTGGCACCAACCACTCATCAGTCTGTTGTTCAAGGCCCGTCCACAGCTCCTGCACGGTGTGTGGTTTATCCCACAAACAGATACGTTTTAAAACTGCCTGCTGTCGTTTACCCCTGGCTGTGCTGAAGTTGGTGGTGAAGGTGTTACGCTGACCGGATGAGGAGGCGGTAGAGGATGAGGAAGCGGAGTAGGAGGAGGAAGCAACAGGAGGCAAACTGAAGTGCCCTGCAATCCTCGGTGGTGGAAGGACATGCGCCAAACTGCTATCCGCCTCAGGCCCAGCCGCCACTGCATTTACCCAGTGTGCTGTTATGGAGATATAACGGCCCTGACCGTGCTTACTGGTCCAAGTATCTGTAGTGAGGTGCACCTTGCCACAGATGGTGTTGTGCAGTGCACACTTGATTTTGTCCCCCACTTGATTGTGCAGGGAAGGGATGGCACCCCTGAAAAAGTAGTGGCGTCTGGGCATGACGTACTGTGGGACAGCCACCGCCATAAGGCTTTTAAAACTTTCCCTCTCCACCAGACGGAATAACAGCATTTCAAAGGCCAGTAGTTTTGAAATGCTGGCATTCAGGGCCAGGGATCGTGGGTGGGTAGTGGGGTACTTCCTCTTCCACTCTAGTGTTTGGGAGATGGAGAGCTGAACGCTTCCGCGGGACATTGTGGAGATGTTTGGTGACTCAGGTGGTGGTGTTGCTGGCAGATCCTTTGTTTGCGGAGTGGTAGGTGGCACCTGTCACTCCAGAGGTGGATGAAGAGGCCGAGACTGCAGCAGAAGAGGAAGCAGGAGGAGCTAGAGACCTTTCTTGACTTTTGAGGTGTCTACTCCACTGCAGCTCGCGCTTTGCACTTAGATGTCTGGCCATGCAGGTTGTGCTCAGGTTGAGAACATTTATGCTTCGCTTCAGGCTCTGATTGCACAGCGTGCAAAGGGCTGTAAAATTGTGTATTTTGCCAAAAAAGGGTGTTTTTAAAAACCCAGAAAATTATGACTGTATTTCTAGCTTAAATTGCACACTGACTAATCCTACAAAGGCAACAGATGTTGGATATTGCCAAAAAAGTAGTTTTTTTTAAAACCAGATTATTATTGAAGTATTTCAAGCTTGGATTTGAATGTCACAAAAGCACAGATGCAGTGCTGGCCGCCGCCGCCGCCCACCTAACTAACAGACGGATAATAGTTATTTTTCTCTGGCACTGGGCTCAGGGAGGGGTAAAAAGATTGTGCACTGCACCCACAAAACTAAATCTATGTAGATCGCTGAGTTCAATTGGAGTTCTGATTAAAGTTTCTTTCCTATTCTCTCCCTCACAGCAGCAGCATCCTATCCCTACACTAAGCACAGCAGAGTGACGTGCAGCGCTACGTGACTCCAGCTTATCACAGCCATGCCATTAGTAGGCATGGCTGTGATGGCTTTTAAGGTCACACAGTTAAACGCTTGTTGATTGGCTGCTCTGCAGCCTTTCAAAAAGCGCCAAGAAAGCGCCGAACACCGAACCCGAACCCAAACTTTAACTGAAATGTTCGGGTCCGGGGTCCAAAAATCTGTTCAGGTTCGCTCAACCCTATTTCTAATGTATTTCCTACAATGTGCACATCTATTCCTAAAACTATTATGTTCAAGTGTAATAACAACATTGGCAGTATTAGCTGCCCTGGAGAGGAAACTTCTGGTTCCTCCCAGCCCTCTGTAGCTAGAGGTAGAAGTTTAGCTAGGAGTAAGTCATTCTAGCTTAGCCCCTGTAAGGGGAAGCAGCAGGCTCTTGTCCCTCCTGGATGAGCCCGCAGAAAAAGAGTTCTAGTCCACCCTCCTTAGGGAGAAGTTGTTCAGCCCTGCTTCTGAAGTCTACATGGTTGCTTGTCCCCTCCTGGGCTTGTATTGCCTTCTTCCAAGCTGAGTAGAAGCTTGAGGTACTCTACAGCCAGGAAAAGATGTTCCTAGGACTATAAGACAGACTGCAAACGACAGCTAACTTAAGTTCCAGCTGAAGAGTAAGAGTTTCCTATTCATCTAGCCAAGCATAGCAGTGTTGAGAGAGCTACCGCATAGTAGAGCTGAAATTGTTGCAGAGAAGTTTTTCCGCGCCAAAGTTAAGACAGTACCTGCTGATGACCAAGATATTGTTTGGAAGCTGTTTGGATTACCAATGTATGCCAAGTAAAAGCAGCTGTTCAACATTACTACAAAGTCTGGACTCCATTTATTCTGCTTGTTCATCATCCAAGTTCAACTATCCCTTTTGCACTGCTTCGTACCACATCACGTCTGGGATCCACGGATATCCAGGTAGGAACACCGTGACACATGTACATAACATCTACAGAGACTGTAGACCACCCTGCACCACTCTGGCAATCCTACCCCTGGGTACCAACATTACCATCTACAAAGAGAGCCTTGAGCTTCCGCTGCTTAACCGTTTACTTGCTCTATAAGAGGGACATATTTCGTAGAAACCTCCTAAGGGGCAAGGGATACCCCAGACTTGGCCCTCTAGTGGGACGTTGCACATCCAGACCCCAAATATGGCAATAAAAATAAATTTGTGGATCAGCGTCCCATCTCCAGAAATTTAGTACCCAGAGCCTGCAATATTTTTACTTTAAAAAAAGGCATCCAGAGCGTTCTTGAACTTGTTCCATGAATCAACCAGCACAACCTCCATGGTCTCACTACCTATCTATGATTAAAGTGAAATCTTTTTTCCTCCATACGTAGATGATGACCTTTTGTTATGGTTATAGGCCTAAATGCAAAAAGATCATTCAAAAGACCTCTGTCCTGTTCAGGGGCGGACTGGGAACTTAAAGTGGCCCTGGAAAAAATACTAAAAGTGGCCCTGTTTTGTAGTTGGGTCCAAATTGATGGAAGGCAGGGCCAACATAAGTAGATGGGGCCGGCAATACCATATTGTGGCACATTATACCACCAAAAATTAGAAATTCCAAGTGGTATTAATACATATTTGTGTAGGTATTATTTATCCACTTATCGGTGGCTGACCCTAAACACAACTTGCCCTATAACTCCCAGCTCTTGCTGATGTTCAAGCTGGTAATGTGCAGTCCTGGACTGCACATTACCAGTTTGAACATTAGCAAGAGCTATCCAGCTAACAGCCATTGAGCTGTATCTCTACCCTCTTTGACAGAGGAAACACGTCGGGACCTTGAAATATCTGGAATACATGAACTGGGAGTTATAGGGCAAGTTGTGTTTAGGGTTAGCCACCGATAAGTGGGGTCTCTCTCTAGGGGGTGATTCTTCCGCATCTAGGCGGGAGACCTCTCCGCTTTCAGGCAGGGCCTGATAGAATCCCTAGGGACATATCTCCCACTCCCATTCCCTTATTTTCATTGGAAAAAGGGAAAAAGAAAACACTGTTAAAACATTTTGGATCCTTTTTACAGTGGATGATTAAACAACTAAGACCGTTTGGATCCATCTGATCAGAACCCAGACCCACCACAGCAGCCTGGAGTATTTGTGCATCAAACTGTGAGTGGTTATAACAAATTCAGTGCCTGAGATACACTTATATATGGTGAATGTGGTGTTATGTATCTTTAATGCATGTTTATTTGCCAGATAACTAATTGCAGTCATTTACAATATTTATCTAATTGTGGGACCTATTTTAGTAAATATCTAATATAAAGGTTAAGGTTTAAGTAGGTTAATTTTTCAGTGAATTACACATTATACAACCCCAACAGAGCCAAATGCCACAGTCCATCACAAAATACTGCTGCCAACAGCACAAAATATATCCCCCAAAACGTCCACTGGAGGAGGGTTCAGGCAGCTGCCTGAAATTTCCCTGTAAGGTCTATGGCCAGTCCACCCCTGGTCCTGTTCATTTATGTATAGAAATGAGCTAAGTTCTTAAGACAGCTTTGCCAAAGTTTGCCAAGAAATTCCATTTGATAAGAATTAATTAGTCACAAATTCGCTATGTTAAAACCTTATTAGCCCTTTCAATCAGTGGGAATGTTTTTAGTGGCTGTTTAGACAGAAGTGCACCTATCTAAAGGCAGTTAAAACGGTAATACGTGCAATAGGCCCTTTTAGGTTTAAAAAAAAAAGAAAAAAAATCACCTCATCCATTTGCTCACGCAGAGGCAGTCCACTCCTCTCTTGAGTGGAAAAGACCTCCCGAAGAACCTGCACTGATGATGTCACCACGTGTTCCCAGCATGATCACATGTTGACATCATGGTGACAACTCTAGCCTCCATTTTAGGAAAAATGATTTGTTACCATGAAGCACAAGGAAAATCAGCTTCGTGGCGAATCCAATTTTTCCTAAACTATGGATTGAATTCTGCTTCGGATGCTTAGATTCGCTCAACACTATTTATGTACTTGTACACTGTAAATAGATCTTCTCTAAAGGTGCATTTACACAATCTGATAACTGTTTAGGCGATTAGTTATGCAACACATGTAGGCGATTGAACAGAGATGACAGGCATTTAAACTGAACAATTATCTTCTGAATATTTGTTGTAAAATCATTGTGTGATTGTTGAATTATGTCTAGTTTGACATTCATCATACTAAACTTTATTGCCCACCAAAGATTCTCATTTACTTTGGACAATATAGTGACAACCAACAATTATATTTGAAGTTTGTATCAGAGATTTTTCCATACTAATCTTCTGCGCTACCGTTAGCAGTTTTTGCAACGCCTTTTTCCCCCCATACTGGTACAGTCTCTATACAGTAAAGTGATACTATTACATAACACGTTTTCTACTGTACCTCGATAAAAAGGTCTAAGTACAGATAGACTAAGGCTACCTTCACACTAGCGATTCTCTTTTCCGTTATTGAGATCCGTCATAGGGTCTCAATATCAGAAAAAAACGCTTCCGTTTTGTCCCCATTCATTGTCAATGGGGACAAATCGTAACTGAACAGAATGGAATGCTCCAAAATGCATTCCGTTCTGTTTGGTTGCGTTCCTATACCGGAGAGCAAACGGTTTTCTTTCTGTCCTGGGATGCAGAGCAAGACGTATCCATCATGACCCACAATGCAAGTCAATGGGGATGGATTAATTTTCTCTGACACAATCTTATAGTCATATTAAGGGCCTAACCTGGGTAAGGTATTTAACAACTGTATTAACTAATGCCTAACCAGGCAGTGGGACCTATCTTGACCCAGGTTAATTTAATACTTTACTTTTATTTCTATATGTATTAAAACCTGAATGTTATAGATGGGTGAAACTATTTCACCCATCTATAACATTCCGGTTTTAATACATATAGAAATAAAAGTGAAGTATTATATTAACCTGGGTCAAGGTAGGTCCCACTGCCTGGTTAGGCATTAGTTAACTCTGACACAATCTGACACAATAGAAAACGGATCTGTCCCCCATTGACTTTCAATGGAGTTCATGACGGATCCGTCTTGGCTATGTTGAAGATAATACAACCGGATCAGTTCATAATGGATACAGATGGTTGTATAATGAGTAATGGAAGCGTTTTTGCTGAACCCTGCCAGATCCAGCAAAAACACTAGTGTGAAAGAAGCCTAAAAGAAGCTCTCTGTAGTTGCCACAGAAAAAACTGATATTGATTCGCCTTTTTTTTAACCAATGCTGAGGTATGTAAAGACCATGTTAGGTTATCTGAAACATGCACTTTGAGAAACTATACTGTAAACAATCTCAACTAAGGTACCATTGATATCAATAGGCTCATAGGTCCTTTCCTTCTAAAAGCAATCACTAAAGGTGTATTTAGATGGGACGATATTCAGGCAGATTATCGGGAACAAACGATCACCAGACTAACGAGCACAATGCTTGTTCTTCGGGTAAACCTGTTGTTAGTGCTTGCAAATTATCGTTTCGGGGCTGCATGTAACTGCGGCCCATTACCTGCACTTAATGAGCAACCGGCTGTTGGGAAGGAATGCTGTGTAAATCCACCTTACCCCCTTTGTCTTAGCAACGTTTTAGAATCAGATTATTATTTCTACACCATTTAGCCAAAGTCTTCACCTCCTCCATGTATGCCAGCTTATTATTATTTTGAATAAGGCACACAATGGTAGCGTCTGCATACTTTATAATGTGATTTGAAGCATACACTGCACAACAATCGTGGATCACAGTTTGATGATGTCATTACGATGATGATGAACTCACATTAACCACCGGTTTTGCATTATTCTGGGGTGTTGTCTCAGCTTTTTTATTTTGGACATTATCATTATGATGAGTTGGACCAAAAGGTGCAGGCAAGCACCCATACTTTTCTTTGTTTCTATTCGGAGTGCTGTTCCCTCCTTTTTTACTTTGATATGTTGTTATGGGGCATCAGATGCTATTACATGGAGAGGGAAATAAGAGGAGAGACCTACAAACCCCAGCATTTCTAGTAGTTAAGCATGGGCTATCAGAGTACATTACAGGGTGTGAGTATAAGGCTACATTCACATGATTGTGAAAAACGTATGCATGACAGCTGTTTTTGTAACGGCTGTCACACAACCATTGTTACAAGCAGTGATAAAAGAACTGGGCACTCTCAGGATATAGGGCTCATACAGATATTTATTATGTATAAGACAATAAGAAAGGACAATAAAAAGAGAGAATATGGTCCTCCTATTGTACTAAACAGCACTACCTTACTATAACTAGCACTATGAATCTAGATAAGTACTAATAGCTTGTATGGCATATTCCTGAAATAAAACGGCAATAAAATGGTACAAACGATCGCTAAATCACAAATTATTCACACAATAAAAAATTATTCACACAATAAAAAACGCATAAATAGCGTGGACGCTAAATGTTCACTGGGAAAACTCCAAATGTCACTGTTGCGAGTTATTCCCAAACTCACTGATAAAGTTCTGAAGCTCCAAAGTAACAATTATTAAAGGCACCGTGGCGTGATAGTCCCACAACAAACAGGTATAGTGGCGTCCCGCTCTAGATTCAACCAGTAGCGTCCCACTGGGCGAATAGCATTCAAGTTTTGTTAAATCTCCTGCCAACAAATATTCGATGAAAAAGATAGTCTTACCGGAAAAATTTTCCTCACCACTTCGTTGCACACCGTCAGCTAGCTCTAACAGGACCCCGAACTTTGAAAGAGTGAGGACCAACATACACTGCGTGCAGAATTATTAGGCAAATGAGTATTTTGACCACATCATCCTCTTTATGCATGTTGTCTTACTCCAAGCTGTATAGGCTCGAAAGCCTACTACCAATTAAGCATATTAGGTGATGTGCATCTCTGTAATGAGAAGGGGTGTGGTCTAATGACATCAACACCCTATATTAGGTGTGCATAATTATTAGGCAACTTCCTTTCCTTTGGCAAAATGGGTCAAAAGAAGGACTTGACAGGCTCAGAAAAGTCAAAAATAGTGAGATATCTTGCAGAGGGATGCAGCACTCTTAAAATTGCAAAGCTTCTGAAGCGTGATCATCGAACAATCAAGCGTTTCATTCAAAATAGTCAACAGGGTCGCAAGAAGCGTGTGGAAAAACCAAGGCGCAAAATAACTGCCCATGAACTGAGAAAAGTCAAGCGTGCAGCTGCCAAGATGCCACTTGCCACCAGTTTGGCCATATTTCAGAGCTGCAACATCACTGGAGTGCCCAAAAGCACAAGGTGTGCAATACTCAGAGACATGGCCAAGGTAAGAAAGGCTGAAAGACGACCACCACTGAACAAGACACACAAGCTGAAACGTCAAGAAATATCTCAAGACTGATTTTTCTAAGGTTTTATGGACTGATGAAATGAGAGTGAGTCTTGATGGGCCAGATGGATGGGCCCGTGGCTGGATTGGTAAAGGGCAGAGAGCTCCAGTCCGACTCAGACGTCAGCAAGGTGGAGGTGGAGTACTGGTTTGGGCTGGTATCATCAAAGATGAGCTTGTGGGGCCTTTTCGGGTTGAGGATGGAGTCAAGCTCAACTCCCAGTCCTACTGCTAGTTTCTGGAAGACACCTTCTTCAAGCAGTGGTACAGGAAGAAGTCTGCATCCTTCAAGAAAAACATGATTTTCATGCAGGACAATGCTCCATCACACGCGTCCAAGTACTCCACAGCGTGGCTGGCAAGAAAGGGTATAAAAGAAGAAAATCTAATGACATGGCCTCCTTGTTCACCTGATCTGAACCCCATTGAGAACCTGTGGTCCATCATCAAATGTGAGATTTACAAGGAGGGAAAACAGTACACCTCTCTGAACAGTGTCTGGGAGGCTGTGGTTGCTGCTGCACGCAATGTTGATGGTGAACAGATCAAAACACTGACAGAATCCATGGATGGCAGGCTTTTGAGTGTCCTTGCAAAGAAAGGTGGCTATATTGGTCACTGATTTGTTTTTGTTTTGTTTTTGAATGTCAGAAATGTATATTTGTGAATGTTGAGATGTTATATTGGTTTCACTGGTAAAAATAAATAATTGAAATGGGTATATATTTGTTTTTTGTTAAGTTGCCTAATAATTATGCACAGTAATAGTCACCTGCACACACAGATATCCCCCTAAAATAGCTAAAACTAAAAACAAACTAAAAACTACTTCCAAAAATATTCAGCTTTGATATTAATGAGTTTTTTGGGTTCATTGAGAACATGGTTGTTGTTCAATAATAAAATTAATCCTCAAAAATACAACTTGCCTAATAATTCTGCACTCCCTGTATAGTTCCGGAACCGCGTACCACACCGCTCCACACCACGGTAAGGTTAAAGTATAAGAAATTTGTGACGGCCTACAGCAGAGACCGGGCTGCACATGCCAAACTTTTACCTACGTGGGATTTCAACAACCTGACCGCTCAAAAAAGTCTGGAGGTAATTTATAAAACACGACCCAGCAGAGCGACGGTGTGCAGCGAAGTGGTGAGGAAAATTTTTCCGGTAAGACTATCTTTTTCATCGAATATTGGTTGGCAGGAGATTTAACAAGACTTGAATGCTATTTGCCCAGTGGGACGCTACTGGTTGAATCTAGAGCGGGACGCCGCTATACCTGTTTGTTGTAGTACTATCATGCCACAGTGCCTTTAATAATTGTTACTTTGGAGCTTCAGAACTTTATCAGTGAGTTTGGGAATAACTCGCAACAGTGACATTTGGAGTTTTCCCAGTGAACATTTAGCGTCCACGCTATTTATGCGTTTTTTATTGTGTGAATAATTTTTAATTGTGTGAATAATTTGTGATTTAGCGATCGATTGTACCATTTTATTGCCGTTTTATTTCAGGAATATGCCATACAAGCTATTAGTACTTATCTAGATTCATAGTGCTAGTTATAGTAAGGTAGTGCTGTTTAGTACAATAGGAGGGCCATATTCTCTCTTTTTATTGTCCTTTCTTCTTGTCTTATACATAATAAATATCTGTATGATCCCTATATCCTGAGAGTGCCCAGTTCTTTTATCACAAGTTTTACGTCATTTTAGTGGACTGGGTGAGTCCACTTTACTGAGTGCACCTCTGGTTGGTCTTTGTGTGTTCCTGTGCGCCTCATTTACTATTTTCATTGTTACAACCAGTTGAAATCTATGGGACTAGTCACTTCAGCAAGTGGTATTTATCATGTAGTCCATATTACTTCCTTTGCTGGCTAGATTCATTTTTCTATCACATTATACACTGCTCTTTTCCATGGTTACAGAACACCCTGCAATCCGTCAGTGGTGGTCGTGTATGCACACTATGAGAAAAAAAATTCTGCCTCTCTGGTGGCCAGGACCAGGGGAACACACATAGGCTAGTGCTTTTTTCTATATTGTGCAAGCACGACCACCACTGATGAATTGCAAGGTAGTCATAAGCATGGAAACGTGCAGTGTATAATGTGCTGGAAAAATGAATCCAGCCAGCAAAGGAAGCAATATGAATAATAACAATACATTAGTAAGTGCATTGCATTAACTTTCTCTACATGATAAATGCCACTTACTGAAGTGAGACAACCCCAACAGTGGGCATCAAAAATTAGGTTCTATTTTTAATTATTTTCATGGCCAGACAGATCCCTTTGAAATAAATGGGACCATTTTAAACAGCCATTAGACAGAAGTGCACCTGTCTAACGGCCATTAAAAATGGGTACATTAGTGCATAATGGCATTTTTTGGGGTTAAAAAAATTACCTCATCCACTTGCAGAAGCAGAGGCATTCTTTGACGTTACTATGCACTCCCACCAATTATGATGGTAGCGCATGTTGACATCATCATGCTGGGAGCACAGGACCTTCAACATCAAGAGAAGAGCAACTGCCTCTGCAAGTGGATGAGGTGAGTATTTTCTTATTATTATTTTTTTGCTTAAAAAAAAAGCACATTATTAGGGTGGGGGCCACTATGGGCGACATTATTACTGCTGGGGGCCACTATGGGGAACATTATTACTGCTGGGGATGTATACTGTAGGAGTTGGGATTTAAAAAAAAAAAAAGCCAATGAAAATCGTCCATTTTTAATTGCCGTTTTCAACGGCCTCTAAAAAATGATGCAATACACCTATTAAAAACTGAAAATGGATGCAAAACTGGTTAAAAAATGGCCATGGTCTAGTGAATGTGGCCTAAGAAAAGAACGACTCCTAGTATTTGACAGTTTATAGATGGAAACAATAAGACTACAATCATACAACAGTGAAAAAAGTCTGTGGATAAACTGTCGGTTTTTAACAGATTTTTTTTTCACTGATGCCTTTCTGAGAAAAGGACGGTAAAAATGGTTCCATTCAATTGCATGCGGGCAATCAGTTTTTGACATCCATTATTCGCTGGCCACCAAAAACACCTGCGGTGTGAATAACCTCTTAGACTACCATTGTTCTTAAAGTGGACATGTGATGGGCGTTAAAAACATCCGCCACACATCCGTTTTTTCACTGTTGTGTGAATGTAGCCTAACCTCACACACACACAGCACAAGAGCTCCACCGACATTATGACATCACACAGGTTCTTTCAGGTCCTTCACCACTTCTCTGCACTGCTGAGCTCTGTCTCAATAGGTAAGTGGGGTGAAATGAAACTGGCCGAAGTGGAATGAGCAAGTTGAAAAGGCAGGGAGGCTGATGATAAGTCTCAGGGGAATGGGAAAGAAAGTGGCTGTGGGGACCAAGGCCAGGGACTCCTATAGCAGTGCAGGCAGATTGATCTGCCACGCCTCTCCTGAACTTCTTGTTCAGTGTGTGTGACGTCAGGCATGTTCACCTAGCCATTCCTTAGCTGAAGATGGAGAAGAGTAGAAAAAATAAGTCCTTTGCCTGCAAGATCTCCTAAACTTCTTATGATAGCAGTTTGGGGAGCATCTTGTAGACAAAGCTGTGGGTGCACAATGGATTAAACTCATTTGTGCTATTTATGGTTTTTCAGGGTTTAGTTCCTCTTTAAGCCGTGTTTTATCTTGTCTAAAAAAACTAAGTTTGATAACTTATCTTGGTACTGCAGCCTGTCCATTCTTTAATTACATTGGTTGAATCTGCTCTAGTTCAGCTATGTCCAACTTAAACAAAGGTTCTCAAAATTGTACACAATAATCCACGTGTGGTCTGACTAGTGGTTTGAGGCAAAAATTATGGTGGTCATTTATTAAGACTAGAGTTGAGTGGACACTTGGATGTTCGGGTTCGACCTTGACCCCGAACCCGAACCCCATTGAAGTCAATGGGGACCCGAACTTTTGAGCACTAAAATGGCTCTAAAAATTTCATGGAAAGGGCTAGAGGGCTGCAAATGGCATCAAAATGTGGTTAAGAGCATGGCAAGTGCTCTGCAAACAAATGTGGATAGGGAAATGACTTTAAATAACATAAAATGGGTAAAAACAAAAAATAATAATCTTGATCTAGGAGGACGAGGTCTATGTGGAGTAGGAGGTTGAGGAGATGGATGTGGCAGTGTAGGTGAAAGCGGTGGTGGAGGAGGAGGAGGTAGCCTACACTGCTTTTTGGTTTTAAATGTATTTATATTTTTTTAAATTAGGGTACACCCCAAAACATTGGGAAATATAACCTGTGATAACCCCCTCCAGTCGGGCTAAACAAACGTTCAGACATTACACTGGCTGCATGGCAGGCCAGCACCTCCAAGGCGTAAAGGGCAAGCTCAGGCTATGTGCCCAATTTGGAGACCTAGAAGTTGAAGGGGGCAGACCTGTCATTCAGTTCGTGTAGGCGTGTGCACACATACTGCTCCACCATGTTGCTGAAATGCTGCCTCCTGCTAAGACGTTCCATATCAGCTGGTGGTGCTGGTTGTTGTGGCGTGCTGACAAAGCTTTCCACATTTCGGCCATGCTAACCCTGCCTTCTGAGGTGCTGGTGGTGCCCCAGCTGCGTTGGCGACCTCTTCCTCCTCCTCTGCCTTCGCCTTGTGCTTCCACTGTGCCCCCGCTGTCAGGTGGGAATGACACCAGCAGCTTGTCTACCAGCATGTGCTTGTACTCACGCATCTTACGATCACTCTCCAGTGACGGAATTAAGGACGGTACGTTGTCCTTGTAACAGGGATCCAGCAGTGTGGCCACCCAGCAATGAGCACAAGTTAGAATGTGGGCAACTCGGCGGTCGTTGCGGAGACACTGCAGCATGTAATCGCTTATGTATGCCAGGCTGCCCAGAGGCAACAAAAAGCTGTCCTCTGTGGGAGGTGTATCGTCTGTGTCCTCTGTATCCCCCCAGCCATGCACCAGTGATGGCCATGAGCTGGTTTGGGTGCCACCCTGCTGTGAACTAGTGTTGAGCGCGAATATTCGAATATCGATTTTTTTTTCTGAATATCGGCACTTCGCTAATTCGCAAATATTTTGAATATAGTGCTATAAATTCGATATTTCGAATATTCATATTTTTTTTTTTATTGTTATATTTTTTTCTTTCCCACTTCCCAAAAGTAGTTCTTACCTGTCCTTAGGATTCCTGGATTCCTGGCTGCTCCAGTCAGTGCCCGTTGCCGCCTCTGCCGACTTCCGTGCTCATGGAGCGTCCCCATCACCATGGGAACGTCTCCATACTAGAATGTACTGTCGGATTTGAGAATTACAATGAAATCGCAATTCGATTAATTTAAGTTATAATAATCGAATTGCGATTTCAACTTGGACCTAGTTTACTATGGTTGGCTTGGTAAAATTAGCGAATATGACGAATGTATTCATCATATTCCTCAAAACGAAGATAACGAAGTATTCTCCATCTTCGTTTTAGCTCCATATTCGTCAACTTCGCTAATTCTAGCAATCAAATAGGAAAGTTGACTATAGAGACAGCTAAGTTTAATTCGCTATGCGATTATATTACTTAGCTTTTTTTTTTAATAAATAGAATAATTATAATAATTATCAAGTATTATAATTATTCTATTTATTTACAAAAAAAAAAAAGTAAAATAATCGATGTATTTTTGGTACTGAGGAGTCCATTGACATTGAACCTGGTAACATTCTGTCCCCTGGTGTCATTGCTGCCGACATTGTTCCTGATCTTGTTGCCGAAATACGATGCTGTCAGGACCTGGCTCCTAGTTATCTTCCCATTGTTTGTTCTTTTAAACGTTCGTCTTAAAGTTTTGGATGAATCTTATTGCCCTGTACTGGCTGGACATCCGGTTATTGCAGGATAAACTTCT
Organism: Bufo bufo; assembly: GCF_905171765.1. NCBI lineage: Eukaryota > Metazoa > Chordata > Amphibia > Anura > Bufonidae > Bufo > Bufo bufo. Next base: position 218,734,963 of record NC_053393.1, read on the forward strand.
GGTTTCCGGAGCCTACAGGTGGCCTACTTGATCACTTAATCTGTTTGCCTTTGTCTCATCGTGTGATGTGTGTGCTAGATGCCCAAAAGTCCTGCGGGTTTACTTTGTTCCTTGCCTATTACGGACCTTCTGGCCTCCCGGGGTAGGTCGGTCATTTGGGTGGTCACTTATAGGTTCTCTAAGATATGCCATCAGGTGCCATTAAAGAAATGCAAAGAAATTGGCTGCTTTGTTTGTGGACAGCATACTGACATTGCATAACATACCTGACATGGAGTCCATTATCTTGGACAGAGGTGTCCGATTTGTCTAGAGATTCTGGAGAGAGTTTAGCAGCAATCTGGAGATCAAACTCTCCTTCTCATTCACGTTCCATCCTGAGACAAATGGACAAACTGAAAGGGTCAACCAGGTCTTGGAGCAGTTTTTAAGGTGTTTTTATTTTTCTGACTGCCAAAATAAGTCAAAAAGGTTTTTGCCCATAGCAGAATTTGCAATTAACAACCGTGTCAGCTCCTCTAGAGGTATCTCACCTTTTTTTTGTAATTATGGCTTTAATCTGAGGGTTTCTTCTGTCTCTGGGTCCAGCTCCGTGAATCTTGCAGTGAATGCTAATATTGCAGTTTTGGGCTCAGGCTCGTAAGAATCTGAAAAAAGCTCAAAGCATCCAATATAAACAAGCTAATAGGAAACGGTCTTTGTCTCCAAACTTTGTGTTGAGTGAGCTCGTCTGGCTTTCTATAAAAAATTGGGGTCTCAGAGTGCTGTCTGGTACACTTGCACCTAAGTTTATTGGCCCATATAGAATCAAGTCTGTGATTAATCCAGTATCTTTATCTTCAGTTGTCTTCCTCCCTCAGGGTACATGATGTCTTCCATATGTCTTTGCTTAAAAATACATTCCTCCTCTTAATTCTTCCCCCATTGCAAACATTTTATTAAATGGGTTATCCAACCTCTAAAATGCCTCCCCATATGCCCAGGCCCCTCATGGCACACCACAGAGGTTGTACTTACCTGTCTCCCCGACACCCGCGGCGCTTCTAAAGCCCGCATGGCCGCTGCTTCATCTCCCCGTTGTGCGGATGAAAACATCCGGCATCGGGGAAGGGGATCAGCCAATAGCAGGTCACGACGGGAACAAGCCTCTCTAGCATCGCGGGTGACACTAGGGAGGCTTGTTACCATCGCAGCCTGATATTGGCTGCTCTTCACCAATGCCGAATTTTCATCCGTGCAACGGGGAGGTACAGTGGTGGCCATGTGGGGATCAGGAGAGACGTGGATGCTGGGGAGCCAGGTAAGTACAACCTGTGTGAGGGGCCCAGGCATATGGGAGGCATTTTGGGGTTAGATAACCCCTTTAAGCTTTTCTTTACAGTTGCATTCCTAGTAGTGGACATGACCATGCAGCTGTCACTAGCACCGCCAACAGACGCAACTCTCCGTGTACCTGCCAGCATCCAGTTGCCATGGAGGCAGTCTGATCTCCCATGTCAGGTATTCTGACATCATAGGTCACGTGATGCTGGGAGTGTCATGTGACCAGGAACTACAGGATATTTAAAAAGGCAATCTGCTGGTCAGATTGCCTGTGAATGGTTCTATATACCTCACCAGCACTTTGGATTGTTCTGACTGCCTGACTTCTGAATTTGGCTTCTCCTTTTGACCATGATTCTTGGATTCTGATTTGGCTTTTCTGCATCTCTTGGTTTGACCATGGCTTGATTCTTGGACCTGCATCTGATTGACGTATTTGGACCTGGACTTAACTGCTCATGTATGACCTTGGCTTGGTATTGTTTAATGATCTATTTTCTGATTTGGTTTCATTGTTCTCTGGTTCATTGGTTTTGATCCAGTTCCTTTGACTCTGAGTACTTTGGTTCTGTGTTTTTCTCAGTATTTGTGTGCCTGACTGTCTCTTTGTTTATAGTTTTTTCCCTCTGCTTTTCCCTAGTAAGCCCCAGCATGTAAATAAGCAGGGACCGTAGACTAGTTCTGGTCTGCCACTTAGGGTGTTTGTGCAAGGAGGCAGGGACAGAGGGGCGGGTGGAATTTAGGGTTTACTTGTTCCCCCTATAATGGCACCCTTCGGATTGCTCATATAATATACAGTCATGGCCAAAGTTTTGAGAATTACAAAAATATTGGAAATTGGAAAAGTTGCTGCTTAAGTTTTTATAATAGCAATTTGCATATACTCCAGAATGTTCTGAAGAGTGATCAGATGAATTGCATAGTCCTTCTTTGCCATGAAAATTAACTTAATCCCAAAAAAACCTTTCCACTGCATTTCATTGCTGTCATTAAAGGACCTGCTGAGATCATTTCAGTAATCGTCTTGTTAACTCAAGTGAGAATGTTGACGAGCACAAGGCTGGAGATCATTATGTCAGGCTGATTGGGTTAAAATGACAGACTTGACATGTTAAAAGGAGGGTGATGCTTGAAATCATTGTTCTTCCATTGTTAACCATAGTGACCTGCAAAGAAACGCGTGCAGCCATCATTGCGTTGCATAAAAATGGCTTCACAGGCAAGGATATTGTGGCTACTAAGATTGCACCTCAATCAACAATTTATAGGATCATCAAGAACTTCAAGGAAAGAGGTTCAATTCTTGTTAAGAAGGCTTCAGGGCATCCAAGAAAGTCCAGCAAGCGCCAGGATCGTCTCCTAAAGAGGAGTCAGCTGCGGGATCGGAGTGCCACCAGTGCAGAGCTTGCTCAGGAATGGCAGCAGGCAGGTGTGAGCGCATCTGCACGCACAGTGAGGCGAAGACTTTTGGAAGATGGCCTGGTGTCAAGAAGGCCAGCAAAGAAGCCACTTCTCTCCAAAAAAAACCATCAGGGACAGATTGATCTTCTGCAGAAAGTATGGTGAATGGACTGCTGAGGACTGGGGCAAAGTCATATTCTCCGATGAAGCCTCTTTCCGATTGTTTGGGGCATCTGGAAAAAGGCTTGTCCGGAGAAGAAAAGGTGAGCGCTACCATCAGTCCTGTGTCATGCCAACAGTAAAGCATCCTGAGACCATTCATGTGTGGGGTTGCTTCTCATCCAAGGGAGTGGGCTCACTCACAATTTTGCCCAAAAACACAGCCATGAATAAAGAATGGTACCAAAACACCCTCCAACAGCAACTTATTCCAACAATCCAACAACAGTTTGGTGAAGAACAATGCATTTTCCAGCACGATGGAGCACCGTGCCATAAGGCAAAAATGATAACTAAGTGGCTCGGGGACCAAAACGTTGACATTTTGGGTCCATGGCCTGGAAACTCCCCAGATCTTATTGAGAACCCATTGAGAACTTGTGGTCAATCCTCAAGAGGCGGGTGGACAAACAAAAACCCACTAATTCTGACAAACTCCAAGAAGTGATTATGAAAGAATGGGTTGCTATCAGTCAGGAATTGGCCCAGAAGTTGATTGAGAGCATGCCCAGTCGAATTGCAGAGGTCCTGAAAAAGAAGGGCCAACACTGCAAATACTGATTCTTTGCATAAATGTCATGTAATTGTCGATAAAAGCCTTTGAAACGTATGACGTGCGTGTAATTATATTTCACTACATCACAGAAACAACTGAAACAAAGATCTAAAAGCAGTTTAGCAGCAAACTTTGCAAAAACTAATATTTATGTCATTCTCAAAACTTTTGGCCACGACTGTACTATAATACTTCTGTTTTGCAATGTATTATGCCTGGCAGCATGACTTATTTTCTACCAAATGTACACTACAAAACAAGGTATGAACAATGTATTGGGGCTGAGGCAAACAAGCATATTACCCGTAGAGGACCCGCGCCGTATATGTATGGCACAGATGTCCGTGACTTAAGGACCAGCGCAGTACATGTACAGCGCGCTGATCGGGCGGGTGCAGGAGCTGTACCCGCCCGATCAGGGGCAGGGGTCCGGCAGTCACTGATAGCCGGACCCCTGCTGCAAGCGCCAGCATCAGTGAAATCAGAAGTATTGGAATGCATTCTAAAGGGGATCAGAACCCCAAAATATGAAGTCCAAAAGTGGGAAAAAAATAAAGTGAAATAAAAGTTGAAAAAATAAAGTTTACCCCCCTAAAATTAAAAGTTTCAAGTAAAAAAATAAAATGTCATTTTCCCCAAATAAAGTAAAACATTTTTGTAAAAAATAGGAAAAAAAAGAAGAGTAGACATATTAGGTATCGCCGCGTCCATATCGACCGGCTCTATAAACATATCACATGAACTAACCGCTCAGATGAACAACGTCAAAAAAATAAAATAAAAACTGTGCTAAATAAACCATTTTATTGTCACCTTACATCACTAAAAGTATAACACAAAGCAATCAAAAAGGCGTATGCCCACCAAAATAGTACCTATATAACCGTCACCTCATCCCGCAATAAATGAGCCCCTGCCTAAGACAATCACCAAAATAAAAAAACTATGGCTCTCCGAATATGGAGACACTAAAACATGATTTTTTTTGTTTCAAAAATTATATTATTGTGTAAAACTTACATAAATAAAAAAAGTTGACATATTAGGTATCACCACATCTGTAATAACCTGCTCTATAAAAATATCACATTACCTAACACCTCAAGTGAATACTGTAAAAAAAGTGTGAAAAAAGCAATTTTTTGTCACCTTACATCACAAAAAGTATAATAGCAAGCAATCACAAAGTCATACGCACCTCAAAATAGTGATCTCATCCTGCAAAAATCATACCCTACCTAAGATAATCGCCCAAAAATTTTAAAAACTATGGCTCTCAGTCTACGGACACACTAAAACATGATTTTTTTTATTTAAAAAATGAAATTATTGTGTAAAACTTACATTTAGAAAAAAGTTGACATATTATGTATCGCCGCGTTCATAATAACCTGCTCTATAAAAATATCACATGACCTAACCCCTCAGGTGAATAATGTAAAAAAATAAAAAATAAAACGGTGTTAAAAAAGCCATTTTTGGTCACCTTACATCACAAAAGTGTAATAGCAAGTGATCAAAAAGTCATATGCACCCCCAAAATAGTGCCAATCAAACCGTCATCTCATCCTGAAAAAATCATACCCTACCTAAGACAATCGCCCAAAAACTGAAAAACTATGGCTCTAAGACTTTGGAGACACTAAAACATGTTTTTTTTGTTTCAAAAATTAAATCATTGCGTAAAACTTACATAAATAAAAAAAAAGTAGACAATAACCTGCTCTATAAAAATATCACATGACCTAAGCCCTCAGGTGAATACCGTAAAAAAAAATTAAATAAAAATGGTGTAAAAAAGCCATTTTTTGTCACCTTACATCACAAAAAGTGTAATAGCAAGCAATAAAAAAGTCATATGCACCCTATAATAGTACCAATCAAACCTTCATCTCATCCCGAAAAAAATGAGCCCCAAAAAATAAATAATACTCGGGCTTTCAAAAAGGGGAGACACTAAAAAATCATATTTGGTATTGTCGCGTCCAAAACAACCTGCTCTATAAAAATACCACACGATCTAACCTGTCAGATGAATGTTGTAAATAACAAAAAATTAAAATGGTGCCAAAACAGCTATTTCTTGTTACCTTGCCTCACAAAAAGTGTAATATAGAGCAACCAAAAATCATATGTATCCTAATATAGTACCAACAAAACTGCCACCTTATCCCATAGTTTCCAAAATGGGGTAACTTTTTTGGAGTTTCTACTCTAGGAGTGCATCACGGGGGCTTCAAATGGGACATGGCGTCAAAAAACCAGTCCAGGAAAATCTGCCTTCCAAAAACCCCATGATGTTCCTTTCCTTCTGCGCAATACCGTGTATCCATACAGCAGTTTACGACCACATATGGGGTGTTTCTGTAAACTACAGAATCAGGGCCATAAATATTGAGTTTTGTTTGGCTGTTAACCCTTGTTTTGTAACTGGAAAAATTTATTAAAATGGAAAATCTGCCAAAAATGTGAAATTCTGAAATTTCATCTCAATTTTCCATTAATTCTTGTGGAACACCTAAAGGGTCAACAAAGTTTGTAAAATCCATTTTGAATACCTTGAGGTGTGTAGTTTCTAAGATGGGGTCATTTTTGGTTGGTTTCTATTATGTAAGCCTCACAAAGTGACTTCAGACCTAACTGGTCCTTAAAAAGTGGGTTTTGGAAATTTTCAGAAAAATTTCAAGATTTGCTTTTAAACTTCAAAGCCTTCTAACGTCCCCAAAAAATAATAATGACATTCACAAAATGATCCAAACATGAAGTAGACATATGGGGAATGTAAAGTAATTTAGGGAAATTATTTAAAGAGATAATATAGATAGTAGACACGTAATGAATCAGTTTGAAGTAAGTAGAAAATAATGTGCTTATTAAAACAATACCTTTATTAATATAAGGGGGTAACGGAGCAAATAGTTGCCCAAGTGATATCCTATATTTAAGAGAAGGATACTCTTTAAGAAAAAAACTCCTACTATGAATAGGATAATTAATTACAGGGAGAGATAGATAGTCACTAGGTGTGAAAAATATTGTGGAGACAGGTGAAAAATTGATGTTATGGGGAAAATGAATATCTTTCCCTAGAGATCTAAGACCTATGCCTAGGGATACCCCCTGATGGTGAAAGTACCCTGTCCCCGTGCCTATATCTATCTAAAACCCTAATAAAGCCCTACTCAAATGATGGATACAAGATAAATCCATTAAACCAAGAAAACAACATGATATCTATATATATTGTACTAAAAAAAAACAACGCGTTTCACCTGCGCCTGGCAGTTCATCAGGGGGTGATATATAGTAAATATTCATAGGGAATACAGATAAACCTATATATCACCCCCTGATAAACTGCCAGGCGCAGGTGAAACGCGTTGAAGTTTTTTAGTACAATATATATAGATATCATGTTATTTTCTTGGATTAATGATGACTTGAGCGAATTTATGGAAATTCAATTCAGGTTTGATTCGTCAGAATCGGACATCTGATTTGATTTGTACCAGAATCAAAAGTGCGTCAATCTCCTTGAAAAGCTGTGAATGACATTCTGACTCTCTCTCTGCCTCAATCGTTCCCCCCTCCCTTCCCCACACCTCCTCTCTCTCTCCTAAAATTCTCCCGAATCGAATCTGACAAAATTTCGATTCTATGGAATCAGAATTTTTGGAAATATTCTTGTGAACTTTTCATTACGATCAATTATTTCTATTGATGACTATTGAATTACATTCACATTCCAGTTTGCTTCCAATTCCAAATTATATATATGTGAAAGATACAACTGTCTGGTTCTAAAATTATGCTTTTATTTAAATTCATGAAATACTATTTTGGACATCACTAATCCTGTTTTCAGACTTGCATTTGCTGTGAATCAATGTTTAGACACAGATAGTACTCAATAGTAATGAAGTCATAATAAAATTATGCACTTACTGATGTACTCAAAACCATTCTAGGGGCACTCTCTCCATTCCACTCAGACAGTGCTATGACATTATGTACATTTCAAGTACCGAATGACAGTGTACTGAACCTAATATCAGAGCGTTGCAATTCAGAGAGCTAGACACTTAATGCACAACCATAATTTGTAAATACAATTATCTAGAGGAAGCGTAGATTCAGCTCACCGCAAGCAATTTGACAAGAGACATCAAACAGTCTGCCCAGGCCCATCACTATCTAATGCCATATAATTCAACATATCAAAATACGCACTCTACAGAACCCAGAGGGCTCAAGCCAGTGTTCAAGTTCAAATTAGACCAGAAAGCTAATGGAACATACATTTCATCGAAATAGCTGCACCTTGTGAATTAGAGAGTTCAAGTCTCAGCTATATCCTAGGGAACTGTTGATGCATCAAGTTCAGAGGTTTTAACAGGTCCGGAGGAAACCTGACTTTATATATTATTTTACAAAAGCTGAAACTTCCTTGGGCAATGCTGTCCCTCCAGCCTATGCAGAACTGTTAATTACCCAGCGCCCAGCTTGTCTAGATCCTTTGAAAACAACAGGTACACTTGGCTATCTAGACAGTATACTTTAACTGTTAGTTATAGCTTCAATGCAACATGCCAATGTGCCCCTTAACCCTCTGGCATTGTGTCCCACGGGTAAAACTGAATGAGATTATATTACAAACTGCCAAGGTTTTGCAGTGCAGCTTTTGGCCACATGGGTCGTGCAGGGGAAACAGATTAAAACTTCACTTATACAAGTTAACTGACCAAAATTGTGCAAAGCTGGAAATTTCTGATAAAACCACATACTACCATTAAGGCCTCATGCACATAACTCGAGTTTTCCAAATTTTTTGCGTATCACACACTGACCCATTCATTTCTAAAGGGTCATATAAGTGGCCATTCTGCATATTATAGAACATGTCCCGTTTCGGTCTGCATCATGGACAAGAATAGTAATTTCTATTAATGGGAGTGAGAAAAATATGCACGAGGAGTGCACAAGGAAGGTATCCGTATTTGCATATCCGTGGAGTGTGGAACGAAATACGGACACAGTCATGTGCATGAGGCCTAACGGTGTGGATAGCCTTAGTATAGCAGCATAATTTACTCATGTCATGTTCCTGCAGTCATCTAGTTAGAGTTAATGTACATGAGCTTGTGTGGTTTCAACTAGTAATACGGTATGTTATACAGAACCATTTTGCACGAAACCTAATTTGATGCTTCTAGTGGATGATACCTTGGTCTATTATATGAAATATGCAGCAATTCTATTTATGCATTATTTGTAGGCCTTTACCACCTTACTTTTCTAAGTGTGTGCATGATTCCCTAGAGTTAGGGGAATCTCATTGTTTATGCTGAAAAACCATTAAAGGCCATAAGTGTACTATGTCAAGAAGGGGACCTGGTCGCATGCTGCCAAGAATGGAGAAGAGGCTGTGCATGTGCGGCTCTCATCAGTCACTGCTATGGAAATTCCAAAAATAGGCAAGCGCTCCTCTCCATTCCTGGTGGTGCTTAATTGGGCCCATCCTTGACATAGGTGGGGGTCACAACTCTGAGACCAGCTCCTATCAGATATGTATGGTTTATCATGTGGATATGCCATGAATGTCCAGATGGGGCAACCCCTTTGAGGAACAACAGATTTTTTTTCTTGCTATCAGGCAAAAAGTGGCAGAGCTGTGTGCACAGAACATGTACGGAGGCACATATAGTGACTGTGGCCCCATACTTTGGAACCATAGGCACTCTGTATGTTGATGTATGCAGAAATACATCTAGGGGAGAATTTCTCTGTAATGTGGGATCCCAAGGAGCATGATTTTATTCCTGTCAGATTCATACAGAACTAAACTGAAAAACCTTCAACAGGCATACAAGGTTACAGATGTCCTATTACAGCTTTTTACAACCTGAAGGTTGTACAAAGTTATAATACAGCAGTGTCCATGAGTCATGACGCTGACCACTTCAATAGGTATGCACACTGAGAGTGGCTGAGTATACATGTGGGGAGAAAACTAGACACCTCTGTCTCCCCTGAGATTGAAATCCAACTGCTCAGTCCTTCCTTTGTCTCACATCTGCTGTTGGGTAAGAGTTGAGAGACCCCCATACACATTAGGTAATCAGCCAGTCCTGTCCAAATTGGCACTCTTGGCTGACATTAAATGGGTTGTGCCAAGCTTTGAAGTTATCCCCTATCCACAGGACAGAGGATCACTAACTGATCGGTGGGAGTCCAGCTGCTGGGAACCCCATCGATCCCAAGAACAGTGGTCCCGTTCCCATGATCCGATGGAGCGGCAGATCGGGCATATGCCCTGCGGCTCCATTCATTCTCTATGGGATTGCCGGAAATAACCAAGTGCTGTACTTGGCTATCTCTGGCAGACCCATACAGAATTAATGGAGTGGCAGGGTACATGCTCAACCTGCCACTCTATCAGACTGGGGGAACGGGACCCCTGTTCTCAGCATCAGTGGGGCTTCCAGCAGCAGGACCCCAACAGATCAGTTAGTTAACCCCTGTCCACATAGATAGAGGATAACTTCAAATTACTTGTGTATTAGAAAACTAGCATGTTTTAATTAATCCAACATTACTGCAATGCTGTATACTAATTAAAAAACCTCCTGCTTCAGAGCGGTCATAGCCTAAATTATATTTTTCACAACAAAATGGCAATTTTGGGAGACATTTCAAAAGTTTTAATAATTGTATTAATTTGTAAGTTGAAATACACTATACTGATTCTTTCATACCACGGCGTTCAGTTCCTTTGTGCTGTGATATTATGAAATGTGTTTCTAACGTAATATGCCTTTTATCACTCTTGCGTCAATTATTTTCATAGAGAAGATTGGTAGGGACGTTTTTAGCAAGGTAAATAACAGCAGTAAAATGCATAGCACATGACAATCTTGGTCTTCATTTAATGAGATACATGCAGGAATACTCACCGTAAGCCGTTCTCAAGCATCCCCATGGAAACAGCCATTTCTTGTAAATCTAATATTCGCACACATACATTCTGGGCAGATTTGAAAGCACTTTATGCTTGAAATGATTTGGCCTCATATAATAGTAATGTTTATTAATCTGCCATTACCATAATACTGCCAAGTAGGCAATCATTTGGTGCACATTTTAACTAATTTTGCGTTTTTACATCTCCTAAGTTACCTAGTTAAACTACCCACATCAGCATGAATGCAGTTTGTTACTCACATCAATTTTGGTTATAGTGTTGCCAATTTGCTGTTTTTTGTGACATATTTCATTATAACGCACAGGGCAAAGGGTCATCAGCCTGTCATGTATCTCTTCACTGTGCAGTGGGATATTATCTGTTAGTACATGGGAGTAGACATTTTGAGCTGGCTGTAGCGTTCTACAATGGGAATGGCGTAAGAAAGAATGGAAATAAAGCAGCCTCACTAATTATAATTTTTTTTTTTACATAGGACATCACAATTTTTTTTCACTTTATTAGTATAAATATAGGCTTGGCAAAGAATCATTTTTTCGAAAAATTACATAGCAATGGTATTATGTATATAATATATATATATATATATATATATATATATATATATATATATACACTCACCTAAAGAATTATTAGGAACACCTATTCTATTTCTCATTAATGCAATTATCTAGTCAACCAATCACATGGCAGTTGCTTCAATGCATTTAGGGGTGTGGTCCTGGTCAAGACAATCTCCTGAACTCCAAACTGAATGTCAGAATGGGAAAGAAAGGTGATTTAAGCAATTTTGAGCGTGGCATGGTTGTTGGTGCCAGACGGGCCGGTCTGAGTATTTCACAAACTGCTCAGTTACTGGGATTTTCACGCACAACCATTTCTAGGGTTTACAAAGAATGGTGTGAAAAGGGAAAAACATCCAGTATGCGGCAGTCCTGTGGGAAAAAATGCCTTGTGGATGCTAGAGGTCAGAGGAGAATGGGCCGACTGATTCAAGCTGATAGAAGAGCAACGTTGACTGAAATAACCACTCGTTACAACCGAGGTATGCAGCAAAGCATTTGTGAAGCCACAACACGCACAACCTTGAGGCGGATGGGCTACAACAGCAGAAGACCCCACCGGGTACCACTCATCTCCACTACAAATAGGAAAAAGAGGCTACAATTTGCACAAGCTCACCAAAATTGGACTGTTTAAGACTGGAAAAATGTTGCCTCGTCTGATGAGTCTCGATTTCTGTTGAGACATTCAAATGGTAGAGTCCGAATTTGGCGTAAACAGAATGAGAACATGTATCCATCCTCTGATGGCTACTTCCAGCAGGATAATGCACCATGTCACAAAGCTCGAATCATTTCAAATTGGTTTCTTGAACATGACAATGAGTTCACTGTACTAAAATGGCCCCCACAGTCACCAGATCTCAACCCAATAGAGCATCTTTGGGATGTGGTGGGAGCTTCGTGCCCTGGATGTGCATCCCTCAAATCTCCATCAACTGCAAAATGCTATCCTATCAATATGGGCCAACATTTCTAAAGAATGCTATCAGCACCTTGTTGAATCAATGCCACGTAGAATTAAGGCAGTTCTGAAGGCAAAAGGGGGTCCAACACCGTATTAGTATGGTGTTCCTAATAATTCTTTAGGTGAGTGTATATGCCAAACTGAATGTGTATAATTGCATATAAACCTACAAACAGGCTTAATGATGTTCACAAGAAATAGGGATCCAAACAAGTACAGAGAAAACCTACTGGTATAACATCCCTATGTATGCAACATGTGGGAAAAATAATAATTTTTCTGCCAGTTAGAACCAGATAGTGATACATATCCATTAAAATGAAAATTCTGATTGTAGATTTTTTTTTAAATTCTATTTCCAAGGCACGATTATGGGGGCAGCCATCTTGCCTGAGCAAGACAAAATAGATGGGAGGTAACTCATTGACTTCTATAGGAGAGTTTTCTAGGTATGCTTTGTGTGCAGAGGTCCTTGTACCAGGAAGAAGTAGACAAGCTGTGATATCACCTATTGTAAATGGTCAATCCCGTGTACAGACCAAAAAGTGACACCTACAGTATTAGGGTTAATGGCCTATGCTAAAACTGTAGAATTTTAGGATTTCTTAAAAATATTGATAGTGATGTGGAAAATTAAACTTATAACATAAAAAGCTGACTAAACAATACAACATTTTCTGATAACACATTCTCTTTAAACACAATCCCAAAAATCACAGCTGGAAAAGGAAATTAAAAACACCCATTAACAGCTACAGTGTGAATTACTGGATCAGGAAAGTCCTTAATACATGCAAATTTTAAGGAATAAAGTAGTGAAAATAAATAAATGTACAAACTTTTATCAATTTATCAAATAGCAAAAAAAAATATCATAATACAAAATTCATCATTATACCATATTTCATGGTAGAAAGTCTTTCATAATGCACCATTAAGTCTAACTCATACTATGCCACAGTTTGTACTACAAATCTTAACACCAGAAAAGCAACCCACTACAAGCCATGAATCTCCTGAACCACACTTTTCAACACCCCAACACTATTTTTGCACAGATTTTGTCTGGTGGGGACATAGGGTAGACTAGAGCATGTGTAGAGGTTGGTGTTAAAACATGGGGTTTATTAGTTTCTGATAAACATTATGTCCAGCACAAAGTCTCACTGTGGAACCACTATTTTTAAACAGACGACCCAAACCATTACACTGTTAAGTCAATAACTTGTTTGCAATTTTTGGGTTGTAAGGATTAAAAAGGTTCTGCATTGAGTTAATTTTTCAAGGACTGTATATAGTATTGATGCTCAGCGTCATTTTAGACTAAGCTACAATACTAGACATAACACATGAACAAAATGGATGCTGTTTGTAAAGAAAGTAGACTTTCCCCTAATCCCTGACAACACCTTTAAAAGGGTATTCAAGTTAGACAAATTTACCTCTATCCATATTTGTGGTCTAACAAGTCAGCCTGCCAGTGATCACAAGACTGGGGACCCTTTGCTCCCGAAGAACATGTGGGTTGAGGATGTTGCTACCACTCCAATCAACTCTGTGGGACTCCTATCTCTGGCAGTTCCATAGGGAATGATTGGACTGAAAGTGCACATACTTGACCTTCCACTCCATTCATATGGGGGAGTACGGGACTATCGTTCTTGTGATCAATTGGGCACCTACTAGTTAGTGTTGAGTGAGCATGCTCGGCCGAACACCAGTTCGGTTCAAGCATTGCTATGCTCGGCACATCGCAGAGTTCGGCCGAGCACCACGTGTGCTCGAGCCAGTGTATTTAAATCTAATTTAGCCTCTATTTCTATGCAGAAGATCGCTGTACAGTGAGGAAATCCCTCAGTGTGAGTCTGCGGCTTAGGAGTCCCTGCTCTGACTCCATATATAGCTATGTCCATATATGCAATCAGTGCTTGGGAACACCCCAGTGTATTTAAATCTAATTTAGCCTGTATTTCAGAAAAGTTTCTGCTGGGATTCAAACTCACATCCTTTTGCATTAGAGGCAAGGCCAGTTACTTAAAATAAATAAATAAATAAAAATATGAGACTTCTACTGTACTATACTTCTACTGAGACCTATACAGTAGAAGTCTCATATATATATATACAGTGGGGGAAATAATTATTTGACCCCTCACTGATTTTGTAAGTTTGTCCAATGACAAAGAAATGAAAAGTCTCAGAACAGTATCATTTCAATGGTAGGTTTATTGTAACAGTGGCAGATAGCACATCAAAAGGAAAATCGAAAAAATAACTTTAAATAAAAGATAGCAACTGATTTGCATTTCATTGAGTGAAATAAGTATTTGAACCCTCTAACAAAAAAAGACTTAATACTTGGTGGAAAAACCCTTGTTTGCAAGCACAGAGGTCAAACGTTTCTTGTAATTGATGACCAAGTTTGCGCACATTTTAGGAGGAATGTTGGTCCACTCCTCTTTGCAGATCATCTCTAAATCCCTAAGGTTTCGAGGCTGTCTCTGTGCAACTCTGAGCTTGAGCTCCCTCCATAGGTTTTCGATTGGATTAAGGTCCGGAGACTGACTAGGCCACTCCATGACCTTAATGTGCTTCTTCTTGAGCCACTCCTTTGTTGCCTTTGCTGTATGTTTTGGGTCATTGTCGTGCTGGAACACCCATCCACGACCCATTTTCAGTTTCCTGGCAGAGGGAAGGAGGTTGTCGCTCAGGATTTCACGATACATGGCTCCGTCCATTTTCCCGTTTATGCGAATAAGTTGTCCTGTGCCCTTAGCAGAAAAACACCCCCAAAGCAAAATGTTTCCACCCCCATGCTTGACGGTGGGGACGGTGTTTTGGGGGTCATAGGCAGCATTTTTCTTCCTCCAAACACAGCGAGTTGAGTTAATGCCAAAGAGCTCTATTTTGGTCTCATCAGACCACAGCACCTTCTCCCAGTCACTCTCTGAATCATTCAGGTGTTCATTGGCAAACTTCAGACGGGCCTGCACATGTGCCTTCCTGAGCAGGGGGACCTTGCGAGCCCTGCAGGATTTTAATCCATTGCGGTGTAATGTGTTTCCAATGGTTTTCTTGGTGACTGTGGTCCCTGCTAATTTGAGGTCATTAACTAACTCCTCCCGTGTAGTTCTAGGATGCTTTTTCACCTTTCTCAGAACCATTGACACCCCACGAGGTGAGATCTTGCGTGGAGCCCCAGAGCGAGGTCGATTGATGGTCATTTTGTGCTCCTTCCATTTTCGAACAATCGCACCAACAGTTGTCACCTTCTCTCCCAGCTTCTTGCTAATGGTTTTGTAGCCCATTCCAGCCTTGTGCAGGTCTACAATTTTGTCTCTGACATCCTTGGACAGCTCTTTGGTCTTTCCCATGTTGGAGAGTTTGGAGTCTGCTTGATTGATTGATTCTGTGGACAGGTGTCTTTTATACAGGTGACTAGTTAAGACAGGTGTCCTTAATGAGGGTGACTAATTGAGTAGAAGTGTCTAACCACTCTGTGGGAGCCAGAACTCTTAATGGTTGGTAGGGGTTCAAATACTTATTTCACTCAATGAAATGCAAATCAGTTGCTATCTTTTATTTAAAGTTATTTTTTCGATTTTCCTTTTGATGTGCTATCTGCCACTGTTACAATAAACCTACCATTGAAATGATACTGTTCTGAGACTTTTCATTTCTTTGTCATTGGACAAACTTACAAAATCAGTGAGGGGTCAAATAATTATTTCCCCCACTGTATATATATATATATATATATTTCTTTTTCAAGTGATTACACTATATAGCTGCATATAGCCAATGGTTAAAGTTCTGGGACTATGAAGCAGAAGCTGTGAGTTCAAATTCCGACACAATCTTTTTCAGAAATAGAGGTTAAATTATATTTATATATTTTTTTTAGTAATTGTAAAAAATGTATGGCACAAAATAAATGTAATTACTAAAAAAAATATATATACAGTACAGACCAAAAGTTTGAACACCCCTTCTCATTCAAGAGTTTTCTTTATTTTCATGACTATGAAAATTGTAGATTCACACTGAAGGCATCAAAACTATGAATTAACACATGTGGATTTATATACATAACAAACAAGTGTGAAACAACTGAAAATATGTCATATTCTAGGTTCTTCAAAGTAGCCACTTTTGCTTTGATTACTGCTTTGCACACTCTTGGCATTCTCTTGATGAGCTTCAAGAGATAGTCCCCTGAAATGGTTTTCACTTCACAGGTGTGCCCTGTCAGGTTTAATAAGTGGGATTTATTGTCTTATAAATGGGGTTGGGACCATCAGTGGCGCTGAGGAGAAGTCAGGTGGATACACAGCTGATAGCCCTACTGAATAGACTGTTAGAATTGGTATTATGGCAAGAAAAAAGCAGCTAAGTAAAGAAAAACGAGTGGCCATCATTACTTTAAGAAATGAAGGTCAGTCAGTCAGCCGAAAAATTGGGAAAACTTTGAAAATAAGGGCTATTTGACCATGAAGGAGAGTGATGGGGTGCTGCACCAGATGACCTGGCCTCCACAGTCACCGGACCTGAACCCAATCGAGATGGTTTGGGGTGACCTGGACCGCAGAGTGAAGGCAAAAGGGCCAACAAGTGCTAAGCATCTCTGGGAACTCCTTTAAGACTGTTGGAAGACCATTTCAGGGGACTACCTCTTGAAGCTCATCAAGAGAATGCCAAGAGTGTGCAAAGCAGTAATCAAAGCGAAAGGTGGCTACTTTGAAGAACCTAGAATATGACATATTTTCAGTTGTTTCACACTTGTTTGTTATGTATATAATTCCACATGTGTTATTTCATAGTTTTGATGCCTTCATAGTCATAAAAATAAAGAAAACTCTTTGAATGAGAAGGTGTGTCCAAACTTTTGGTCTGTACTGTATATATATATATATATATATATATATATATATATATATATATATGTTTAAATTAGGTTAGCCTCTATTTCTGAAAAAGTTTGTGATGAGATTTGAACTCCCAGCTTCTGTATCACAGCCCAGAACTTTAACCAATACACCATGTAGCAGCATTGCCAGTCACAAAAAAAAAAAAAAAATATATATATATATATATATATATAAGTCTCATATTTTTTCTTTTTTTTAAGTAACTGGCTATGCAGCTATTATAGCTGAGTGGTTAAGTGCCTTGCCTCTAATACAGAAGGTCATGAGTTTGAATCCCAGCAGAAACTTTTCTGAAATACAGGTTAAATTAGTTTTAAATACACTGGGGTGTCCCCAAGCACCCCAGTATATATGGAGTATATATGAACATGGCTTTATATGGAGTCAGAGCAGACTCCTAAGCCGAACTAGAGTCCCGACACCCTCCCCTCTTCAGAGCAGGGGGTGCCTAGGGTTCTCCCATTGACTTCCATTGTGATCGGGTGCTCGGTAGAACACCCGAGCATCGCAAAGTGTTCTAATCGAGCACAGAAGCACTTTGGTGCTCGCTTAACACTACTACTAGTCTAATAGTTACTCTTCCTACACAGGATAGGGAATAATTTCATTTTCAGATATTTTAAATAAAGACTAGAGTTGAGCGAACCCGAACTGTAAAGTTCGGGTTCGTACCGAACTTTAGGTTTTTCGGCACCCGAAGCCGAACATTTACGTAAAGGTTCGGGTTCGGTGTTCGGCGCTTTCTTGCCACTTTTTGAAAGGCTGCACAGCAGCCAATCAACAAACGTCATACTACTTGCCCCAAAAGGCCATCACAGCCATGCCTACTATTGGCATGGCTGTGATTGGCCAACTGCAGCATGTGACCCAGCCTCTATTTAAGCTGGAGTCACGTAGCGCCGCCCGTCACTCTGCTCGGATTAGTGTTGGGATAGGCTGCAGCTGCTGTGAGGAGAGATCAGGGAGAAATCTTATGAAGAACTGCTTCTTTACTCAGCGATCTACAGTAAATTTGTTTTGTGGGTGCAGTGCACAATTGTTTTAAGCCTGCCCTGAGCCAACTACTACTGAAAACGAACTTTTTTTCCTTCAGTTAGTCAATATAAATACATAATCGGCAGCCATTTTATGCAACGATAGTGCACCAGCACAGGATATCTGCATGTCTGCAAGTCCAGAAATACTGCTTTGAGACACTGGGGTTAAAAAAAACCTTTTTTTCATATAGTGCACATCTAGGACTAGACATGCATAAGTGAGTGTCACATTTAGGCCAGAAATACAGCTTTTTGCTTACTGGGGTGAAATAAAAACATCTGTTTCATATAGTGCACATCTAGGATTAGACGTGCATAAGTGAGTGTCACATTTAGGTCAGAAATACAGCTTTTTGCTTACTGGGGTTAAAAAAAACCTCTGATATACTGCACATCTGGGATTAGACGTGCATAAGTGAGTGTAACATTTAGGCCACAAATACGGCTTTTTGCTTACTGAGGTTAAAAAAAACCTCTGATATACTGCACATCTGGGATTAGACGTGCATAAGTGAGTGTCACATTTAGGCCACAAATGCGGCTTTTTGCTTATTGGGGTGAAAAAAAAAACCTCTGATATAGTGCACATCTGGGATTAGACGTGCATAAGTGAGTGTCACATTTAGGCCACAAATACGGCTTTTTGCTTACTGGGGTTAAAAAAAACCTCTGATATACTGCACATCTGGGATTAGACATGCATAAGTGAGTGTCACATTTAGGCCACAAATATGGCTTTTTGCTTACTGGGGTTAAAAAACCCTCTGATATACTGCACATCTGGAATTAGACGTGCATAAGTTACAGTGAAATTTAGGCCACAAATACCGTTGTCATATAGAGTTAAAAAATTTTTTTTAGTGCAATACCCTACATCATGGTTTTTATTGGCGGTTAATTTTTTTTAACAGACTTAACCGCTTTTTACTTTGCTTGGTGAACGCTAACTATGAGGCAAACATCTAATAAGGTACGCGGTCATGGTCGTGGTGGTGGTGGTGTTGGTGGAGCCTCTGGTGCAGGGAGAGGACGTGGCCGTTCTGCCATAGCTACACGTCCTACTGAACCTACTACCTCAGGTCCCAGTAGCCGCCAGAATCTACAGCGATATTTGGTCGGGCCTAATGCAGTTCTAAGGATGGTAAGGCCTGAGCAAGTACAGGCGCTAGTCAATTGGGTGGCCGACAGTGGATCCAGCACGTTCACATTATCTCCCACCCAGTCTTCTGCAGAAAGTGCACAGGTGGCGCCTGAAACCCATGCCCATCAGTCTGTCACATCACCTCCGTGCATATCGGAGAACCTGTCTGAGCCTCAAGTCATGCAGCAGTCTCTTATGCTGTTTGAAGACTCTGCTGGCAGGGTTTCCCAAGGGCATCCACCTAGCCCTTCCCCAGGGGTGGAAGACATAGAATGCACTGACACACAACCACTTATGTTTCCTGATGAGGACATGGGAATACCACCTCAGCACGTCTCTGATGATGACGAAACACAGGTGCCAACTCCTGCGTCTTTCTGCAGTGTGCAGACCGAAAAGGAGATCAGGGAGGAAGACTGGGTGGAAGATCATGCAGGGGACGATGAGGTCCTAGACCCCACATGGAATGAAGGTCGTGCCACTGACTTTCAGAGTTCGGAAGAAGAGGCAGTGGTGAGACCGAGCCAACAGCGTAGCAAAAGCGGGAGCAGGGTGCAAAAGCAGAGCAGCCATCGCCAAAACAGTTCGCCTGCTACTGGCCACCGTCACCAGGGACCGAGCACACCAAAGGCAGCTTCAAGGAGTTCCCTGGCATGGCACTTCTTCACACAATGTGCTGACGACAAGACCCAAGTGGTTTGCACGCTGTGCCATCAGAGCCTGAAGCGGGGCATTAACGTTCTGAACCTTAGTACAACCTGCATGACCAGGCATCTACATGCGAGACACGGGCTGCAGTGGAGTGAGCACCTTCAAAACCAAGAAAGGGCTCAGGCCCCTCCTGCTCCCTCTTCTGCTGCTGCCTCGGGCTCTTCCTCCGCCTCTGTAAATTCCCACATAGCCACCCTCGATCCCTGGCCCTGAATGCCAGCATTTCTAAACTACTGGCCTTTGAAATGCTGTCATTCAGGCTGGTGGAGACGGACAGCTTCAAACAGCTCATGTCGCTTGCTGTCCCACAGTACGTCGTTCCCAGCCGCCACTACTTCTCCAGGAGAGCCGTGCCCTCCCTGCACAACCAAGTATCGTATAAAATCAAGTGTGCACTGCATTATTTGCCTCCTGTTGCCTCCTCTTCCTACTCGGCTTCCTCCTCCTCTTCTACGACTTCCTCATCCGGTCAGCAACAGACCCTCACCACCAACTTCAGCACAGCCAGGGGTAAACGTCAGCAGGCCGTTCTAAAACTGATGTGTTGGGGGGACAGGTCCCACACCGCGCAGGAGTTGTGGCGGGGTATAGAACAACAAACCGACGTGTGGTTGCTGCCAGTGAGCCTCAAGCCCGGCCTGGTGGTGTGCGATAATGGGCGAAATCTCGTTGCAGCTCTGGGACTAGCCAGTTTGACGCACATCCCTTGCCTGGCGCATGTGCTGAATTTGGTGGTGCAGAAATTCATTCACAACTACCCTGACATGTCAGAGCTGCTGCATAAAGTGTGGGACGTCTGTGCGCGCTTCCGGCGTTCTTATGCTGCCGCCGCTTGGCTGTCTGCATTACAGCGTAATTTCGGCCTTCCCGCTCACCGCCTCATATGCGACGTGCCCACCAGGTGGAACTCCACCTTACACATGCTGGAGAGACTGTGCGAACAGCAGCAGGCCATATTGGAGTTTCAGCTGCAGCACGCACGGGTGAGTCGCACTGCGGAACAGCACCACTTCACCACCAATGACTGGGCCTCCATGTGAGACCTGTGTGCCCTGTTGCGCTGTTTCGAGTACTCCACCAACATGGCCAGTGGCTATGACGCCGTTATCAGCGTTACAATACCACTTCTATGTCTCCTTGAGAAAACAATTAGGGCGATGATGGAAGAGGATGTGGCCCAGGACGAGGAGGAGGAAGAGGGGTCATCTCTAACACTTTCAGGCCAGTCTTTTAGAAGTGGCTCTGAGGAGGAGGATGGGGATGAAGCATGTTCACAGCGGGGTGGCATCCAACGCAGCTCGGGCCCATCACTGGTGCGTGGCTGGGGGGATACGGAGGACGCAGACGATACACCTCCCACAGAGGACATCTTGTCCTTACCTCTGGGCAGCCTGGCACACATGAGCGACTACATTCTGCAGTGCCTGCGCAATGACAGCAGAGTTGCCCACATTTTAACATGTGCTGACTACTGGGTGGCCACCCTGCTGGATCCACGTTACAAAGACAATGTGCCGTTCTAAATTCCCTCACTGGAGCATGATCGGAAGATGCGCGACTACAGGTGCACGCTGGTAGACGCGCTCCTGAGAATATTCCCGACTGACGCCATGGGACAATTGGAAGCACAAGGCGAAGGCAGGGGAGGAGGAAGAGGTTGCCAACGCAGCTGTGTCAGCGCCAGCACCTCAGAAGGCAGGGTTAGCATGGCCGACATGTGGAAAAGCTTTGTCACCTCGCCGCAACTGCTGATATGGAGCGTGTTAGCAGGAGGCAGCATTTGAACAACATGGTGGAACAGTACCTGTGCACACGCCTACACGTACTGACTGATGGTTCTGCCCCATTCAACTTCTGGGTCTCCAAATTGTCCACATGGCCAGAGCTTTCCCTGTATGCCTTGGAGGTGCTGGCCTGCCCTGCAGCCAGTGTGCTCTCTGAACGTGTATTTAGCACGGCAGGAGGCGTCATTACAGACAGACGCAGCCGCCTGTCCACAGCCAACGTGGACAAGCTCATGTTCATTAAAATGAACTGGGCCTGGATCCCACAAGACTTGTCTGTACCTTGTGCAGAATAGACAGTTCTAACAGCCTCAACCATCCATCCTTGTACTCAAGTGCACTTATCCCTTTTTTTTATTTTTAAATGTCCCAATATTTTGGGGGATACCCCTATGTAAAAATGCCAAATAACACACATCTGTGTTGGCTACCTATTCCTTCTTTGCCGCCGCTTCCACCTAGACCGCCAGGTGAGCCTACATGGCCATATCCACCCATTCACCGCCCCCTCAACCTCTTCCTCCTACATCATTCCTAATTTTTATTTTTTTAAGGTCTTTTATGTTTTTTTTTATTCATTTCCCTATCCACATTTGTTTGCAGAGCATTTGCCATGCTCTTAAGCACATTTTCATGCCTTTTGCAGCCCTCTAGCTCTTTCCAGGGCTATTTTAGAGCCATTTTAGTGGCCAAAAAGTTTGCGTCCCCATTGACTTCAATGAGGTTCGGGTTCGGGCTCAAGTTAGGGTCAAGTTCGGGTCCCGAACCCGAACTTTTTTTTCAAGTTCGGCCGAACCTGCCGAACCCGAACATCCAGGTGTCC
The DNA here is from genome assembly GCF_905171765.1 of Bufo bufo. Lineage (NCBI taxonomy): Eukaryota > Metazoa > Chordata > Amphibia > Anura > Bufonidae > Bufo > Bufo bufo. Next base: position 218,757,398 of record NC_053393.1, read on the forward strand.
GCTCAACTCTAATAAAGACATACAGGATGTTCATCATTAATTATCTTAATGCACATAAGTCACCATTTAGTATGGTGAAATCTAAAATTCTATTCAGATCTAAGTAAACTTTATTTACTTCTTGACTTGTAAAATCCCATTGTACAATCATATTAAACTATTCTTTTACAGTGCAGTGAATTGAAATTAGATTTTTTAATATCAATTATAATTTTAATTACAGATATTTCAGTAGTCAGTTACAATATCAAAAAGCCATAACAATCCAATTATCTTTTTTATATCTTTCTAAATTACTTCCAAATTTGATATGTAGACTGGAAGAATTGTATATTATATTTGTTCATATACAATGTAAAATTAAAATAAATGTTTTGTTTTTAAATGTTAATTGTTGGAGGCTTTAAAGTTTATAGTTTGCCACAGCTATTGCTAATAGGATGATTTTATATTTATGTGAAACATTGTCAAAAGGAAGGTATACTGTCCTTTTTCCTGAATGTGCAGGCATCCATCAGCAGATTTGTACCTATGAAACTGGCTGCCGGCCTGCGCCATCTTAATGCTATACTTACGGTACTACAGTAAGTACCGAACAATGCGGTATACATTTCGATATAGATCGGATTGAATTTATTTAACAGTTGCGCGGCCCGGTGTATTAGAGTAGAGTCACTGCATCGGGCCCCGCCATGAGTGTCTCCGCCTCCTCCCTTCACACTGATGCATCTGATGGGGAATCTGTAGATGACACTTATGGGGATCTGTGGATGACATAAGTGTCATCCACAGGCCCCATTAGTGTCATCCACAGATCCCCCATCAGTGTCATCCACAGATCCCCCATCAGTGTCATCCACAGATCCCCCATCAGTGTCACCCACAGATCCCCCATCAGTGTCACCCACAGATCCCCCATCAGTGTCACCCACAGATCCCCCATCAGTGTCACCCACAGATCCCCCATCAGTGTCACCCACAGATCCCCCATCAGTGTCACCCACAGATCCCCCATCAGTGTCATCCACAGATCCCCCATTAGTGTCATCCACAGATCCCCCATCAGTGTCATCCACAGATACCCCATCAGTGTCATCCACAGATCCCCCATCAGTGTCATCCACAGATCCCCATCAGTGTCATCCACAGATCCCCCATCAGTGTCATCCACAGATCCCCCATCAGTGTCATCCACAGATCCCCCCATAACAGTGCATCATCCACATATCCCCCCATAACAGTGCATCATCCACAGATCCCCCCATAACAGTGCGTCATCCACAGATCCCCCCATAACAGTGCATCATCCACAGATCTCTCATAACAGTGCGGCATCCACAGACCACCATTAGTTCAAAACCTACCAAAAGCACCTACCATTTTTACATAGGGGTATCCCTCAAAATATATTTTTCTTATTTTCCTTCTCAAAAACCTAGGTGCGTCTTATCAGGTGCGTCTTATAAAGCAAAAAATACGGTATATGGTGACTTGTTTTTTGCAGAACAAGTTGCACTTTCTAATTACACCATTTAATTTTGCATATGATATAGTGGGGAGCTGGAAGAAATTCCAAATGGGGTGAAATTGAAAAAAAAAAAAATTCGCAACAGGTACAGGTTTTGTTTTTACGACGTTCCTTATGCAGTAAAGCTGTCCTGTTACTTTCATTTTCCAGTTCAACAATTATGATAATACCACATATGTATAGTTTTTCTTTCATTTTAACACTGGAAAAAAATAAAAACCTTGAAAAAACATTTTTATTTTCATCAACATATTCTGAACCCTATTATGTGTACAGAGCTTTGTAAGGTCTAATTTTTTGCGGGGCGATCTATACTTTTCATTGATTAAATTTTTGAGTGTGTATGAGTTTTTGATCCCTTTCTATTACATTTTTTTGTGTGAGGTGAAGGGAAAATAAAATATGCTAATTGGCCATTTTGACATTTTTTTTCATTTTGCCGTATGGGATTAATATTTTCATATTTTAATAGTATGGGTATTTTAGCACATGCCCATGATGTGTATTTTTTATATTTTATGTATTTTTAGTTTGATTTTGGAGAAAGGGGGGTGATTTGAATTTTTTTAAAACATTTTTTAACACATACTGTAGGGAACTATAACAAGCAATCATCAGATTGCTATTCTCATTCTATTGCTATTCTCCAATACATTAGCCTCCCTGGGGTAGCCGGAACACATCCGCAATGACACACTTCTGGGTTTTTACGTGTCCAGATGCTGTGGTCATGTTTGACCAAGGAATCTGAGGGGTAAAAATTTTACAATCGTCATTACCGCTGGTCGTGGACAGTAGTCTGTTAAAAGTAGCAGGCACTCTACTTATCTTGGGCTACAGTTTTTTTTTACAGTTGGTCTTTATTATAAAATTATCAGCAGTTTGTATTGTACAGCCTTCTATGTACTTTCACAACTCAAACTGTTAAGAATTTATCTTAAAGACTATGGAGCCTTTTGGATCCTTTTTTCATCATTGCAATCTAATCATTTTGGGGTAAAAATCATTTTTCAATAGCTTTGTATTAACAAATTACTGTATTTTTCCAATTGGCCTTTATGAAAAAAAAATCAACAATTTGTTTAATACAGCCTTCTGGTTTCACAGACTCTGAAGCCTGTTCTTTCAGTAAAATCCATCAGGTAGCAATGTTTTACCATTGCATTCTACTAAAGGCTAAAAATAATTTTCAATTGGTTTGTATTAAGAATTTTCAGTACTCTTTTTTTTCTCTATATATTTCACTTTCAGTGCATCTGCAGACTGTTGCTTTCTGCTTCACACTGAATTCATCACAGAGCTTCTCTAAAGGCTCAAAGATAGGGTTGAGCGAACCCGAACTGTAAAGTTCAGGTTCGTACCGAACTTTAGGATTTTTGGACCCCGGACCCGAACCTGAACATTTCAGTAAAAGTTTGGGTTCGGTGTTCGGCGTTTAACTGTGTGCCCTTTGAAGCCATCACAGCCATGCCTACTAATGGCATGGCTGTGATTGGCGAGTGCAGCATGTGACCCAGCCTCTATATAAGCTGGAGTCACGTAGCGCTGCACGTCACTCTGCTCTTAGTAGTGTAGGGAGAGGATGCTGCTACAGTGAGGGAGAGATTAGGACAGAATCTTTAATCAGAACTCCAATTGAACTCAGCGATCTACATAGATTCAGTTGTGTGGGTGCAGTGCACAATCTTTTTACCCTGCCCTGAGCCCAGTGAAAAAGAACTTTTATCCGTCTGTTAGTTAGGTGGGCATGAGGGATGGATTCATTAAGATGAATGAGGGATGGATCCCGAAGGGACTGACAGTGGGCGATACATTCGACTAAAAAAGGCCTGATGAGATGAGCTGCCTTCGGCTAAAAATGGTCCACACGCTGCTGTATTTTATCTCTGAATGCCGGATGACTTGCGTGACTTATCCGCCACCAACTAGGGTTCAAGCCGCAATGTTTTAGGGCACTTTCTGCCTGGGAAACATCAATTGTTGAGGCTGCAACAATACCTAATTTTTCAGGCATGTGTACATGCCTAATTTTCTGGCCTCTGGTGCTTCAAAAACCAAACCAAAAAAAAGGCACATACATGTGTCAATTCCCCTTCGTGATCGTTACTAGTGTTGAGCGGCATGTCCCATATTCGAATTCGCGAAATTTCGCGAATATTCAAAAGAATATTCGTAAAATATTCCCGAATATTCTAATTCGTTATTATTTTGCATATGCGATAATTCGATAATACACATTATGCGATACATTTAACACTCTAACCCGACAAGCGTCACTTCACTGTGTTGTTAGAAGAATATACCATCGGATCTAAGTTTTCCATACGTTCGTGAAAACTCAGTTCAAAAATTCGCCTATTAGCTGGCTGGATAATTCGCTTATTCGCTATATTCGTTTATTCGCTACATAACCACCTAAAATAATAAGTGTGATGCTATTGTTCGCGCGCACGTGCGCGCGCATTATAGGCATGGTTTATCGCGAGTACGTCAGGGTCAATAGCATTTTTCAAATATTCGCCTAACCGCTGCCTGTTAGATAATTTGCCTATTCGATATAGTCGCTTATTCTCTCTATTCGTTTATTCGCTACATACACCACCTAAGTTAGTGTGTTGTGATTGTGCGCGCGGACGTGCGCGCGCACATTCGCGCGCATTATAGGCGTGGTTTATCGCGAGTACGTCAGCTCCATTTTAAGAGTGAATCTTCCTGAGTCCTGACAAGAGAATGATGGGCACAAAATTCCACGACGAAGAGGATGAACTCCTGCTAACCGTAAGTACAACACTTCATGTCATAACATTTTGAACGCATGTTCGCACCATATCTGTATAGTATAGCAATTATATGCAATAGTATGTTTAATACTATATTCGCGCATGCGCAGTTATGCGGATATATATGCGCACTAAATATAACTTTATTTTTAATCATGTCTGATTAGATAATCATCATTGTTGTAATAAGTATTGTTTTGACATCACAGCACTTTGTAAGAAGTATGTATGTATGTATGTATGGACAGCAAAAATGATGTTTTAGTGTCTCCATGTTCTAAGAGCTATAGTTTTTGTATTTTTTGATAGATTTTCTTATGTAGGGGCTCATTTTTTGCGGGATGAGGTGACGGTTTTATTGGTACCATTTTGTGGGACATACGCATTTTTGATCACTTGGTGTTGCACCTTTTGTGATGCAAGGTGACAAAAATTGCTTTTTTTGACACCGTTTTTTTTTTTTTTTTTACGGTGTTCATCTGAGGGGTTAGCTCATGTGATATTTTTATAGAGCTGGTTTTTACGGACGCAGCAATACCTAATATGTATACTTTTTTTATTTGTTTCACTTTAACACATTAATAGCATTTTTGAAACCAAAAAAATGATGTTTTAGTGTCTCCATGTTCTAAGAGCTATAGTTTTTTTATTTTTTGAGAGATTTTCTTATGTAGGGGCTCATTTTTTGCGGGATGAGGTGACGGTTTTATTGGTACCATTTTGTGGGACATACGCGTTTTTGATCACTTGGTGTTGCACCTTTTGTGATGCAAGGTGACAAAAATAGCTTTTTTTGACCCAGTTTTTTTTTTTCACGGTGTTCACCCGAGGGGTTAGGTCATGTGATATTTTTATAGAGCTGGTTCTTACGGACGCGGAAATACCAAATATGTCTATTTTATTTTATTTTTTCTATTTAAAAAAAAAAATTATTTATTCCTAACTTTTTTTTATTTTATTTTTTCAACCCTTTATTTCTTTTTTTTTTTTTTTTTTTTTACACTTTTCGTCCCCCATAAGGTCATACAAGACCTCTGGGGGACATTTACTTCACTTTTTCATTTTTTTTTCACTATTGATTTCTCCTGTAACTGGGGCTGACATAGTAGCCCCAGTTACAGGAGAAATACACCCCCAGAGAGGCTGTACAGCATAATTCTGCGCTGTACAGCCTCAGAGCAGGGCTGATCGAGGTCTCTGAAAGACCTCACACAGCTCCTGCACTCTCCGGTCACGGCGGTCACATGACCGCCGGGCCGGAACAGGAAGCGCACTGACAGCGGGCAACCACGATTAGCGTGCAGCTGCAGTTTCTGAACGGACGTTTTAAAACGTGGTTTCAGAAATAGAGGTCCACCCATAGGACGTTTATATCCTATGGGCGTACGGAAAGTGGTTAAAAACTCAAAGATAAGCATGGTCCTCACTGGAGTGAACTAGCGCATTTTTTTTGCATTTTTTTAAATAGTCCCAATAGTAAATCTGTCTAGAGATTCATCTACATAAGAAAACACGCCCACTTTCATAAAACTGGCGAGCATAGTGCAGAGCAGGAGAAAGTCGAAATTTGTGCGCAGTTTTAGCGTTTGCGCAACTTTTTCACTCCATTATTCTGACTTGAGCTAATGATAAATCTGGCCCCATGTCTTATTGGTCTGGAGAAGAATTAAAAATTTCTTCCTGCCATTATTTGCTGGTTCATTTAGCGTTACCCAGGGTGCACCACGGGGAGGCGAACCAGCTGTACACCCCATACCGTATCGTCACTTCACTAGACAGGTACATATCAGCTCAGCCGGCCAATATCCGATTGCTCAGACCCCACCCACATACAATCGCAATACAATCCGATCTTATAACGTGAACATTAAATATAATATTTCCACCTTCTAACAAATACTTTTTGCTGTGTTTTGGATGATATTTATTAATAATCCTTGTACTTCCTAAATTTGGGATTACATGTTTGCATCTTTATCCTGCAGCGCATGTTGAAGAAGGGTTATGATCGGACCCGGAAGCAGGCCGAGAAGAGGGCAATCGTCGTGGGGGTCATGAAGGCCTTAGAAAAAAAAATTGGACGTACCCACGACGAATTGCAAATTGTCAAAAAGTGGTCTGACTTGAAAAGGAGGCACCCGGACTGCGTCGATGAGATAAGTCTCAGAGTCTGCCCTGGTACTTTTTTTTTTTTTATCATCCGTTACAAATTATTACTTATTTTTACCTATTGTGAAACATAGCAAATCATCCCTTTACCTCATATATCTCTATCTCGCTGTGAGTGTATATATATATATTTATCCACACAGCGCGGTAGTGATGTATGATGTAATCGGCTGATTTTTTACTTTGCGCGCACACACACACACACATAATAATCAATATATGTGTGTGTGTGTGTATATCTAGATAAACAGCAATCATCAATCTGTATTAGGGCTGTTTCACACGAGCAGATGCCGTGCGTGATATCCGCTGCGTGAATGACAGCCAAGACCCGATGCGGACAGCAGAAGCACGGAGCATTAACATGATTGATAATGCTCCGTGCCTCTCTGTGATCTCTTTACTACGAAATCACAGTGACAACTTTATCTCGCTATGATTTTGTAGTAAAGAGATCACAGAGAGGCACGAAGCATTATCAGTCATATTACTGCTCCGTGCTTCTGCTGTCCGCATCGGGTCTTGGCTGTCATTCATGGAGCGGATGTCACGCACGGCATCCGCTCGTGTGAAACAGCCCTTAGGCCCCTTTCACACGGACGGATTAGGTCCAGATACGTCCAGGGTGTGTTCAGTGAAACTTGCACTATTTTGCAAGAAAGTTGACTCAGCTTAATCTGCGATTGCATTCAGTTTTTTTTACACGCGGGTGCAATGCGTTTTGATGCGTTTTTCACGCGCGTGATAAAAAACTTAAGGTTTAGACACAACATCTCTTAGCAACCATCAGTGAAAAACGGATCGCACCCCCACTTGCTTGCGGAGGCAATACATTTTTCACTCAGCCCCATTCACTTCTATGGGGCCAGGGCTGCTTGAAAAACGCAGAATACACAACATGCTGCGATTTTTCATGCAACGCAGAACTGATACGTCAAAAACAACGCTCATGTACACAGACCCATTGAAATGAATGGGTCAGGATTCAGTGTGGGTGCTATTCGTTCACGTCACGCATTGCACCTGCGCGTAAAACTTGCTCGTGTGAAAGGAGCCTTACAATAAAAGTCCCCGTCCATCATTACATTACATACATCCCCCACTTAGGTTAGTTTCACAATAGCAGCATGGACGTCTCCAGGCTGTTCCGTCATGTGAACAGCTTGTCGGATCCGTCCTGCCGCTAGTTTACGTGTGGCCCTATACTACAGCTCCATCACCATTGACTTTCAAGGGATCGTGGCGTTATTCCTGGGCATGAACATCTGCAAACCATGCCGACATGTTGTAGTTTTATTCTGTGCACCTCTCAGCATGGTTTATCGTTGTAGCCTTGGTATGACGCCCCGTTCCCACTACAGTCAATGGGTTTGGAGCGGTATTCCTGAGCCACACGTAAACTAGCGGCAGGATGGATCCGAGGTTCCAGAGCTCTCTGCTGCTATTGTGAAAATAGCCTTACTTAGCATTTATTATTAGTTCTGAGTTGTTTCTCTAAGGGCCCATTCACAAGTGCTCAATTTCATAATTTATTTTTCTGAACTGACTTGAGGACCCATTCACTTTTTATTTAGCAAGTATGTATGTATGGACAGCAAAAAAATACCAAGCACATGCGCATTGCATATACATTTTCCTACCACACACTGTATACCACATACAAACACATAGTCTATTTATTAGAGTTTATGTCTTATTGGTCTGGAGAAAAACTAAAAATTTCTTCCTGCCATTATTTGCTGGTTCCTTTAGCGTTACCCAGGGTGCACCACGGGGAGGCGAACCAGCTGTACACCCCATATCGTACCGTCACTTCACTAGACAGGTACATATCAGCTCAGCTGGCCAATGTCTGATTGATCAGACCCCACCCACAATACAATCCGATCTTATAACGTGAACATAAAATATAATATTTACACCTTCTAACAAATACTTTTTGCTGTATTTTGGATGATATTTATTAATAATCCTTGTATTATTGTCCTCAATTGAGGCCAAGAATAGTCATATTATATTATTGCCATTGACGTGCGGTCTTCAAAATGCGTCACGCACATTGCCGGTGTCCTTTTTTTTTTTTTTTGTGTGGGTGGATAAGAAAAACACATTACGGACGTTTAAATTGAGCCTAAATCCAAACGTTGTGTGATTACAGGGCTTACAGTTCCAAAGGTCCGCCGCCGTATAACCATGGCGGATTTCGATGTGGTGAAGGTCTCCGCAGGGGAGGAGGAGGATGAGCAGGCGGGCCCCTCCCACAGTCTTAGAGGTGCCACCAACCCACCTGATGTGGGGAATGTTGTGGAGGTGGCATCTGCCGAACCCGGACCCTCTGAAGGGCCGAAAACATCCGGCCCAGCTCCTGTTGAGGAGGATATCCCTACCCCAGCTCCTGAGGAAGAGGATCAGGCGTTGGTTACCACCCCGCACCAGGAGGGTAAATATGTGCACACATCATTGTAATTATGTATACATCACATATTTAGAAACATTAACCCTCAGTACCCCATGCCCATTTTTACTTTAACGCTAATTAAAAATTTTTCTTAAATATTAAAAGGTATCTATTTTTGTGCTAATAACTTTAAAAGAGTTTACTTTTCACGGGCATAGTTCTATCTTATCATTACACATTGTACTTCATGACAGTGGTAAAATTTAGTCCAAATTTTAATGGTATCTTTGTTCAAAAAGTAACTAATCTAAAAAAATATTAGAAATAAAATTATATAATCAAAATAAAAATATCACTTGATGCTACAATATAGATTAATAGAGATTAAATAAATGTATAAGTTTACAATCGCCATATGCATATATCATGTTTAGATAATTTATTAACTGAAATATAATTCAATAACAGTTTGGTTATGCAGTCACTTTTTGTGGCCTACATAGTGTCAGCGACAAATAAATAACCCCATTTCAGAAACCACACACCCTCTATTTAATCCAAATTTATTCTATAAAGTCTGTTAACGATTTAATTGTCCAACGGTAATCTATTAAAATGTTAAAAAAATCAAAATAATTTGAACAAATTATAAATTACAAACTATTTTATTTGAAAACATTGTAGTGTTTAAATCTTAAAAAAATCTTAAACGTATTACACAGAATATGCATATTTACAAACAGTTGTGCACAAAACCCTTAACTTTGGTCGCACAGCAGGCTGATATGCATGGGGGTGATGTGACAGACTGATGGGCTTGGTTTTCATGCGCCATCTGTGCGCTTTCTGCAGAAGACTGGGTGTGAGATAATGTGAACAAGCTGGATGCACTGTCGGCCACCCAATTGACTAATGCCTGTACCTGCTCAGGCCTTACCATCCTTAGAACGGCATTGGGCCCCACCAAATATCCCTGTAAATTCTGGCGGCTACTGGGACCTGAGGTAGTTGGTACACTAGGACGTGTGGCTGTGGCAGAACGGCCACGTCCTCTCCCAGCACCAGAGGGTCCACTAACACCACCACGACCATGTCCACGTCCGCGTCCCTTACTAGATGTTTTCCTCATTGTTACCGTTCACCACAATAAGAAAAATATTATTCGGGACAATGTATTGAATTAAAATTCAGGCCTTTTTTTACAGACACCTAACACTGTCTGGCTATCTATTTAGGTACCGTATTACACTAATACAGGCACACCAGTAATGACAGATTTAGCTGAATATAAATGTGAGGCCTATTTTTTAGGCGCTGTGTGACAGGTATACGTTTAATCACAGAATTAGACTTGTATCTGCACTGTAGCGTGTGTGTTACGTTTTTGAGAATTACCCTATCAGCACCTTGAATCTAATCTACCCTTTTAGGGATAGATTTAAAGTAGGCCTGATACAGCAGAAACTACTAATTTTGAGAATTGCAAATTTGGGAATTGTTTTTCAACCCAGAACAAAAACTGTGCTTTTACGGTCACTAAAAATAACTTGACCAGCTAAAACAGTACAGATTTGGATGAATATAAATGTGAGGCCTATTGTTTAGGCGCTGGGTGACAGGTATACGTTTAATCACAGAATTAGACTTGTATCTGCACTGTAGCGTGTGTGTTAAGTTTTTGAGAATTACCCTATCAGCACCTTGAATCTAATCTACCCTTTTAGGGATAGATTTAAAGTAGGTCTGATACAGCACAAACCACTAATTTTGAGAATTGCAAATTTGGGAATTGTTTTTCAACCCAGAACAAAAACTGTGCTTTTACGGTCACTACAAATAACTTGACCAGCTAAAGCAGTAATGACAGATTTGGATTAATATAAATGTGAGGCCTATTTTTTAGGCGCTGGGTGACAGGCTCAACTTGCCCCTGATGTAGTATATGGCCAAAAAATAACCACACTATTGATGATTAAATGCACTTAGTGACAGGCTCAACTTGCCACTGATGTAGTATATGGCCAAAAAATAACCACACTATTGATGGTTAAATGCACTTGGGTGACACAGGCTCAGCTTGCCCCTGATGTAGTATATGGCCAAAAAATAACCACACTATTGATGGTTAAATGCACTTGATGACAGCTTGACCCTGATGTAGGATATAGCAAAAAATAACCACACTATTGATGGTTAAATGCACTTGGGTGACAGGCTCAGCTTTCCCTTGATGTAGTATATGGCCAAAAAATAACCACACTATTGATGGTTAAATGCACTTGATGACAGCTTGACCCTGATGTAGGATATAGCAAAAAATAACCACACTATTGATGGTTAAATGCACTTGGGTGACAAGGTCAGCTTGCCCCTGATGTAGTATATGGGCAAAAAATAACCACACTATTGATGGTTAAATGCACTTGATGAAAGCTTGACCCTGATGTAGGATATAGCAAATAATAACCACACTATTGATGGTTAAATGTACTTGGTGGCAGCTTGTGCTGGCGCACAAGCAAGCCACAAAATGGCCGCCGATCACCCCAGAAAAAAGTGACTGAAAAACGCTCTGGGCAGTCTAAAAACACTGAGCAATTGAATAGCAGCAGTTCAATGATCCACAGCTGTAGATCGATCACTGAATGAAGTCTTTTGGAGGAGTTAATCACTGCCTAATCTCGCCCTAACGTCGCAGCTGCAACCTCTCCCTATGCTTGTATCAGCAGAGTGACGTGCAGCGCTAAGTGACCCAAGCTTATATACGTAGAGGCTGGGTCACATGCTGCACTGGCCAATCACAGCCATGCCAATAGTAGGCAAGGCTGTGATGGCCTCTTGGGGCAAGTAGTATGACGCTTGTTGATTGGCTGCTTTGCAGCCTTTCAAAAAGCGCCAAGAAAGCGCCGAACACCGAACCCGAACCCGGACTTTTACGAAAATACATTTATACAGTTCGGGTTCGCTCATCCCTAATAATGAGGCAACGATTGTCTTTTAAAAAAAATTTTCAAATTGAATATAAAAAAAAAGGAAATTACACACAGTTTTTTATTAAACAAGTGGTTACAGGACTAAATGCACCCCACATTTAGTTCCACTACTCGCCTATAATTCACCTGAACACCACCACATATGTGAATTTATGTCATTGGCTGTAGAGTTGTAACAGCCAATATCAGCGCTTGCATGGGAACAAAACACTGGTGTCCCCTGCGTCACCTCTAAGGAGACAGGTGCTGTCGTACAGTCTTGTTTAGCATTCGTCACCTCCACATGACACCTCCTTACCCCCCCTTCAGCTACGTAGCAGCAATGCCTATGTCTTTGTAATACGTCTAATAGGAGAGATCTAGACAGCAGGTGTTTGTCAAAAACTTGAAAAGGCCTTATTTTATATAATTGGCTAGCTGCTCTGGACTAGTAGATCAGCTATTAGACCACGGTTAATGAACCATTTTGTCCCCAGGGCAAATATTTTTTAATTTGGCACAAAAATATTACGGAGCAATTTTGAAAGTCATGAAACGCTGCACGCTACAATTATATAGCAGGTGATGAAGATTATAAAAGTAACAATAATAATGGGACAACAAAAACCACAGTAATTTCAAACAACAGCCATGCACAAGAACTCTTTAATCTACATAAACTAATATTATATAACACAACAAATTTAATTTAAAACTACTAAAATGTCACTAAATAATCTAATATATAACTACATTTATTATGGTATACTTTAAAAATGACACTCAAATTATCTGCACTTAACTACATACTACACAAAATTCAATAAATGACTCTTATTGTTAATTGATATATTTATTTCTTGTGTTTTCATAACAGTAATAAAGAAAATTTCAGCAAAAATTGCTCAAATGAAAAAGAGGCATGGGAAAATCAGGGAATTACGAGCCCAGATCCAAAAATCCCAAAGAATGCTTCAAGAATTCGAAGGCCAATATGGAGAGGACCTGAAGGAACTCGCAAGCCTGCAGGAACAACTGCAAAAGTTGCCTTAATTTTATTATAATATTTTTTTTATTAAAAAAGTTTTATTGATTCCATACTTATTTTTCTATAAGGTTATGTTTTTGTATAATTTTAACTGCAGACTTATCAGTAAAGGAGCCTTTAGTCCACGTTGAAAGTCAGCAGGGTTCGGACAGACAACAGCAGTAGGTACATCTTAATAGTGTAGTATAAGGCCTACACATAAATAATTTTTTTCATGACAGCAGCAGCAGGTAGTGTTGTATTATGAGGCATATACATAACAAATCAACTTGATCAAGACAGCAGCAGCAGGTAGAGCTAATGTATTCTGAGGTCTACAAGTCACCTTTAAATGTACAGCAGCAGCAGATATTTATAGTGTTGTATTATGAGGTATATACATAACAAATCAACTTGATCAGGACAGCAGCAGCAGGTAGAGCTAACGTTGTATTCTGAGGCATACAGGTCAGCTTCATCTGGACAGCAGCAGTAGGTAAAGTTAACATTTTCGAGTGATTAGTAAATTGAAAAATCAACTTTATCAGGACAGCTGACGTGTTGTATAAGGACTTCACATAGCTACCAAAGGACAAACAACTAGCTTGACATAACTCTGTATGATCATGACAGACAGCATCTGCAGCTGGTAGATATTAAAGGTCGAGTATAAGACCTAAACATATCTCATCCTAACTCAGCAGGACAGGCAGCAGCAGGTAATGTGGATTCTCAAAAGGCTGAATGCTAACTCGCCGTGATCAGAACAGACAGCATCAGAATCCGCAGTAGGTAGATATTAACAGTGGATTATACGGCCTACACATAACTCTCATTGATCAGGACAATAGAAGCAGTCATTGCTATCGGTGGAGTATAATGACTACACAGAACTCTGAAGTATCAGGCCAAGATCAGCATGCAGTTGGTAAGTTAAAGTAGTATTCTAATTACTACACAAAGTTTGGCATAACTAAGCAGTAATAGAGAGTGTCAGGTTATTATATTGCAGCAGACAAAATTTTGTAACAGATGGGGCTGTGGAAGAGCGATTATAAAAGTATTTAAAAAAAGATTGAACACCCAACTACAGCATGTGTATTCATCGCTTATATATACACTGTTGTCCAACAAAAATAAAATATTTAGAGCAAAAAAAATTTAACAGTTCATTATTATTATATGTTATTGAAAAGCCCAATATAACATTGTACACTGCTCAAAAAAATAAAGGGAACACTTAAACAACACAATGTAACTCCAAGTCAATCACACTTCTGTGAAATCAAACTGTCCACTTAGGAAGCAACACTGAGTGACAATCAATTTCACATGCTGTTGTGCGAATGGGATAGACAACAGGTGGAAATTATAGGCAATTAGCAAGACACCCCCAATAAATGAGTGGTTCTACAGGTGGTGACAACAGACCACTTCTCAGTTCCTATGATTCCTGGCTGATGTTTTGGTCACTTTTGAATGCTGGCGGTGCTTTCACTCTAGTGGTAGCATGAGACGGAGTCTACAACCCACACAAGTGGCTCAGGTAGTGCAGCTTATCCAGGATGGCACATCAATGCGAGCTGTGGCAAGAAGGTTTGCTGTGTCTGTCAGCGTAGTGTCCAGAGCATGGAGGCGCCACCAGGAGACAGGCCAGTACATCAGGAGACATGGAGGACGCCGTAGGAGGGCAACAACCCAGCAGCAGGACCGCTACCTCCACCTTTGTGCAAGGAGGAACAGGAGGAGCACTGCCAGAGCCCTGCAAAATGACCTCCAGCAGGCCACAAATGTGCATGTGTCTGCTCAAACGGTCAGAAACAGACTCCATGAGGGTGATATGAGGGCCCGACGTCCATAGGTGGGGGTTGTGCTTACAGCACAACACCGTGCAGGACGTTTGGCATTTGCCAGAGAACACCAAGATTGACAAATTCGCGACTGGTGCCCTGTGCTCTTCACAGATGAAAGCAGGTTCACACTGAGCACATGTGACAGACGTGACAGAGTCTGGAGACGCCGTGGAGAACGTTGTGCTGCCTGCAACATCCTCCAGCATGACCGGTTTGGCATTGGGTCAGTAATGGTGTGGGGTGGCATTTCTTTGGAGGGCCGCACAGCCCTCCATGTGCTCGCCAGAGGTAGCCTGACTGCCATTAGGTACCGAGATGAGATCCTCAGACCCCTTTTGAGACCATATGCTGGTGCGGTTGACCCTGGGTTCCTCCTAATGCAAGACAATGCTAGACCTCATGTGGCTGGAGTGTGTCAGCAGTTCCTGCAAGATGAAGGCATTGATGCTATGGACTGGCCCGCCTGTTCCCCAGACCTGAATCCAATTGAGCACATCTGGGACATCATGTCTCGCTCTATCCACCAACGTCACGTTGCACCACAGACTGTCCAGGAGTTGGCAGATGCTTTAGTCCAGGTCTGGGAGGAGATCCCTCAGGAGACCGTCCGCCACCTCATCAGGAGCATGCACAGGCGTTGTAGGGAGGTCATACAGGCACGTGGAGGCCACACACACTACTGAGCCTCATTTTGACTTGTTTTAAGACAATTACATCAAAGTTGGATCAGCCTGTAGTGTGTTTTTCCACTTTAATTTTGAGTGTGACTCCAAATCCAGACCTCCATGGGTTGAAAAATTTGATTTCCATTTTTTTATTTTTGTGTGATTTTGTTGTCAGCACATTCAACTATGTAAAGAACAAAGTATTTCAGAAGAATATTTAATTAACTCAGATCTAGGATGTGTTAT